>NW_028225181.1:12980070-13293501 GCF_052327205.1 Somniosus microcephalus
ATCACTGATCTCCCCCCACTCCATCATCACTGATCTCCCTCCCACTCCATCATCACTGATCTCCCCCCACTCCATCATCACTGCCTCCCCCCACTCCATCATCACTGATCTCCCCCTGCTCCATCATCACTGATCTCCCCCCGCTCCATCATCACTGATCACCCCCACTCCATCATCACTGCCCTCCCCCCCACTACATCATCACTGATCTCCCCCCCACTCCATCATCACTGATCTCCCCCCACTCCATCATCACTGATCTCCCCCCACTCCATCATCACTGATCTCCCCCCCACTCCATCATCACTGATCTCCCCCCACTCCATCATCACTGATCTCCCCCACTCCATCATCACTGATCTCCCCCCACTCCATCATCACTGATCTCCCCCCACTCCATCATCACTGATCTCCCCCCACTCCATCATCACTGATCTCCCCCACTCCATCATCACTGATCTCCCCCCACTCCATCATCACTGATCTCCCCCCCACTCCATCATCACTGATCTCCCCCCCACTCCATCATCACTGATCTCCCCCCACTCCATCATCACTGATCTCCCCCCACTCCATCATCACTGATCTCCCCCCACTCCATCATCACTGATCTCCCCCCACTCCATCATCACTGATCTCCCCCCACTCCATCATCACTGATCTCCCCCCACTCCATCATCACTGCCATCTCCCCCCACTCCATCATCACTGATCTCCCTCCCACTCCATCATCACTGATCTCCCCCCACTCCATCATCACTGATCTCCCCCCACTCCATCATCACTGATCTCCCCCACTCCATCATCTCTGCCCTCCCCCACTCCATCATCACTGATCTCCCCCCACTCCATCATCACTGATCTCCCCCCCACTCCATCATCACTGATCTCCCCCCACTCCATCATCACTCATCTCCCCCCACTCCATCATCACTCATCTCCCCCCACTCCATCATCACTGATCTCCCCCCACTCCATCATCACTGATCTCCCCCCACTCCATCATCACTGATCTCCCCCCACTCCATCATCACTGATCACCCCCCACTCCATCATCACTGATCTGCCCCCACTCCATCATCACTGATCTCCCCCCACTCCATCATCACTGATCTCCCCCCACTCCAACATCACTGATCTCCCCCCATTCCATCATCACTGATCTCCCCCCACTCCATCAACACTGATCTCCCCCCACTCCATCATCACTGATCTCCCCCCACTCCATCATCACTGATCTCCCCCCACTCCATCATCACTGCCCTCCCCCCACTCCATCATCACTGATCTCCCCCCGCTCCATCATCACTGTTCTCCCCCCGCTCCATCATCACTGATCTCCCCCCACTCCATCATCACTGATCTCCCCCCACTCCATCATCACTGATCTCCCCCCACTCCATCATCACTGATCTCCCCCCACTCCATCATCACTGCCCTCCCCCCCACTACATCATCACTGATCTCCCCCCGCACTCCATCATCACTGATCTCCCCCCACTCCATCATCACTGATCTCCCCCCCACTCCATGATCACTGATCTCCTCCCACCCCATCATCACTGATCTCCCCCCACTCCATCATCACTGATCTCCCCCCACTCCATCATCACTGATCTCCCCCCACTCCATCATCACTGATCTCCCCCCACTCCATCATCACTGATCTCCCCCACTCCATCATCACTGATCTCCCCCCACTCCATCATCACTGATCTCCCCCCACTCCATCATCACTGATCTCCCCCACTCCATCATCACTGCCCTCCCCCCACTACATCATCACTGATCTCCCCCCCACTCCATCATCACTGATCTCCCCCCACTCCATCATCACTGATCTCCCCCCGCTCCATCATCACTGTTCTCCCCCCGCTCCATCATCACTGATCTCCCCCCACTCCATCATCACTGATCTCCCCCCACTCCATCATCACTGATCTCCCCCCACTCCATCATCACTGATCTCCCCCCCACTCCATGATCACCCCCCACCCCATCATCACTGATCTCCCCCCCACTCCATCATCACTGATCTCCCCCCACCCCATCATCACTGCCCTCCCCCCACTCCATCATCACTGATCTCCCCCCACTCCATCATCACTGATCTCCCCCCCACTCCATGATCACTGATCTCCCCCACCCCATCATCACTGCCCTCCCCCCACTCCATCATCACTGATCTCCCCCCACTCCATCATCACTGATCTCCCCCCCACTCCATCATCACTGATCTCCCCCCACTCCATCATCACTGCCCTCCCCCCACTCCATCATCACTGATCTCCCCCCACTCCATCATCACTGATCTCCCCCCCACTCCATCATCACTGATCACCCCCCACTCCATCATCACTGATCTGCCCCCACTCCATCATCACTGATCTCCCCCCACTCCATCATCACTGATCTCCCCCCACTCCATCATCACTGCCCTCCCCCCACTCCATCATCACTGATCTCCCCCCACTCCATCATCACTGCCCTCCCCCCACTCCATCATCACTGATCTCCCCCCTGCTCCATCATCACTGATCTCCCCCCGCTCCATCATCACTGATCTCCCCCCACTCCATCATCACTGATCTCCCCCCACTCCATCATCACTGATCTCCCTCCCACTCCATCATCACTGATCTCCCCCCACTCCATCATCACTGCCCTCCCCCCACTCCATCATCACTGATCTCCCCCTGCTCCATCATCACTGATCTCCCCCCGCTCCATCATCACTGATCTCCCCCCACTCCATCATCACTGCCCTCCCCCCACTACATCATCACTGATCTCCCCCCCACTCCATCATCACTGATCTCCCCCCACTCCATCATCACTGATCTCCCCCCACTCCATCATCACTGATCTCCCCCCCACTACATCATCACTGATCTCCCCCCACTCCATCATCACTGATCTCCCCCCACTCCATCATCACTGATCTCCCCCCACTCCATCATCACTGATCACCCCCCACTCCATCATCACTGATCTCCCCCCACTCCATCATCACTGATCTCCCCCAACTCCATCATCACTGATCTCCCCCCACTCCATCATCACTGATCTCCCCCCACTCCATCATCACTGATCTCCCCCCCACTCCATCATCACTGCCCTCCCCCCACTCCATCATCACTGATCTCCCCCCACTCCATCATCACTGATCTCCCCCCACTCCATCATCACTGATCTCCCCCCACTACATCATCACTGATCTCCCTCCCACTCCATCATCACTGATCTCCCCCCACTCCATCATCACTGATCTCCCCCCACTCCATCATCACTGATCTCCCCCCACTCCATCATCACTGATCTCCCCCCACTCCATCATCACTGATCTCCCCCCACTCCATCATCTCTGCCCTCCCCCCACTCCATCATCACTGATCTCCCCCCACTCCATCATCACTGATCTCCCCCCCACTCCATCATCACTGATCTCCCCCCACTCCATCATCACTCATCTCCCCCCACTCCATCATCACTCATCTCCCCCCACTCCATCATCACTGATCTCCCCCCACTCCATCATCACTGATCTCCCCCCACTCCATCATCACTGATCTACCCCCACTCCATCATCACTGATCACCCCCCACTCCATCATCACTGATCTGCCCCCACTCCATCATCACTGATCTCCCCCCACTCCATCATCACTGATCTCCCCCCACTCCAACATCACTGATCTCCCCCCATTCCATCATCACTGATCTCCCCCCACTCCATCATCACTGATCTCCCCCCACTCCATCATCACTGATCTCCCCCCACTCCATCATCACTGATCTCCCCCCACTCCATCATCACTGCCCTCCCCCCACTCCATCATCACTGATCTCCCCCCGCTCCATCATCACTGTTCTCCCCCCGCTCCATCATCACTGATCTCCCCCCACTCCATCATCACTGATCTCCCCCCACTCCATCATCACTGATCTCCCCCCACTCCATCATCACTGATCTCCCCCCCACTCCATCATCACTGCCCTCCCCCCACTACATCATCACTGATCTCCCCCCCACTCCATCATCACTGATCTCCCCCCACTCCATCATCACTGATCTCCCCCCCACTCCATGATCACTGATCTCCTCCCACCCCATCATCACTGATCTCCCCCCACTCCATCATCACTGATCTCCCCCCACTCCATCATCACTGATCTCCCCCCCACTCCATCATCACTGATCTCCCCCCACTCCATCATCACTGATCTCCCCCACTCCATCATCACTGATCTCCCCCCACTCCATCATCACTGATCTCCCCCCACTCCATCATCACTGATCTCCCCCACTCCATCATCACTGCCCTCCCCCCACTACATCATCACTGATCTCCCCCCCCACTCCATCATCACTGATCTCCCCCCACTCCATCATCACTGATCTCCCCCCACTCCATCATCACTGATCTCCCCCCCACTCCATGATCACTGATCTCCCCCACCCCATCATCACTGCCCTCCCCCCACTCCATCATCACTGATCTCCCCCCACTCCATCATCACTGATCTCCCCCCACTCCATCATCACTGATCTCCCCCCACTCCATCATCACTGCCCTCCCCCCACTCCATCATCACTGATCTCCCCCCACTCCATCATCACTGATCTCCCCCCACTCCATCATCACTGCCCTCCCCCCACTCCATCATCACTGATCTCCCCCTGCTCCATCATCACTGATCTCCCCCCGCTCCATCATCACTGATCTCCCCCCACTCCATCATCACTGATCTCCCCCCACTCCATCATCACTGATCTCCCTCCCACTCCATCATCACTGATCTCCCCCCACTCCATCATCACTGCCCTCCCCCCACTCCATCATCACTGATCTCCCCCTGCTCCATCATCACTGATCTCCCCCCGCTCCATCATCACTGATCTCCCCCGACTCCATCATCACTGCCCTCCCCCCACTACATCATCACTGATCTCCCCCCCACTCCATCATCACTGATCTCCCCCCACTCCATCATCACTGATCTCCCCCCACTCCATCATCACTGATCTCCCCCCCACTACATCATCACTGATCTCCCCCCACTCCATCATCACTGATCTCCCCCCACTCCATCATCACTGATCTCCCCCCACTCCATCATCACTGATCACCCCCCACTCCATCATCACTGATCTCCCCCCACTCCATCATCACTGATCTCCCCCAACTCCATCATCACTGATCTCCCCCCACTCCATCATCACTGATCTCCCCCCACTCCATCATCACTGATCTCCCCCCCACTCCATCATCACTGCCCTCCCCCCACTCCATCATCACTGATCTCCCCCCACTCCATCATCACTGATCTCCCCCCACTCCATCATCACTGATCTCCCCCCACTACATCATCACTGATCTCCCTCCCACTCCATCATCACTGATCTCCCCCCACTCCATCATCACTGATCTCCCCCCACTCCATCATCACTGATCTCCCCCCACTCCATCATCACTGATCTCCCCCCCACTCCATCATCACTGATCTCCCCCACTCCATCATCTCTGCCCTCCCCCCACTCCATCATCACTGATCTCCCCCCACTCCATCATCACTGATCTCCCCCCCACTCCATCATCACTGATCTCCCCCCACTCCATCATCACTCATCTCCCCCCACTCCATCATCACTCATCTCCCCCCACTCCATCATCACTGATCTCCCCCCACTCCATCATCACTGATCTCCCCCCACTCCATCATCACTGATCTACCCCCACTCCATCATCACTGATCACCCCCCACTCCATCATCACTGATCTGCCCCCACTCCATCATCACTGATCTCCCCCCACTCCATCATCACTGATCTCCCCCCCACTCCAACATCACTGATCTCCCCCCATTCCATCATCACTGATCTCCCCCCACTCCATCATCACTGATCTCCCCCCACTCCATCATCACTGATCTCCCCCCACTCCATCATCACTGATCTCCCCCCACTCCATCATCACTGCCCTCCCCCCACTCCATCATCACTGATCTCCCCCCGCTCCATCATCACTGTTCTCCCCCCGCTCCATCATCACTGATCTCCCCCCACTCCATCATCACTGATCTCCCCCCACTCCATCATCACTGATCTCCCCCCACTCCATCATCACTGATCTCCCCCCACTCCATCATCACTGCCCTCCCCCCACTACATCATCACTGATCTCCCCCCCACTCCATCATCACTGATCTCCCCCCACTCCATCATCACTGATCTCCCCCCCACTCCATGATCACTGATCTCCTCCCACCCCATCATCACTGATCTCCCCCCACTCCATCATCACTGATCTCCCCCCACTCCATCATCACTGATCTCCCCCCACTCCATCATCACTGATCTCCCCCCACTCCATCATCACTGATCTCCCCCACTCCATCATCACTGATCTCCCCCCACTCCATCATCACTGATCTCCCCCCACTCCATCATCACTGATCTCCCCCACTCCATCATCACTGCCCTCCCCCCACTACATCATCACTGATCTCCCCCCCACTCCATCATCACTGATCTCCCCCCACTCCATCATCACTGATCTCCCCCCGCTCCATCATCACTGTTCTCCCCCCGCTCCATCATCACTGATCTCCCCCACTCCATCATCACTGATCTCCCCCCACTCCATCATCACTGATCTCCCCCCCCACTCCATGATCACTGATCTCCCCCCACCCCATCATCACTGATCTCCCCCCACTCCATCATCACTGATCTCCCCCCCACCCCATCATCACTGCCCTCCCCCCACTCCATCATCACTGATCTCCCCCCACTCCATCATCACTGATCTCCCCCCCCACTCCATGATCACTGATCTCCCCCACTCCATCATCACTGATCTCCCCCCACTCCATCATCACTGATCTCCCCCCACTCCATCATCACCGCCCTCCCCCCACTCCATCATCACTGATCTCCCCCCACTCCATCATCACTGATCACCCCCCACTCCATCATCACTGATCACCCGCCACTCCATCATCACTGATCTCCCCCCACTCCATCATCACTGATCTCCCCCCACTCCATCATCACTGATCTCCCCCCACTCCATCATCACTGATCTCCCCCCACTCCATCATCACCGCCCTCCCCCCACTCCATCATCACTGATCTCCCCCCACTCCATCATCACTGATCACCCCCCACTCCATCATCACTGATCTCCCCCCACTCCATCATCACTGATCACCCGCCACTCCATCATCACTGATCTCCCCCCACTCCATCATCACTGATCTCCCCCCACTCCATCATCACCGCCCTCCCCCCACTCCATCATCACTGCCCTCCCCCCCACTCCATCATCACTGATCACCCCCCACTCCATCATCACTGATCTCCCCCCATTCCATCATCACTGATCTCCCCCCGCTCCATCATCACTGGTCTCCCCCCACTCCATCATCACTGCCCTCCCCCCACTCCATCATCACTGATCTCCCCCCCACTCCATCATCACAGATCTCCCCCCACTCCATCATCACTGATCTCCCCCCATTCCATCATCACTGATCTCCCCCCACTCCATCATCACTGATCTCTCCCACTCCATCATCACTGATCTCCCCCCACTCCATCATCACTGATCTCCCCCCACTCCATCATCACTTATCTCCCCCCACTCCATCATCACTTATCTCCCCCCATTCCATCATCACTGATCTCCCCCCCACTCCATCATCACTGATCTCCCCCCCACTCCATCATCACTGATCTCCCCCCACTCCATCATCACTTATCTCCCCCCATTCCATCATCACTGATCTCCCCCCACTCCATCATCACTGCCCTCCCCCCACTCCATCATCACTGATCTACCCCCACTCCAACATCACTGATCTCCCCCCCGCTCCATCATCACTGATCTCCCCCACTCCATCATCACTGATCTCCCCCGACTCCATCATCACTGATCTCCCCCACTCCATCATCACTGATCTCCCCCCACTCCATCATCACTGCCCTCCCCCCACTCCATCATCACTGATCTCCCCCCACTCCATCATCACCGCCCTCCCCCCACTCCATCATCACTGCCCTCCCCCCACTCCATCATCACTGATCACCCCCCACTCCATCATCACTGATCTCCCCCCATTCCATCATCACTGATCTCCCCCCGCTCCATCATCACTGGTCTCCCCCCACTCCATCATCACTGCCCTCCCCCCCACTCCATCATCACTGATCTCCCCCCCACTCCATCATCACAGATCTCCCCCCACTCCATCATCACTGATCTCCCCCCACTCCATCATCACTGATCTCCCCCACTCCATCATCACTGATCTCCCCCCACTCCATCATCACTGATCTCCCCCCACTCCATCATCACTTATCTCCCCCCACTCCATCATCACTGATCTCCCCCCACTCCATCATCACTGATCTCCCCCCACTCCATCATCACTGATCTCCCCCCACTCCATCATCACTGATCTCCCCCCGCTCCATCATCACTGATCTCCCCCCACTCCATCATCACTGATCTCCCCCCACTCCATCATCACTGATCTCCCCCCACTCCATCATCACTGATCTCCCCCCACTCCATCATCACTGATCTCCCACCCGCTCCATCATCACTGGTCTCCCCCCGCTCCATCATCACTGATCTCCCCCCGCTCCATCATCACTGATCTCCCCCCACTCCATCATCACTGCCCTCCCCCTCCATCATCACTGATCTCCCCCCACTCCATCATCACTGATCTCCCTCCCACTCCATCATCACTGATCTCCCCCCACTCCATCATCTCTGCCCTCCCCCACTCCATCGTCACTGATCTCCCCCCCACTCCATCATCACTGATCTCCCCCCACTCCATCATCACTGATCTCCCCCCACTCCATCATCACTGCCCTCCCCCCACTCCATCATCACTGATCTCCCCCCACTCCGTCATCACTGATCTCCCCCCACTCCATCATCACTGATCTCCCCCCACTCCATCATCACTGATCTCCCCCCACTCCATCATCACTGATCTCCCTCGCACTCCATCATCACTGATCTCCCCCCACTCCATCATCAGTGCCCTCCCCCACTCCATCGTCACTGATCTCCCCCCACTCCATCATCACTGATCTCCCCCCACTCCATCATCACTGATCTCCCCCCACTCCATCATCACTGCCCTCCCCCCACTCCATCATCACTGATCTCCCCCCACTCCATCATCACTGATCTCCCCCCCACTCCATCATCACTGATCACCCCCCACTCCATCATCACTGATCTGCCCCCACTCCATCATCACTGATCTCCCCCCACTCCATCATCACTGATCTCCCCCCACTCCATCATCACTGCCCTCCCCCCACTCCATCATCACTGATCTCCCCACTCCATATCATCACTGCCCTCCCCCCACTCCATCATCACTGATCTCCCCCTGCTCCATCATCACTGATCTCCCCCCGCTCCATCATCACTGATCTCCCCCCACTCCATCATCACTGATCTCCCCCCCACTCCATCATCACTGATCTCCCTCCCACTCCATCATCACTGAACTCCCCCCACTCCATCATCACTGCCCTCCCCCCACTCCATCATCACTGATCTCCCCCTGCTCCATCATCACTGATCTCCCCCCGCTCCATCATCACTGATCTCCCCCCACTCCATCATCACTGCCCTCCCCCCACTACATCATCACTGATCTCCCCCCCACTCCATCATCACTGATCTCCCCCCACTCCATCATCACTGATCTCCCCCCACTCCATCATCACTGATCTCCCCCCCACTACATCATCACTGATCTCCCCCCACTCCATCATCACTGATCTCCCCCCACTCCATCATCACTGATCTCCCCCCACTCCATCATCACTGATCACCCCCCACTCCATCATCACTGATCTCCCCCCACTCCATCATCACTGATCTCCCCCAACTCCATCATCACTGATCTCCCCCCACTCCATCATCACTGATCTCCCCCCACTCCATCATCACTGATCTCCCCCCCACTCCATCATCACTGATCTCCCCCCACTCCATCATCACTGCCCTCCCCCCACTCCATCATCACTGATCTCCCCCCACTCCATCATCACTGATCTCCCCCCACTCCATCATCACTGATCTCCCCCCACTCCATCATCACTGATCTCCCTCCCACTCCATCATCACTGATCTCCCCCCACTCCATCATCACTGATCTCCCCCCACTCCATCATCACTGATCTCCCCCCACTCCATCATCACTGATCTCCCCCCACTCCATCATCACTGATCTCCCCCACTCCATCATCTCTGCCCTCCCCCCACTCCATCATCACTGATCTCCCCCCACTCCATCATCACTGATCACCCCCCACTCCATCATCACTGATCTGCCCCCACTCCATCATGACTGATCTCCCCCCACTCCATCATCACTGATCTCCCCCCACTCCAACATCACTGATCTCCCCCCATTCCATCATCACTGATCTCCCCCCACTCCATCATCACTGATCTCCCCCCACTCCATCATCACTGATCTCCCCCCACTCCATCATCACTGATCTCCCCCCACTCCATCATCACTGCCCTCCCCCCGCTCCATCATCACTGATCTCCCCCCGCTCCATCATCACTGTTCTCCCCCCGCTCCATCATCACTGATCTCCCCCCACTCCATCATCACTGATCTCCCCCCACTCCATCATCACTGATCTCCCCCACTCCATCATCACTGATCTCCCCCCACTCCATCATCACTGCCCTCCCCCCACTACATCATCACTGATCTCCCCCCCCACTCCATCATCACTGATCTCCCCCCACTCCATCATCACTGATCTCCCCCCCACTCCATGATCACTGATCTCCTCCCACCCCATCATCACTGATCTCCCCCCACTCCATCATCACTGATCTCCCCCCACTCCATCATCACTGATCTCCCCCCACTCCATCATCACTGATCTCCCCCCACTCCATCATCACTGATCTCCCCCACTCCATCATCACTGATCTCCCCCCACTCCATCATCACTGATCTCCCCCCACTCCATCATCACTGATCTCCCCCACTCCATCATCACTGCCCTCCCCCCACTACATCATCACTGATCTCCCCCCCACTCCATCATCACTGATCTCCCCCCACTCCATCATCACTGATCTCCCCCCGCTCCATCATCACTGTTCTCCCCCCCGCTCCATCATCACTGATCTCCCCCCACTCCATCATCACTGATCTCCCCCCACTCCATCATCACTGATCTCCCCCCACTCCATCATCACTGATCTCCCCACCACTCCATGATCACTGATCTCCCCCCACCCCATCATCACTGATCTCCCCCCACTCCATCATCACTGATCTCCCCCCACCCCATCATCACTGCCCTCCCCCCACTCCATCATCACTGATCTCCCCCCACTCCATCATCACTGATCTCCCCCCCACTCCATGATCACTGATCTCCCCCACCCCATCATCACTGCCCTCCCCCCACTCCATCATCACTGATCTCCCCCCACTCCATCATCACTGATCTCCCCCCACTCCATCATCACTGATCTCCCCCCACTCCATCATCACTGATCTCCCCCCACTCCATCATCACTGATCTCCCCCCACTCCATCATCACTGCCCTCCCCCCACTCCATCATCACTGATCTCCCCCCACTCCATCATCACTGATCTCCCCCCACTCCATCATCACCGCCCTCCCCCCACTCCATCATCACTGATCTCCCCCCACTCCATCATCACTGATCACTCCCCACTCCATCATCACTGATCTCCCCCCACTCCATCATCACTGATCACCCGCCACTCCATCATCACTGATCTCCCCCCACTCCATCATCACTGATCCCCCCCCACTCCATCATCACTGCCCTCCCCCCACTCCATCATCACTGATCACCCCCCACTCCATCATCACTGATCTCCCCCCATTCCATCATCACTGATCTCCCCCCGCTCCATCATCACTGGTCTCCCCCCACTCCATCATCACTGCCCTCCCCCCACTCCATCATCACTGATCTCCCCCCCACTCCATCATCACAGATCTCCCCCCACTCCATCATCACTGATCTCCCCCCATTCCATCATCACTGATCTCCCCCCACTCCATCATCACTGATCTCCCCCACTCCATCATCACTGATCTCCCCCCCACTCCATCATCACTGATCTCCCCCCACTCCATCATCACTTATCTCCCCCCACTCCATCATCACTTATCTCCCCCCATTCCATCATCACTGATCTCCCCCCACTCCATCATCACTGATCTCCCCCCACTCCATCATCACTTATCTCCCCCCACTCCATCATCACTTATCTCCCCCCATTCCATCATCACTGATCTCCCCCCACTCCATCATCACTGCCCTCCCCCACTCCATCATCACTGATCTACCCCCACTCCAACATCACTGATCTCCCCCCCGCTCCATCATCACTGATCTCCCCCGACTCCATCATCACTGATCTCCCCCCACTCCATCATCACTGATCTCCCCCCACTCCATCATCACTGATCTCCCCCCACTCCATCATCACTGCCCTCCCCCCACTCCATCAATCACTGATCTCCCCCCACTCCATCATCACTGATCTCCCCCCACTCCATCATCACTGATCTCCCCCCCACTCCATCATCACTGATCTCCCCCCACTCCATCATCACTGATCTCCCCCCCACTCCGTCATCACTGATCTCCCCCCACTCCATCATCACTGATCTCCCCCCACTCCATCATCACTGATCTCCCCCCCACTCCATCATCACTGATCTCCCCCCCACTCCATCATCACTGATCTCCCCCCACTCCATCGTCACTGATCTCCCCCCCACTCCATCGTCACTGATCTCCCCCCCACTCCATCGTCACTGATCTCCCCCCACTCCATCATCACTGATCTCCCCCCCACTCCATCATCACTGATCTCCCCCCACTCCATCATCACTGATCTCCCCCCACTCCATCATCACTGATCCCCCCCACTCCATCATCACTGATCTCCCCCCGCTCCATCATCACTGATCTCCCCCCCACTCCATCATCACTGATCTCCCCCCACTCCATCATCACTGATCTCCCCCCACTCTATCATCACTGATCTCCCCCCACTCCATCATCACTGATCTCCCCCCACTCCATCATCACTGATCTCCCCCCACTCCATCATCACTGCCCTCCCCCCACTCCATCATCACTGATCTCCCCCCACTCCATCATCACTGCCCTCCCCCCACTCCATCATCACTGATCTCCCCCCACTCCATCATCACTGATCTCCCCCCACTCCATCATCACTGATCTCCCCCCACTCCATCATCACTGATCTCCCCCCACTCCATCATCACTGATCTCCCCCACTCCATCATCACTGCCCTCCCCCCACTCCATCATCACTGATCTCCCCCACTCCATCATCACTGGTCTCCCCCCACTCCATCATCACTGATCTCCCCCCACTCCATCATCACTGATCTCCCCCCACTCCATCATCACTGATCTCCCCCCACTCCATCATCACTGATCTCCCCCCACTCCATCATCACTGATCTCCCCCCACTCCATCATCACTGATCTCCCCCCACTCCATCATCACTGATCTCCCCCCACTCCATCATCACTGATCTCCCCCCACTCCATCATCACTGATCTCCCCCCACTCCATCATCACTGATCTCCCCCCACTCCATCATCACTGATCTCCCCCCACTCCATCATCACTGATCTCCCCCCACTCCATCATCACTGATCTCCCCCGACTCCATCATCACTGATCTCCCCCGACTCCATCATCACTGATCTCCCCCCACTCCATCATCACTGATCTCCCCCCACTCCATCATCACTGATCTCCCCCCACTCCATCATCACTGATCTCCCCCCACTCCATCATCACTGATCTCCCCCCACTCCATCATCACTGATCTCCCCCCACTCCATCATCACTGATCTCCCCCCACTCCATCATCACTGATCTCCCCCCACTCCATCATCACTGATCTCCCCCCACTCCATCATCACTGATCTCCCCCCACTCCATCATCACTGCCCTCCCCCCACTCCATCATCACTGCCCTCCCCCCACTCCATCATCACTGATCTCCCCCCACTCCATCATCAGTGATCTCCCCCCACTCCATCATCACTGATCACCCTCCGCTCCATCATCACTGATCTCCCCCACTCCATCATCACTGATCTCCCCCCACTCCATCATCACTGATCTCCCCCCACTCCATCATCACTGATCTCCCCCCACTCCATTATCACTGATCTCCCCCCGCTCCATCGTCACTGATCTCCCCCCGCTCCATCATCACTGATCTCCCTCCACTCCATCATCACTGATCTCCCCCCACTCCATCATCACTGATCTCCCCCCACTCCATCATCACTGATCTCCCCCCACTCCATCATCACTGGTCTCCCCCCACTCCATCATCACTGATCTCCCCCCGCTCCATCATCACTGATCTCCCCCCGCTCCATCATCACTGATCTCCCCCCACTCCTTCATCACTGATCTCCCCCCACTCCATCATCACTGATCTCCCCCACACTGCATCATTACTGATCTCCCCCCACTCCATCATCACTGATCTCCCCCCCACTCCATCATCACTGATCTCCCCCCACTCCATCATCACTGCCCTCCCCCCACTCCATCATCACTGATCTCCCCCACTCCATCATCACTGATCTCTCCCCACTCCATCATCACTGCCCTCCCCCCACTCCATCATCACTGCCCTCCCCCCACTCCATCATCACTGATCTCCCCCCACTCCATCATCACCGCCCTCCCCCCACTCCATCATCACTGATCTCCCTCCACTCCATCATCACTGCCCTCCCCCCACTCCATCATCACTGCCCTCCCCCCACTCCATCATCACTGATCTCCCCCCACTCCATCATCACAGCCCTCCCCCCACTCCATCATCACTGATCTCCCCCCACTCCATCATCACTGATCTCCCCCCCGCTCCATCATCACTGATCTCCCCCCCACTCCATCATCACTGATCTCCCCCCACTCCATCATCACTGCCCTCCCCCCACTCCATCATCACTGTTCTCCCCCACTCCATCATCACTGATCTCCCCCACTCCATCATCACTGATCTCCCCCCACTCCATCATCACTGCCCTCCCCCCACTCCATCATCACTGCCCTCCCCCCACTCCATCATCACTGCCCTCCCCCAACTCCATCATCACTGATCTCCCCCCACTCCATCATCACTGATCCCCCCCCACTCCATCATCACTGATCTCCCCCCACTCCATCATCACTGATCTCCCCCCACTCCATCATCACTGATCTCCCCCCACTCCATCATCACTGATCTCCCCCCACTCCATCATCACTGCCCTCCCCCCACTCCATAATCACTCATCTCCCCCCACTCCATCATCACTGATCTCCCCCCACTCCATCATCACTGATCTCCCCCCACTCCATCATCACTGATCTCCCCCCCCACTGCATCATCCCTGATCTCCCCCCACTCCATCATCACTGATCTCCCCCCACTCCATCATCACTGATCTCCCCCCACTACATCATCACTGATCTCCCCCCACTCCATCATCACTGATCTCCCCCCACTCCATCATCACTGATCTCCCCCCACTCCATCATCACTGATCTCCCCCCATTCCATCATCACTGATCTCCCCCCACTCCATCATCACTGATCTCCCCCCACTCCATCATCACTGATCTCCCCCCACTCCATCATCACTGATCTCCCCCCCGCTCCATCATCACTGATCTCCCCCCGCTCCATCATTACTGATCTCCCCCCGCTCCATCATCACTGATCTCCCCCCACTCCATCATCACTGCCCTCCCCCCACTCCGTCATCACTGATCTCCCCCCGCTCCATCATCACTGATCTCCCCCCACTACATCGTCACTGACCTCCCCCACACTCCATCATCACTGATCTCGCCCCACTCCATCATCACTGATCTCCCCCACTCCATCATCACTGCCCTCCCCCCCACTCCATCATCACTGATCTCCCCCACTCCATCATCACTGATCTCCCCCCACTCCATCATCACTGCCCTCCCCCCCACTCCATCATCACTGATCTCCCCCCACTCCATCATCACTGATCTCCCCCCACTCCATCATCAGTGCCCTCCCCCCACTCCATCATCACTGATCTCCCCCCACTCCATCATCACTGATCTCCCCCCACTCCATCATCACTGATCTCCCCCCACTCCATCATCACTGATCTCCCCCCACTCCATCATCACTGATCTCCCCCAACTCCATCATCACTGATCTCCCCCACTCCATCAGCACCGCCCTCCCCCCACTCCATCATCACTGATCTCCCCCGACTCCATCATCACTGATCTCCCCCACTCCATCATCACTGATCTCCCCCCACTCCATCATCACTGATCTCCCCCCACTCCATCATCACTGATCTACCCCCACTCCATCATCACTGAACTCCCCCCACTCCATCATCACTGATCTCCCCCCCACTCCATCATCACTGCCCTCCCCCCACTCCATCATCACTGATCTCCCCCCACTCCATCATCACTGAGCTCCCCCCACTCCATCATCACTGCCCTCCCCCCGCTCCATCATCACTGATCTCCCCCCACTCCATCATCACTGATCTCCCCACACTCCATCATCACTGATCTCCCCCCACTCCATCATCACTGATCTCCCCCCACTCCATCATCACTGATCTCCCCCCACTCCATCATCACTGATCTCCCCACACTCCATCATCACTGATCTCCCCCCACTCCATCATCACTGATCTCCCCCCACTCCATCATCACTGATCTCCCCCCACTCCATCATCACTGATCTCCCCACACTCCATCATCACTGATCTCCCCCCACTCCATCATCACTGATCTCCCCCCACTCCATCATCACTGATCTCCCCCCACTCCATCATCACTGATCTCCCCCTACTCCATCATCACTGATCTCCCCCCACTCCATCATCACTGATCTCCCCCCACTCCATCATCACTGATCTCCCCACACTCCATCATCACTGATCTCCCCCCACTCCATCATCACTGATCTCCCCCCACTCCATCATCACTGATCTCCCCCCACTCCATCATCACTGATCTCCCCCCACTCCATCATCACTGAGCTCCCCCCACTCCATCATCACTGCCCTCCCCCCACTCCATCATCACTGATCTCCCCCCGCTCCATCATCACTGATCTCCCCCCACTCCATCATCACTGATCTCCCCCGGCTCCATCATCACTGATCTCCCCCCCGCTCCATCATCACTGATCTCCCCCCCGCTCCATCATCACTGATCTCCCCCCGCTCCATCATCACTGATCTCCCCCCACTCCATCATCACTGATCTCCCCCCACTCCATCATCACTGATCTCCCCCCGCTCCATCATCACTGATCTCCCCCCGCTCCATCATCACTGATCTCCCCCCCGCTCCATCATCACTGATCTCCCCCCACTCCATCATCACTGATCTCCCCCCACTCCATCATCACTGATCTCCCACCACTCCATCATCACTGATCTCCCCCCGCTCCATCATCACTGATCTCCCCCCACTCCATCATCACTGATCTCCCCCCACTCCATCATCACTGATCTCCCCCCACTCCATCATCACTGATCTCCCCCCACTCCATCATCACTGATCTCCCACCCGCCTCCATCATCACTGGTCTCCCCCCGCTCCATCATCACTGATCTCCCCCCGCTCCATCATCACTGATCTCCCCCCACTCCATCATCACTGCCCTCCCCCTCCATCATCACTGATCTCCCCCCACTCCATCATCACTGATCTCCCTCCCACTCCATCATCACTGATCTCCCCCCACTCCATCATCTCTGCCCTCCCCCACTCCATCATCACTGATCTCCCCCCCACTCCATCATCACTGATCTCCCCCCACTCCATCATCACTGATCTCCCCCCACTCCATCATCACTGCCCTCCCCCCACTCCATCATCACTGATCTCCCCCCACTCCGTCATCACTGATCTCCCCCCACTCCATCATCACTGATCTCCCCCCACTCCATCATCACTGATCTCCCCCCACTCCATCATCACTGATCTCCCTCCCACTCCATCATCACTGATCTCCCCCCACTCCATCATCAGTGCCCTCCCCCACTCCATCGTCCCTGATCTCCCCCCACTCCATCATCACTGATCTCCCCCCACTCCATCATCACTGATCTCCCCCCACTCCATCATCACTGCCCTCCCCCCACTCCATCATCACTGATCTCCCCCCACTCCATCATCACTGATCTCCCCCCACTCCATCATCACTGATCTCCCCCCACTCCATCATCACTGCCCTCCCCCCACTCCATCATCACTGATCTCCCCCCACTCCATCATCACTGATCTCCCCCCACTCCATCATCACTGATCACCCCCCACTCCATCATCACTGATCTGCCCCCACTCCATCATCACTGATCTCCCCCCCTCCATCATCACTGATCTCCCCCCACTCCATCATCACTGCCCTCCCCCCACTCCATCATCACTGATCTCCCCCCACTCCATCATCACTGCCCTCCCGCCACTCCATCATCACTGATCTCCCCCTGCTCCATCATCACTGATCTCCCCCCGCTCCATCATCACTGATCTCCCCCCACTCCATCATCACTGATCTCCCCCCACTCCATCATCACTGATCTCCCCCCACTCCATCATCACTGCCCTCCCCCCACTACATCATCACTGATCTCCCCCCCACTCCATCATCACTGATCTCCCCCCACTCCATCATCATTGATCTCCCCCCACTCCATCATCACTGATCTCCCCCCCACTACATCATCACTGATCTCCCCCCCACTCCATCATCACTGATCTCCCCCCACTCCATCATCACTGATCTCCCCCCACTCCATCATCACTGATCACCCCCCACTCCATCATCACTGATCTCCCCCCACTCCATCATCACTGATCTCCCCCCACTCCATCATCACTGATCTCCCCCAACTCCATCATCACTGATCTCCCCCCACTCCATCATCACTGATCTCCCCCCACTCCATCATCACTGATCTCCCCCCCACTCCATCATCACTGATCTCCCCCCACTCCATCATCACTGCCCTCCCCCCACTCCATCATCACTGATCTCCCCCCACTCCATCATCACTGATCTCCCCCCACTCCATCATCACTGATCTCCCCCCACTCCATCATCACTGATCTCCCTCCCACTCCATCATCACTGATCTCCCCCCACTCCATCATCACTGATCTCCCCCCCACTCCATCATCACTGATCTCCCCCCACTCCATCATCACTGATCTCCCCCACTCCATCATCACTGCCCTCCCCCCACTCCATCATCACTGATCTCCCCCCACTCCATCATCACTGATCTCCCCCCCACTCCATCATCACTGATCTCCCCCCACTCCATCATCACTCATCTCCCCCCACTCCATCATCACTCATCTCCCCCCACTCCATCATCACTGATCTCCCCCCACTCCATCATCACTGATCTCCCCCCACTCCATCATCACTGATCTCCCCCCACTCCATCATCACTGATCACCCCCCACTCCATCATCACTGATCTGCCCCCACTCCATCATCACTGATCTCCCCCCACTCCATCATCACTGATCTCCCCCCACTCCAACATCACTGATCTCCCCCCACTCCATCATCACTGATCTCCCCCCACTCCATCATCACTGATCTCCCCCCACTCCATCATCACTGATCTCCCCCCACTCCATCATCACTGATCTCCCCCCACTCCAACATCACTGCCCTCCCCCCACTCCATCATCACTGATCTCCCCCCACTCCATCATCACTGATCTCCCCCCACTCCATCATCACTGATCTCCCCCCACTCCATCATCACTGCCCTCCCCCCACTCCATCATCACTGATCTCCCCCCGCTCCATCATCACTGTTCTCCCCCCGCTCCATCATCACTGATCTCCCCCCACTCCATCATCACTGATCTCCCCCCACTCCATCATCACTGATCTCCCCCCACTCCATCATCACTGATCTCCCCCCACTCCATCATCACTGCCCTCCCCCCACTACATCATCACTGATCTCCCCCCCACTCCATCATCACTGATCTCCCCCCACTCCATCATCACTGATCTCCCCCCACCCCATCATCACTGATCTCCCCCCACTCCATCATCACTGCCCTCCCCCCACTCCATCATCACTGATCTCCCCCCACTCCATCATCACTGATCTCCCCCACTCCATCATCACTGATCTCCCCCCACTCCATCATCACTGATCTCCCCCCACTCCATCATCACTGATCTCCCCCACTCCATCATCACTGATCTCCCCCCACTCCATCATCACTGATCTCCCCCCCACTCCATCATCACTGATCTCCCCCACTCCATCACCACTGCCCTCCCCCCACTACATCATCACTGATCTCCCCCCCACTCCATCATCACTGATCTCCCCCCACTCCATCATCACTGATCTCCCCCCGCTCCATCATCACTGTTCTCCCCCCGCTCCATCATCACTGATCTCCCCCCACTCCATCATCACTGATCTCCCCCCACTCCATCATCACTGATCTCCCCCCCACTCCATGATCACTGATCTCCCCCACCCCATCATCACTGCCCTCCCCCCACTCCATCATCACTGATCTCCCCCCACTCCATCATCACTGATCTCCCCCCACTCCATCATCACTGATCTCCCCCCACTCCATCATCACTGCCCTCCCCCCACTCCATCATCACTGCTCTCCCCCCCACTCCATCATCACTGATCTCCCCCCACTCCATCATCACTGATCTCCCCCCACTCCATCATCACCGCCCTCCCCCCACTCCATCATCACTGATCTCCCCCCACTCCATCATCACTGATCACCCCCCACTCCATCATCACTGATCTCCCCCCACTCCATCATCACTGATCTCCCCCCACTCCATCATCACCGCCCTCCCCCCACTCCATCATCACTGCCCTCCCCCCACTCCATCATCACTGATCACCCCCCCACTCCATCATCACTGATCTCCCCCCATTCCATCATCACTGATCTCCCCCCGCTCCATCATCACTGGTCTCCCCCCACTCCATCATCACTGCCCTCCCCCCACTCCATCATCACTGATCTCCCCCCCACTCCATCATCACAGATCTCCCCCCACTCCAGCATCACTGATCTCCCCCCACTCCATCATCACTGATCTCCCCCCACTCCATCATCACTGATCTCCCCCCACTCCATCATCACTGATCTCCCCCCACTCCATCATCACTGATCTCCCCCCACTCCATCATCACTGATCTCCCCCCCACTCCATCATCACAGATCTCCCCCCACTCCATCATCACTGATCTCCCCCCACTCCATCATCACTGATCTCCCCCCACTCCATCATCACTGATCTCCCCCCACTCCATCATCACTGATCTCCCCCCACTCCATCATCACTGATCTCCCCCCACTCCATCATCACTGATCTCCCCCCACTCCATCATCACTGATCTCCCCCCCACTCCATCATCACTGATCTCCCCCCGCTCCATCATCACTGATCTCCCCCCACTCCATCATCACTGATCTCCCCCCACTCCATCATCACTGATCTCCCCCCACTCGATCATCACTGATCTCCCCCCACTCCATCATCACTGATCTCCCCCCACTCCATCATCACTGATCTCCCCCCACTCCATCATCACTGATCATCCCCCCACTCCATCATCACTGATCTCCCCCCGCTCCATCATCACTGATCTCCCCCCACTTCATCATCACTGCCCTCCCCCCACTCCATCATCACTGCCCTCCCCCCACTTCATCATCACTGCATCATCACAAGGAGGTAACATGCCCTGAAGTCGGGATCACAAGGAGTTAACATTCCTGGTTCCTGAGACATGAGAGTTCTCTCTGTGCCTCCGGATATAGTGCGGCTGTTGAGAGGTGGGAGGTGAGAGGTGAAATCCCCCCTCACTTTCCCCCCTCCGCCCCCAGAACTTTTAATATTCTCCCAGCTGGTTTTAGGAAACTGCTTGAGAGGATCCAGAACACAGGAAATGTTAAAGAAGTTGGGGTCAATCCAGAGTTTGTAAAAGTGACCCAGAAACTTTCTCAGAGAAGCGTCTTTTAAAACCATTTGTGTTTGGAAAGGAAGCGGCGATTTTGAAGTTAGCGTTCTGCTTGAAAACTGGTGTTCGGACAATTCCATAACTTTCTCAAGCTGCTGTCTCTCCACCTCCGCAACCCTCTCCTCCCCCTCCCCTCCGCCACCCCACCCAACCCCTCCCCCATCCCCCTAACCCCTCCACACCCCTCACGCAAACCCCTCTCCAACTCTCACCCCCTCCCCCACCCACCCCCCAGTCTCCCTCTCTCCCTGGGGATTCCCCCCAGTCTCCATCTTCTCTGGGGATTCCTCCCAGTCTCCCTCTCTCTCTGGGGAATCTTCCCAGTCTCCCTCTCTCCCTGGGGATTCCCCCGTCTCCCTCTCTCCCTGGGGAATCCCCCCAGCCTCCCTCTCTCCCTGGGGAATCCCCCCAGCCTCCCTCTCTCCCTGGGGAATCCCCCCAGCCTCCCTCTCTCCCTGGGGAATCCCCCCAGCCTCCCTCTCTCCCTGGGGATTACACCGTCTCCCTCTCTCCCTGGGGAATTCCCCCCCAAGTCTCCCTCTCTCCCTGGGGATTCCCCCCCAGTCTCCCACTCTCTCTCCCTGGGGATTCCCCCCAGTCTCCCTCTCTCTCTCTCCCTGGGGATTCCTCCCAGTCTCCCTCTCTCTCTCTCCCTGGGGATTCCTCCCAGTCTCCCTCTCTCTCTCTCCCTGGGGATTCCTCCCAGTCTCCCTCTCTCCCTGGGGATTCACCCCAGTCTCCCTCTCTCCCTGGGGATTCCTCCCAGTCTCCCTCTCTCCCTGGGGATTCACCCCAGTCTCCCTCTCTCCCTGGGGATTCCCCCCAGTCTCCCTCTCTCCCTGGGGATTCCCCCCAGTCTCCCTCTCTCCCTGGGGATTCCCCCCCAGTCGCTCTCTCTGCCTGGGGATTCCCCCATCTCCCTCTCTCTCTCTGGGGATTACCCCCAGTCTCCGTCTCTCTCTGGGGATTCCCTCCAGTCTCCCTCTCCCTGGGGATTCCCCCCAGTCTCCCTCTCTCTCTGGGGATTCCCCCACCACCCCAGTCTCCCTCTCTCCCTGGGGATTCCCCCACCCCCCCAGTCTCCCTCTCTCCCTGGAGATTCCCCCACCCCACCCCCCCAGTCTCCCTCTCTCCCTGGAGATTCCCCCACCCCACCCCCCCAGTCTCCCTCTCTCCCTGGGGATTCCCCCACCCCACCCCCCCAGTCTCCCTCTCTCCCTGGGGATTCCCCCAGTCTCCCTCTCTCCCCCTGGGGATTCCGCCAGTCTCCCTCCCTCTCTCCCTGGGGATTCCCCCCAGTCTCCCTCGCTCCCTGGGGATTCCCCCCAGTCTCCCCCTCTCTCCCTGGGGATTCCCCCCAGTCTCCCTCTCTCCCTGGGGATTCCCCCCAGTCTCCCTCCCTCTCTCCCTGGGGATTCCCCCCAGTCTCCCTCCCTCTCTCCCTGGGGATTCCCCCCAGTCTCCCTCCCTCTCTCCCTGGGGATTCCCCCCAGTCTCCCTCTCTCCCTGGGGATTCCCCCATCTCCCTCTCTCTCCCTGGGGATTCCCCCTAGTTTCTCTCTGGGGTACCCCCCAGGCTCTCTACCCCGCCTGGGATCCTCCCCCAACACCTCACCTTGTAGTAGGCGAGCTGCAGGTAGTTGTAAGCTGTTCGGCTGTGGAAGGCGCTCCGGAGCTCGGCGGTGACCCGGTGGCGGGACGGGGCTCCCAGGCTGGGGCTCAGGCAGTGATTCAGGCAGTCGGCCCGGCTCAGGAGGCTTTGGAAGAAGCCCAGATGGGCCAGGGGGTCCCCCGGGGAGGGCTCCGGGCCCCCGACCGGCGTCTCCCGGCCGCAGCGCTCCCGGCAGCGGCTCCGCAGGCGGCGGAGGGCGGAGTGGCCGAGGACCGAGCGCTCCAACAGCGGCACCGCCCGCCGCCACTCGGCCCGGTGGTATTCCCGCAGCCCGCTGGTGTACAGCAGGTCGTAGGGCTGCTGGAGGAGCGGGTCCGGCCCGGAGGGATGCCCCCCGCAGCCGACCAGCTGCAGCAACAACAACAAGAAAAAGCCGCACATCCCCGCCGCCCGAGCGCTTTGCCTTCGTGGCTTCGCTGAGCGGAGCGTCTGCGAGAGAGAAGGAGGAGGAGGAGGAGGAGGCTGGACACGTCTCAGGTCGGGGGAGGGGAGCTGAAGGGGGGTGGGAGAGAGACAGGCCCAGAGAGGGAGGAGGAGAGGAGGGAAGGAGAGAGTGAGGGAAGAGAGGGGAGGGAAGAGAGAGAGGGGAGGAGAGAGAGAGACGGAGAGAGACAGGCACAGAGAGGGAGGAGGGAAGGAGAGAGGAGGGAGGAGAGAGGGAGGGAAGAGAGAGAGGGGAGGAGCGAGAGGGGAGGAGAGAGAGAGACGGAGAGAGACAGGCACAGAGAGGGAGGAGGGAAGGAGAGAGGAGGGAGGAGAGAGGGAGGGAAGAGAGAGAGGGGAGGAGAGAGAGGGGAGGAGAGAGAGAGACGGAGGAGAGAGAGACAGGCCCAGAGAGGGAGGAGGAGAGGAGGGAAGGAGAGAGTGAGGGAAGAGAGGGGAGGGAAGAGAGAGAGGGGAGGAGAGAGAGAGACGGAGGAGAGAGAGACAGACCCAGAGAGGGAGGAGGAGAGGAGGGAAGGAGAAAGGAGGGAGGAGAGAGTGAGGGAAGAGAGGGGGGGGAGGAGAGAGAGAGACGGAGGAGAGAGAGACAGACCCGGAGAGGAGGGGAGGAGAGAGTGAGGGAAGAGAGGGGAGGGAAGAGAGTGAGGGGAGGAGAGAGAGACAGACCCAGAGAGGGAGGAGGAGAGGAGGGAAGGAGAGAGGAGGGAGGAGAGAGTGAGGGAAGAGAGGGGAGGGAAGAGAGAGAGAGACGGAGGAGAGAGGGAGTAGGAGAGGAGGGAAGGAGAGAGGAGGGAGGAGAGAGTGAGGGAAGAGAGGGGAGGGAAGAGAGAGAGAGACGGAGGAGAGAGAGACACAGAGAGGGAGGAGGAGAGGAGGGAAGGAGAGGGGAGGGAAGAGAGAGAGGGGAGGAGAGAGAGAGACGGAGGAGAGAGAGACAGACCCAGAGAGGGAGGAGGAGAGAGTGAGGGAAGAGAGGGGAAGAGAGAGAGGGGAGGAGAGAGAGAGACGGAGGAGAGAGAGACACAGAAAGGGAGGAGGAGAGGAGGGAAGGAGAGGGGAGGGAAGAGAGAGAGGGGAGGAGAGAGAGACACAGAAAGGGAGGAGGAGAGGAGGGAAGGAGAGGGGAGGGAGGAGAGAGAGACACAGAAAGGGAGGAGGAGAGGAGGGAGGAGAGAGAGAGACGGAGGAGAGAGAGACAGACACAGAGAGGGAGGAGGAGAGGAGGGAGTGAGGGAAGAGAGGGGAGGGAAGAGAGAGAGGGGAGGAGAGAGAGAGACGGAGGAGAGAAAGAGACACAGAAAGGGAGGAGGAGAGGAGGGAGGAGAGAGTGAGGGAAGAGAGGGGAGGGAAGAGAGAGAGGGGAGGAGAGAGAGACAGACCCAGAGAGGGAGGAGGAGAGGAGGGAAGGAGAGAGTAGGGAGGGAGGAGGAGGGAGTGAGGGAAGAGAGGGGAGGAGAGAGAGAGAGAGAGAGCTGAAGATGGGCTGCTGAATTTTTAGTGTTTTTGGTGTTTAAAGTGGGGGAAAAAGTTTCATTTCAAGTTTTAAAAGTTAAATTTAATTTTAGTTAAGTTAGTTTAGTTTAAGTTTAAGTTTAGGTTAGTTTAGATTAAGTAAGAAAAAGACCGCCAAAGACCAGAGCCGACAGAGAGAAAAAAATATCCGAGGAAAACAGCGGAAAGAAACAAAGACAAAAAGAAACAAAGCAAAGGGACAGAAGAAGGAAAGGAATAAACCTGGGGAAAAACCGGGAGAACGAGGCACCAAGGAGGAGCCCGAGCGGCGGCCGGGACACTAAGCCAGAAGCCCGGGAAAGGCCCGAGGAGCCGGGCCGAGACAGAGGCCTGGAGACCTCTGAGGGGGAGGGGAGCAGCCGGGAGACACCGGGAATCAGCAAATCCCAGACACAGACCAGGACAGTGAGTACGGGGCCTGGAGAGCGAGCGAGTCCGGGGACTGGGAAAGGTCGCGAGCAGGGAAAGGGAAACACCAAACCCGGGGCCCCAGAAAAGCTTATTCTAAGATCAACAATACTTTCTACCTCTACACTACCAATAATGAGCGAATCAGAGGAGCCACAGCAGCTCCCGAGGCACACTGAGAGCAACCTCTTCCAGATTCCCCCCAACACCAGAAAAAATGCTAACAAATCGCTCAAGCAGAAGCAGCTGAGAGAAAAACCAGAAACTCTTTTTGCTGACTGGTACAGCACTGGGAAAAAGTGTAATCTCATTTTTTACTCAGATCAATCAGCGGCTTGGATCACAGCAATAAAATCACACTATACCAGGGTTAAGCAGGAAAGAACCGCTAATGGGTCCAAACTGAAAATTAAGAAACCAGGGGACCCGGACAGTGCAATCACGACTGTCAACATGTACGATAACGGAACAATATTGGTGCAAGGCAACCTCGACGACTTTGAAACGGCCTTCGAGACACTGAAAGAAATAACAGCGAGGGGAAGGAACAGCCCCAGAGTGGCTAACAGGGGAAAAGCGACTCGCACTCCCCCCACCATTGACAACTCACCAGGAGTAAATCAGCCTGATCAGGAGGTGAACAAGCCACACAGTTCTAACCAGACACTCACCCCGGGGCCCCACAGCCACATGATACAGCTGACTAACCCCAGCATAACTACCAGGGAGGAAGCCACACATACTCCCCCTACCACTTCCAGCTCACCAAGAGAAGAGCAGCCTAGCCAAGAAGTGAGTGAGCCCTCCAGCGGCGACCAGACACATACCCCGGGATCACACAGCCTGATACAACTAAAGGGTAAATTTAACCAGGTGGAGACCGAGCTGGTTAAACTTAGAGAGGAGGTCCTTAAACTGAAACATGAACAAAAGCAAGAGAGAGAGAGATACAGGAGACAGCTGAATCTACTTGGGAATCAGGTGAAAGAGCTGCAGGAAAACAAAGAGAGCCATAGAGGAGAGATAGCACCATTAGACCAGCAGCCAGAGGCTAGAGATAAGACAATACAGAGCCCGACTGAACAGCTGCACTCCCACACTGAACAACAGCAGCAGGCACACAATACAGGGGGTGCCACACAGACCGACCAGCATACTGAAGCTCAGTCTTCCCCCACCACCGTGGAACCACAAGCGAGCCGCTCACAAGAGGTACGCACACACCAGACACGACCACCCCAGTCCAACACACACCCTATGAGTCCAGGCGAAAGCCACCAGACAGTAAACACCAACAAGGCTGACATCGTAATACTCATAGACTCAAATGGGAAATTTCTATGGGAGAAAAAGCTCTTCTATAGACATATAGTAAAAAAGATCCGGTGCCCAACAACAGACAGAGCCCTGGAATGGCTGACCAAAACCCGATTAGGCTCCCCCCAACACATAATAATACACACGGGCACAAATGACCTAAAGGCCCAGCAGAAAGGGGTAGTAACATTGCTCAGAGCAGTGATTGAGAAGGCAAGCAATACATTCCCAAACACTAGAATCACTGTTTCCACAATATTGCCGAGAACAGACTTTAACAACAACACAATTCATGAGATAAATGCCAGCATAGCAAGAGACTGTGAATTAAAACACAACGTGCACCTGGCCCAACACCCCACCCTCGATGTGGAATGTCTTCACGACCACGTCCACATCCACAGGAAATGAATATCGATCTTTGCTAAAGCCCTGAAGGACGTCGCTTTTAACCGGGTCCATACCCAGACTCCAGGAGGACCCCCCCCCGACCACCAGAGATCAGCGAGGTACATACCAGGAATACTACAGAGACCACCACCACACCAACCAGGACCAGAGTGGACCCCCATGCACAACAACAATATCAGACCTGCACCACTCCTGTCCTACAGGGGAACAGGACTGCCCCCAGCCAGACAGAGGGAGAGATGCACAGGGCGTACGCAATACCTCAGGCAGAGACAATCCATTAAGAGACACTAAGCAGACGTGCAGCAGCATCTACTTCTGCCTTATGGATCAGAAAATGAAAAAAAAAAATCAAGGACTAATTACTAGAAAGAATTGTAACCAAGTAGTATTAGCATTTATAGACAATTGAGATTATCTTTTTTTCCCCCCATTTAGACACGACAAACACGTATCATTCTTTAACCTATCATAGTAAAAGATCAAACTTAACATGAAATCCTTATATATTTCGACCTGGAATATCCAAGGTCTACGCTCTTCGGTGCTCGACGTGAAGAGTATGACCCCAGAGTTCATAGATGAAACTAAAGATCTGGATATTATCATTTTACAGGAAACTTGGTATAGAGAAGGACGACACACTGGCCGTCCCTACGGGTACACAGAGCTGGTGGTCCCCTCCAATAAATTGCCAGGAGTAACCCAAGGCAGAGACTCCGGAGGCATACTGATTTGGTTTAAAACAGAGCTTAAGAATTGCATCAAATTTATTAAAAAGGGCAAAAACCACATGTGGCTCAAAATTGAGAGGGAGATTATCTCTAACACCCAAGATGTTTTCATTTGCGCACTCTATATCCCCCCAATGGAATCCCCGTACTTTAAAGAGGACACCTTCTCCAACATTGAGAGGGAGATTATCCAATTTCAGGCCCAGGGGAGCGTGTTGATCTGTGGTGACCTCAATTCAAGAACTGGCGAAGAACCAGACTTCGCCAGATTACGGATTTGGACCCATTCTCTTTCAGAGCATTCGCAGTCAAACCACAAACAACACTGTCAGACCACAGTCAAATTACTATGTATCTTAACAAGACAGAAACAACCAACACAGAAACACAACCCAGTAAACTGTACAACACCAAAAAATCGTACAGATGGGCCAAAAACAGCACGGAAAAATACCATAAAGCAATTAGCCATGAATCAACTCAAGCTCTCTTGGACACCTTTCTGGATAACATATACACTCACAATAAAGAAGGCGTAAACCGGGCAGTGAATAACCTAAACAATATTTTTGATAATTTGGCAACAAGGTCAAACTTGAAAGCTCGCAAGAACAAACCCAAAACAAAAAACTATGAAAAATGGTTTGACCCAGATTGCCATAACATGAGGAAAAAACTTAGAAAAATATCAAACCAAAAACACAGACAGCCAGAAAACGAGGAATTACGCCTTACTTATTGTCAGACACTAACACAATACAGAAACACACTCAGAACCAAAAAAGAGCAGTATATTAAGAATACGCTCAGCTCCATTGAGGAATCCATTGATTCCAATTGTTTCTGGGACAAATGGAATACATTACACAAAAAACAACACGACGAATTGGCCATTCAAAATGGAGACACATGGGAAAACCACTTTGAAAAATTATACCAGAAAAACACACTAAGGCCAGAGCAACACCAAATATGCAAAAAACTGGAAAAGCTCAAAATGGCCATAAAAGATAACCAAAACCCGCTAGACTCCATAATAACAGAAAAAGAACTATTTGAAAAACTCAAGTACCTGTGACCAGGAAAAGCTTGTGGTGCAGACGGCATACTAAGCGAGATGATTAAACACACACACGATAAAATGAAACTGGCTATCCTAAAACTCTTCAACTTGGTTCTGAGTGTCGGTTACTTCCCTGATATCTGGAACAAAGGACTCATAATGCCCATATACAAAAGTGGGGACAAAGTCGACCCAAATAACTATCGAGGCATCTGTGTAAACAGTAACCTGGGGAAGGTATTCTGTAGTATCATAAACAAAAGACTTATAAACTTCCTTGAGGAGCACAGTGTCTTGAGTAAAAGCCAAATTGGATTCCTGCCAAACTATAGAACATCAGATCATATCTTCACCCTACAGACCCTAATTGACAAACACGTTCATCAAAACAAAAGCAAAATCTACGCATGCTTTATAGATTTCCAGAAGGCTTTCGACTCCATCTGGCATGACGGTTTATTCCTGAAACTTATCGAAAGCGGGGTAGGGGGAAAAACATATGATGTAATTAAATCAATGTATACAAACAACAAATGTGCAGTTAAAATTGGAGACAAACAAACAAAATACTTCCCACAGGGGCGGGGGGTGACGCAGGGCTCGCCCATCTCACCGACACGCTTTAATATTTACATAAATGAATTGGCAAAACTACTTGAACAATCTACAGCACCCGGCCTCACCCTATATGAATCCAAGGTTAAATTCCTCCTCTATGCAGATGACCTGGTTCTGCTGTCACCAACTAAGGAGGGTCTACAGCAGAACCTGGATCTGCTGGAGTCGTTCTGCCAGACCTGGGCCCTGACAATAAATCCCCAAAAAAACAAAATCCTTGTGTTCCAGCAAAGATCCAGACATCAGGGACCCAAAATAAATTTCACACTATGAACAACCAAAATTGAACAAACCACTAACTACACATACCTGGGCCTAAAAATCAGTTCTACGGGAAATTTTCATCTGGCTGTGAATGAACTGAAAGAGAAAGCAAGAAGGGCTTTCTATGCCATTAAAAAATCAATCCAAATAGAAATCCCAATTAGCATTTGGCTCAAAATTTTTAAATCAGTAATTGAACCAGTTGCACTCTATGGCAGTGAGGTGTGGGGACCGCCAACACAACAAGAATTTGCAAAATGGGACAAACACCCAATTGAGATCCTACATGCAGAATTCTGTAAAAGCATCCTCCGGACTCAAAGGAAAACCGTAAACAATGCATGCAGGGCGGAACTAGGCCAATACCCATTAATAATCACTATCCAAAAAAGAGCCACCAAATTTTGGAAACACCTAGAAATGAGCAACCCCCAATGTTATCATTACGAAGCCCTGAAATGCCAAGAGAGGACCATAAAGAAGAATACCCTCAGTCAACTAGTCCTGGGACTCAGTGAAGTAACTACTAACACTACTAACAATAACCAGCCCCAGGACAGTGACAGCGTAACACAAAGAATTCGACCCAACACAATCGTCGCTAAGCAAAAGGAAAAATATCTGTCATATTGGGCAGAAACAACAAAAACCCAAAGCAAACTCAATTGCTACTTGGCCCTAAACAGACAATACAACATGGCTGATTACCTGACCATGGTAAAGGATAGCTGATGCGCTATCAATTACTCAAAAGACTGAGGTTAAGCGAGTAACTAACAGGCTTTTATTAACAAGAGAATGAAGGTGTGCCTCGAGTGGTCGACCAGTCCAGAATACAGAGGGACTGTGGAGCAGTCACCTTTATACCTGGACTCGTGGGAGGAGTCAGCCGAGGCATGTACAGACATGTACACAGTGGAATACAAACACCCACACAGGCAGGTATAACAGTGGTTTACCACATTCACCCCTTGTTTAAAAATGAGTCCGGCGGGGTGAAGTGTATTAAAAGTTTGTGTATTGGAGTCTCTCCGGAGGTCTTGTCTGCCGCTGTGATCGACGTGGCGACGGCAGGGGTAGTGAAGCTTCCGGCGTCGAGTCCCGCGTAGGCTGGTGCACTGATGTGTAGTCCTCGTGGGTGTCGAGCGGGTCATAGAGTCATAGAGTCATAGAGTCATAGAGTAATACAGCACGGATAGAGGCCCTTCGGCCCATCGTGTCCATGCCGGCCATCAAGCCCTGTCTAATCTAATCCCATATTCCAGCATTTGGCCCGTAGCCTTGTATGCTATGGCATTTCAAATGCTCATCCAAATGCTTCTTAAATGTTGTGAGGGTTTCTGCCTCCACAACCCTTTCAGGCAGTGAGTTCCAGACTCCAACCACCCTCTGGGTGAAAAAGTTCTTTCTCAAATCCCCTCTAAACCTCCCGCCCTTTACCTTGAATCTATGCCCCCTAGTTATTGACCCCTCTACTAAGGGGAAAAGCTCCTCAGCATCCATCCTATCTATGCCCCTCACAATTTTGTACACCTCAATCATGTCCCCCCTCAGCCTCCTCTGCTCCAAGGAAAACAAACCCAATCTGCCCAGTCTCTCTTCATAGCTGAAGCGCTCCAGCCCTGGTAACATCCTGGTGAACCTCCTCTGCACCCTCTCTAACGCGATCACATCTTTCCTGTAGTGTGGCGACCAGAACTGCACACAGTATTCCAGCTGTGGCCTAACCAGTGTTTTATACAGCTCCATCATAACCTCCTTGCTCTTATATTCTATGCCTCGGCTAATGAAGGCAAGTATCCCATATGCCTTTTTTACCACCTTATCCACCTGTTCCGCCGCCTTCAGGGATCTGTGTACCTGCACACCCAGATCCCTCTGACCCTCCGTCTTGCCTAGGGTCTTTCCCTTCATTGTGTATTCCCTTGCCTTGTTAGACCCCCCAAAGTGCATCACCTCGCACTTTTCCGGGTTAAATTCCATTTGCCACTGTTCCGCCCATCTGACCAACCCATCTATATCGTTCTGCAGACTGAGGCTACCCTCCTCGCTATTTACCACCCTACCAATTTTAGTATCATCCGCGAATTTACTGATCATACCCTTTACATTCATATCCAAGTCATTAATGTAGACCACAAACAGCAAGGGACCCAGCACCGATCCCTGTGGTACCCCACTGGGTCGCGGGGCCCAGGCGTGCCGTCTGCTGGGGTTGGATATTGGATCGTGGGGGGGGGTGGTAGTGGGTAGTGGGTTACTGGGGCCCCCGAGGGTGCAGGTCTCGTATGGAGACTGTGTCCTCCCGCCCGTCCGGGTACGCAATGTAAGCATACTGGGGGTTGGCGTGGAGGAGGTCGACCCTCTCGACCAGGGGGTCTGTTTTATGGGTCCTCACGTGTCTTCTCAGTAGGACCGGCCCTACTGAGCCTTGGCGGTAGCGATGTCCCCGATGTGGACTTCCTTGGGAAGACAAACATTTTCTCATGAGGGGTGGCGTTAGTGGCAGTGCAGAGCAGTGACCGAATAGAGTGGAGCGCATCGGGGAGCACATCCTGCCAGCGGGAGGTCGGAAGGCCCCTAGACTTTAAGGCTAGCAGGGCGGCCTTCCAAACTGTCGCATTCTCTCTTTCCACCTGTCCGTTCCCCCGGGGGTTGTAACTGGTGGTCCTGCTTGTGGCAATACCCCTAGCGAGCAGGTACTGGCGGAGTTCGTCGCTCATAAACAATGAGCCCCAGTCGCTATGGATATAGCTGGGGAAACCGAACAGGGTGAAGAGGTCGTTCAGACATTTAATGACCGTGGCACTGGTCATGTCCAGGCAGGGGATGGCGAACGGGAAACGGGAGTACTCATCAATAATATTGAGGAAGTACACATTGCGGTCGGAGGAGGGGAGAGGCCCTTTAAAATCAACGCGAAGGGGCGAGTGGCTTTTATCAGGTGAGCCCTGTCTGGTCTATAAAAGTGCAGTTTGCACTCAGCGCAGACTTGGCAGTTCCTGGTCATGGTCCTGACCTTCTCAATGGAGTAAGGCAGGTTGCGGGCCTTGATGAAGTGGAAGAACCTGGTGACCCCCGGGTGCAGAGGTCATTCTGGAGGGCCCGCAGTCTATCGATCTGCGCGCTGGCGCAGGTGCCACGTGATAGAGCATCCGGGGGTTCATTGAGCTTCCCGGGCCGGTACAAGATCTCGTAATTGTAGTTGGAAAGTTCGATTCTCCACCTCAAGATCTTGTCGTTTTTGATTTTGCCCCTCTGCTTGTTGTTAAACATAAAAGCAACTGAACGCTGGTCAGTGGGCAGGGTAAATCATTTTCCGGCCAGGTAGTGCATCAAATGACGCACAGCCTCCACAATAGCCTGGGCCTCCTTCTCAACAGCGGTGTGTCTGGTCTCCGGGCCCTGGAGGGTTCGTGAAAAGATGGCCACGGGTCTCCCCGCCTGATTAAGGGTAGCGGCCAGGGCAAAGTCGGACGCGTCGCTTTCCACCTGGAAGGGGATGGATTCGTCCACTGCGTGCATGGTGGCTTTGGCAATGTCTTCCTTGATACGGTGGAAGGCTAAGCGGGCCTCTGCCGTCAAGGGAAAAGAGGTGGACTTGATCAGCGGACGGGCCTTGTCCGCATAGTAGGGGACCCACTGGGCGTAATAGGAGAAAAACCCTAGGCATCTCTTCAGGGCCTTGAGGCAGTGGGGCAGTGGGAGTTCCATAAGGGGACGCATCCGGTCGGGGTCGGGACCGATGACTCCGTGTTCCACAACACAGCCAAGGATGGCGAGGCGGGTTGTGCGGAATATGCACTTCTCCTTGTTATACGTCAGGTTCAGGAGTTGGGCGGTGCAGAGGAATTTTTCGAGGTTTGCGTCATGGTACTGCAAGTCATGGCCGCAGATGGTCACATTGTCCAGATATGGGAAAGTGGCCTGCAACGCATTTTGATTGACTATCCGGTCCATCTCCCTTTGGAAGACGGAGACCCCGTTGGTGACGCCAAAGGGAACCCTAAGGAAGTGATAGAGGCGGCCGTTTGCCTCAAAGGCAGTATACTGGCGGTCCTCAGAGCGGATAGGGAGCTGGTGGTACGCTGATTTCAGGTCAATGGTCGAGAAGACGCGGTACTGCGCGATCTGGTTGACCATATCAGCTATGCGGGGGAGTGGGTAAGCGTCCAGCAGGGTGTAGCGATTTATTGTCTGGCTGTAGTCGATGACCAGGCGCTGCTCCTCGCCGGTCTTAACGACCACAACCTGGGCTCGCCAGGGGCTGGTGCTGCCCTTAATAATCCCCTCCTTCAGGAGCCGCTCCACTTCGGTTTTAATGAAAACCCTGTCCCCGGCACTGTATCGCCTGCTCTTTGTGGCGATGGGCTTACAGTCGGGGGTGAGGTTAGCAAACAGTGGTGGGGGGTGACTCTGAGTGTGGAGAGGCTGCATCTGGTGCGCGACGGGCAGTTTGGAAGCTGCTGGCTGCGGACTGTGAGTGGGGGGAGGGGTCCACCGTACGCCATCGTAACACTTTTAAGGTGGCACTGAAAATCTAACCCCAGTAGAACGGCAGCGCAGAGGTGGGGCAGGGCCAGAAGTTTAAAATTATCGTACACAGTCCCGTCTACTAAGAGTGTCACCACGCAGTAGCCGCCAATATCCGCCGACTGGGACTCGGAGGCCATAGAAATCCGCTGGTGCGCAGGCAGGACTGGGAGAGAGCAACGCCGCACCGTGTCGGGGTGGATGAAGCTCTCTGTGCTCCCAGAGTCAAAAAGGCAGGTTGTTTCGTGACCATTTACCTTAATGTCCATTGTGGACCGGGCCAGTTGGTGCGGTCTCGCTTGGTCCAGCGTAACGGAGGCCAGCGTAGGGGTCGGTGTGTCGCTGCGGGTATCAGATGAGGCAGTGTTGGGGGCCTGCTGTGTCCCGGCTGGCGTCCAAGATGGCGGCGTCCATGATCCCCATGTGGCTGGAGGCGTCCAAAATGGCTGCTGTTCCGGTGGTTCGCACATGGCTGGGGAGGCCCAAGATGGCGGCCCGCACGGCCCACACGCAGCGCTGCTGTGGTTTGGGGTGGCTTCGGCCCTGCAGATGCTGGCGTAGTGTCCCTTCTTCCCGCAGCCCGAGCAGATCGCATTTTTCGCCGGGCAGCGCGCTCTGGGGTGTTTGGCCTGGCCACAGAAGTAGCATTTCTGGCCTTGGGGCACTGCTGTCTGGCCTTGGGACACTGCTGCGGTAGTTGGGCCGTTGCGGGAATGTGGCTGGGGTGGCACGGCGCTATGAGACGGTCCTACCGTGTCCCAGGCTGTCGTTCCCCGCGGCGTCCACGGTGCAGAGGAGTAGGCATCCATGCCCCGGTAAGCTGCGTCCAATGATAGTGCGAGTTCAGAGGCCTTGTTGAGGTCGAGGTCACTCTGCTCCAACAGTCGCTGTCGGGTGTAATTGGACCTGTGGCCCGCTACAAAAGCGTCCCGGATAAGTTCCTCTGTGTACACGGCGGCCTTTACATCCTTACAACCACAGGCCCGGCCAAGCACAGACAGTGCCTGAAGGTATTCCTCGGTCGATTCCCCAGGTTGTTGTTTACAACTCCCCAGGAGGTGCCTGGCGTACACCTCGTTCACTGGGCACGTGTACCGGTCCTTGAGGAGCTTGAGAGCAGCCGTGTACGAGGTCGCGTCCTGGATGACCGAGTACGCTCGGTGGTTCACTTTGGAGGTCAGGACATCCAGTTTGTCCTCATCCGATTTGACCGTTGCAGCGGAGGCGATCAGGAATCTTTCAAAGCACCTAAGCCAGTGAGCAAACTTGGTGGATGCATCCGCCTCCCAATGGTCTAAGTCCAGGCATGCTGGTGTGAGGATCTTCTCCATTATTAAAAAATCTTGTTAATAAAATTGATGCGCTATCAATTACTCAAAAGACTGAGGTTAAGCGAGTAACTAACAGGCTTTTATTAACAAGAGAATGAAGGTGTGCCTCGAGTGGTCGACCAGTCCAGAATACAGAGGGACTGTGGAGCAGTCACCTTTATACCTGGACTCGTGGGAGGAGTCAGCCGAGGCATGTACAGACATGTACACAGTGGAATACAAACACCCACACAGGCAGGTATAACAGTGGTTTACCACAATAGCAAACTGAGAAAAACCTTGACAATGTACAGACTTAGTGAACATAGCCTGGCGATCGAAAAAGGTAGACACAGGCAGACCCGGCTACCAAGAGAGGACAGGATATGCTCTCACTGCAGTCAGGGAGTGGTGGAGACAGAGATGCACTTCCTCACAGCTTGTAGAAAATATCAGGGCATAAGGGAGAATTTCTACCCAAAATTCACAAAAATATGCCCGGAATTCAGAAATTTGAATGACGACCAAAAACTCCCATGCCTACTAGGGGAAGAGAGAAATTGTGTAACCTTAGCGGCACACTATGTTACAGCTTGCCATAAACAGAGGGACAACAACTAAATATAAGAAAAGAGTATATACAAATTATATGAATGTATATTAATACACTCAGGGATATATCTGTTTGTACACTGTATGGATAGATCTGTATGGATAGATCTGGGTCAGAGCGATCATAATATGATCGAGCTCTCAGTCGAGATGGAGAGTGAGGAAATTGACTCAGAGACTAAGGTCCAGAACTTAAATAAAGGGAATTACGAGGGTATGAGACGGGAATTGGGTAAGATTGATTGGGTGGTGTTTCTGGGGGGATTGACAGTGGATAGACAATGGCAAGCATTCAAAGATAGAATGGAAGAATTCCAGAACATGTTTATACCGGTTTGGCATAAAAATAAACCTAAAAAGGTGACTCAACCGTGGATAACGAGGGAAATTAGGGACAGCATAAAATCAAAAAAAAGGACATATCAACTGGCAAAAAAAAGCACCAGACCGGAAGATTGGGGGCAGTACAGGATACAGCAAAAGAGGACAAAGGGGAAAATAGAATACGAAAGTAAACTTGCAGCAAACATAAAGACAGACTGCAAAAGCTTTTATCGGTATATCAGGAGGAAAAGACTGGTAAAATCCCAAGTCGGTCCCTTGCAGTCCGATTCGGGAGAATATATAATGGAGAATAAGGAAATGGCGGACCAATTAAACTCATACTTTGGTTCTGTATTCACAAAGGAGGACACAAATAACCTCCCAGGAATATCGGCAAACATAGGGACTAATGAGAGGGAGGAGCTGACAGAAATTTGTATCTCTAGGGATGTGGTGTTGGGTAAGTTGAGGGGACTGAAGGCCGACAAATCCCCGGGGCCTGATAAACTACATCCTAGGGTACTTAAGGAGGTGGCCCTGGAGATAGCAGATGCTCTAAGGATCATCTTCCGGAACTCCATTGACTCGGGAACAGTACCCGTGGATTGGAGGGTAGCTAATGTTACCCCAATATTTAAAAAGGGGGGTAGAGAGAAAGCAGGGAATTATAGACCAGTAAGCCTTACATCGGTTGTGGGCAAAATGCTAGAGTCCATTATTAAGGATAAAATAGCGGAGCACTTGACAAATGGGGAAAGGATCGGACTGAGTCAACATGGATTTACAAAGGGTAAATCGTGTTTGACTAATCTGCTGGAATTTTTTGAGGAGGTAACTGGTAGAATAGATGGGGGAGAGCCAGTGGATGTGGTGTACCTTGACTTCCAGAAAGCCTTCGATAAGGTTCCACACAAAAGATTATCATGCAAAATTAAGGCTCATGGGATTGGGGGCAAAGTATTAACGTGGATAGAGAACTGGCTGGCGGATAGAAAACAGAGAGTTGGAATAAACGGCTCGTTTTCGGAGTGGCAGGCAGTGACCAGCGGGGTGCCGCAAGGATCTGTCCTGGGACCCCAGCTGTTCACAATATATATAAATGATCTGGATCAGGGAATTGGATGCAATATTTCCAAATTCGCTGACGACACTAAACTAGGAGGAGGGGTGGGCTCTGATGAGGATGTCAGGAGGCTACAGTGCGATTTGGACAGGTTGGGGGAATGGGCGGATACGTGGCAGATGCACTATAATGTGGATAAATGCGAGGTTATCCACTTTGGGGGTAAAAACAGGAGGGTAGATTATTATCTAAATGGCAATAGATTGGGAGATGGGGAAGTGCAGAGGGACCTGGGTGTTCTTGTGCACCAGTCACTGAAGGAGAGCATGCAGGTGCAACAGGCGATTAAGAAGGCAAATGGTATGTTGGCCTTCATATCAAGGGGGTTCGAGTATAGGAATAGGGATACCTTACTACAGCTGTACAAGGTGCTGGTGAGACCGCATCTGGAGTATTGTGTACAGTTTTGGTCGCCCCATCTGCGGAAGGATGTTCTTGCCATGGAAAGAGTGCAACGGCGATTCACCAGGCTGATACCTGGAATGGCGGGAATGACCTACGAAGAGAGATTAAATAGTTTGGGCTTGTACTCACTGGAGTTTAGAAGATTGAGAGGGGATCTCATCGAAACATATAAAATTATGGCAGGCCTGGACAGGCTGAATTCAGAGAGAATGTTTCCAATGGCCGGGGAGCACAGAACCAGGGGCCACAGTCTAAAAATAGCGGGCAAATCATTTAAAACAGAGATGAGGAAGAATTTCTTCACTCAAAGAGTGGTGAGCCTGTGGAATTCCCTGCCACAGAGGGCTGTGAAGGCTAATTCAATAAATATTTTCAAGAGAGAATTGGATATATTTCTGAAGGCTAAGGGGATTAAGGGTTACGGAGAAAAGGCGGGGACGGGGTACTGAACTGGTAAGATCAGCTATGATCTCAGACGAAGATCAGCCATGATCTCATTGAATGGCGGAGCAGGCTCGAAGGGCCGAATGGCCTACTCCTGTTCCTATCTCTATGTATCTATGTATCTATGTATTTTTGTGTACAACCATGAATGTTTTTCGATGCTTTGGCAACATAAGATGTACCTTGTCATGCCAATAAAGCGATTTGAATTGATTTGAGATTGAGAGGGGAGGAGAGAGAGAGAGAGAGAGGGGGGGAGGGAGGAGAGAGAGGGGGGAGGAGAGAGAGAGAGGGGGGAGAGGGGAGGAGGAGGGGGAGAGGGAGGAAGTGGGGAGGAAGGGGGAGAGGGAGGAGGAGGAGGGGGGAGGGGGGAAAGGGAGCGAGGGAGAGGGAGGAGGGGGGAGAGGGAGGGGGGAAGGGGGGGAGGAGGAGGGGGAAGGGAGGAGGGGAAGGAGGAGGAGGGCAGAGAGGAGGGAGGGGGATGTTCAGGGGGGATGTTAAACCGAGGCGCCGTCTCCCTGTTCAAGGGGATGTTAAACCGAGGCCCCGTCTCCCTGTTCAAGGGGATGTAAAACCAAGGCCCCGTCTCCCTGTTCAGGGGGATGTTAAACTGAGGCCCCATCTCCCTGTTCAGGGGATGTTAAACCCAGGCCCCGTCTCCCTGTTCAGGGGGATGTTAAACCGAGCCCCGTCTCCCTGTTCAGGGGATGTTAAACCGAGGCCCCGTCGCCCTGTTCAGGGGATGTTAAACTGAGGCCCCGTCTCCCTGTTCAGGGGGATGTTAAACCGAGGCCCCGTCTCCCTGTTCAGGGGGATGTTAAACCAAGGCCCAGTCTCCCTGTTCAGGGGATGTTAAACCGAGGCCCCATCTCCCTGTTCAGGAGATGTTAAACCGAGGCCCCATCTCCCTGTTCAGGGGGATGTTAAACCGAGCCCCGTCTCCCTGTTCAGGGGATGTTAAACCGAGGCCCCATCTCCCTGTTCAGGGGATGTTAAACCGAGGCCCCGTCTCCCTGTTCAGGGGGATGTTAAACCGAGGCCCCGTCTCCCTGTTCAGGGAGATGTTAAACCGAGGCCCCGTCTCCCTGTTCAGGGGGATGTTAAACCGAGGCCCCGTCTCCCTGTTCAGGGGATGTTAAACCGAGGCCCCGTCTCCCTGTTCAGGGGGATGTTAAACCGAGGTCCCCGTCTCACTGTTCAGGGGATGTTAAACCGAGGCCCCGTCTCCCTGTTCAGGGGGATGTTCAACCCAGGCCTCGTCTCACTGTTCAGAGGGATGTTAAACCGAGGCCCCGTCTCCCTGTTCAGGGGGAATGTTAAACCGAGGCCCCGTCTCCCTGTTCAGGGGGATGTTAAACCGAGGCCCCGTCTCCCTGTTCAGGGGGAATGTTAAACTGAGGTCCCGTCTCCCTGTTCAGGGGGATGTTAAACCGAGGCCCCGTCTCCCTGTTCAGGGGATGTTAAACCGAGGCCCCGTCTCCCTGTTCAGGGGGATGTTAAACCGAGGTCCCCGTCTCACTGTTCAGGGGATGTTAAACCGAGGCCCCGTCTCCCTGTTCAGGGGGATGTTCAACCCAGGCCTCGTCTCCCTGTTCAGAGGGATGTTAAACCGAGGCCCCGTCTTCCTGTTCAGGGGGGATGTTACACCGAGGCCCCGTCTCCCTGTTCAGGGGATGTTAAACCGAGGTCCCGTCTCCCTGTTCAGGGGATGTTAAACCGAGGCCCCGTCTCCCTATACAGGGGGATGTTAAACCGAGGCCCCGTCTACCTGTTCAGGGGGATGTTATACCGAGGCCCCGTCTCCCTGTTCAGGGGGATGTTAAACCGAGGCCCGTCTCCCTGTTCAGAGGGATGTTAAACCGAGGCCCCGTCTCCCTGTTCAGGGGGATGTTAAACCGAGGCCCCGTCTCCCTGTTCAAGGGGGATGTTAAACCGAGGCCCCGTCTCCCTATTCAGGGGATGTTAAACCGAGGCCCCGTCTCACTGTTCAGGGGATGTTAAACTGAGGCCCCGTCTCCCTGTTCAAGGTGATGGTAAACCGAGGTCCCGTCTCCCTGTTCAGGGGGATGTTAAACCGAGGCCCCGTCTCCCTGTTCAGGGGATGATAAACCGAGGCCCCGTCTCCCTGTTCAGGGGATGTTAAACCGAGGCCCCGTCTCCCTATTCAGGGGGATGTTAAACCGAGGTCCCGTCTCCCTGTTCAGGGGGGATGTTAAACCGAGGCCCCGTCTCCCTGTTCAAGGTGATGTTATGGTGTGGAGATGCCGGAGTTGTGCTGGGGTGGACAAATGTAAGAAATCACACAACACCAGGTTATAGTCCAACAGCTTTATTTGAAATCACAAGCTTTCGGAGCGCTGCTCCTTCTTCAGGTGAAGTGGAGAAATGCATAAAGACACAGCTTATATAGTCAGAGAATCATGTCAGATGTTTACAGGTAACCTTTCCAACTGCCATTTATCGCACCTCGGCAGAGAGATAATCACAGCAGTCAAAGGTGTGAATGGTGTCCAAACAGGTCAGTCAGGGAAACATTACATCAAAGAACAATGAGGTGGGGTCACAAGGGGTCAAATATTGCAGATGCTGGGATCTGTATGAAAAACAAAAAAAGACAAAAAACATTTTTTTTGGCTGGAAATCACAGCAGGTCCGGCCGCATCCGTGTAGAGAGAACAAGCCAATGTTGACTCGAGTCTGGATGACCCTGCGTCAGGTGGGGTTACATGTAGCGTGACATGAACCCAAGATCTCGGTTAAGGCCGTCCTCATGGGTGCAGAACTTGGCTATCAGTTTCTGCTCGATGATTTTGCGTTGTCGTGTGTCTCGAAGGCCACCTTGGAGAATGCTTACCCGAAGATCGGAGGCTGAATGTCCTTGACTGCTGAAGTGTTCCCCGACTGGGAGGGAACACTCCTGCCTGGTGATTGTTGTGCAGTGTCCGTTCATCCGTTGTCGCAGTGTCTGCATGGTCTCGCCGATGTACCATGCTCCGGGGCATCCTTTCCTGCAACGTATGAGGTAGACAACGTTGGCCGAGTCACATGAGTATGTACCATGTACCTGGTGGGTGGTGTCCTCACGTGTGATGATGGTATCTGTGTTGATGATCTGGCATGTCTTGCAGAGGTTGCTGTGGCAGGGTTGTGTGGTGTCGTGGTCGCTGTTCTCCTGGAAGCTGGGTAATTTGCTGCGAACGATGGTCTGTTTGAGGTTAGGCGGCTGTTTGAAAGCGAGTAGTGGAGGCGTGGGGATGGCCTTAGCGAGGTGTTCGTCGTCATCGATGACATGTTGAAGGCTGCGAAGAACATGGCGTAGTTTCTCCGCTCCGGGGAAGTACTGGATGACGAAGGGTACTCTGTTAGTTGTGTCCCGTGTTTGTCTTCTGAGGAGGTCTATGCGATTTTTCGCTGTGGCCCGTCGGAACTGTCGATCGACGAGTCGAGCGTCATATCCCGTTCTTACAAGGGCGTCTTTCAGTGTCTGTAGGTGTCCATCGCAGCAGACCAGCTACGAGACACCGCCAAACAAACAAGGCAACGGAACTACGCTACCTACATGCACACCAAGAACAGGAAGCTTGAGAAACTTGGCATCACCAGCAGCAGCAACCAAGCCTCCCCCGGTACCACGGTTGAAACTACAGGGAAATCCATCGTCAACCTGTCCGACCACACCCTTCAACCAGACGAAATTGAAGTTCTCAGCCGAGGTCTCAATTTCTGCCCCACCACCAAAATGGACCCCATCGGTCTCGCGGCAGACACAGAGGAATTCATCAGGAGAATGAGGCTCCGGGAATTCTTCCACAAATCCCAAGATGTCAGCAGCGAACCCAATGAGACAATCAATGATCCGGAACAGCAGACAGAGGGATCCGCAGTGCAGCGACCGAAGAAGAAAGAGTCAAATTGGACCCCTCCGGAGGGTCGCTGCCCTAAGCTTGACATGTATGCTCAAGCTGTCAGGAGATGCATCAATGCCAGATTCATCAGCCGCACTCACAAGACAGTCCAGAATGTCACCCGAGCACAACGCAACGCCATCCACGCTCTCAAGACCAACGGCAACATCGTCGTCAAACCAGCAGACAAAGGAGGTGCCATCGTCATACAGAACAGAACGGACTATTGCAAAGAAGTATATCGACAACTGGACAACCAGGAACACTACAGACAGTTACCCGCAGATCCGACCAAAGAACACACCCGCCAACTCAACAGACTGATCAAAACCTTCGATCCAGACCTTCAAAGCATCCTACATGCTCTCATCCCACGTACTCCCCGCGTGGGAGACTTCTACTGCCTCCCAAAGATACACAAAGCCAACACACCTGGACGTCCTATCGCATCAGGCAACGGAACCCTGTGTGAGAACCTCTCTGGATATGTAGAGGGCATCCTGAAACCCATCATACAGGGAACCCCCAGCTTCTGTCGCGACACTACAGACTTCTTACAGAAGCTCAGCACCCACGGACCAGTTGAACCAGGAACACTCCTCGCCACGATGGACGTCTCGGCACTCTACACCAGTATCCCCCACGATGACGGCATCGATGCGACAGCCTCAGTACTCAACACCAACAACAGCCAATCTCCAGATGCCATCCTACAACTCATCCGCTTCATCCTTGACCACAATGTCTTCACCTTCGACAACCAGTTCTTTACCCAAACACACGGAACAGCCATGGGGACCAAATTCGCACCCCAATACGCAAACATCTTCATGCACAAGTTCGAGCAAGACTTCTTCGCTGCACAGGATCTCCAACCAACGCTATACACCAGATACATCGACGACATTTTCTTCCTATGGACCCACGGCGAAGAATCACTGAAAAGACTACATGATAACATCAACAAGTTCCATCCCACCATCAAACTCACCATGGACTACTCCTCAGAATCAGTCTCATTCCTGGACACACGAATCTCCATCAAAGACGGACACCTCAGCACTTCACTCTACCGCAAGCCCACGGACAACCTCACGATGCTTCACTTCTCCAGCTTCCACCCTAACCACGTTAAAGAAGCCATCCCCTATGGACAAGCCCTGCGAATACACAGGATCTGCTCAGACGAGGAGGAACGCGATGGACACTTACAGACACTGAAAGACGCCCTTGTAAGAACGGGATATGACGCTCGACTCGTCGATCGACAGTTCCGATGGGCCACAGCGAAAAATCGCATAGACCTCCTCAGAAGACAAACACGGGACACAACCAACAGAGTACCCTTCGTCGTCCAGTACTTCCCCGGAGCGGAGAAACTACGCCATGTTCTTCGCAGCCTTCAACATGTCATCGATGATGACGAACACCTCGCTAAGGCCATCCCCACGCCTCCACTACTCGCTTTCAAACAGCCGCCTAACCTCAAACAGACCATCGTTCGCAGCAAATTACCCAGCTTCCAGGAGAACAGCGACCACGACACCACACAACCCTGCCACAGCAACCTCTGCAAGACATGCCAGATCATCAACACAGATACCATCATCACACGTGAAGACACCACCCACCAGGTACATGGTACATACTCATGTGACTCGGCCAACGTTGTCTACCTCATACGTTGCAGGAAAGGATGCCCCGGAGCATGGTACATCGGCGAGACCATGCAGACACTGCGACAACGGATGAACGGACACCGCGCAACAATCACCAGGCAGAAGTGTTCCCTCCCAGTCGGGGAACACTTCAGCAGTCAAGGACATTCAGCCTCCGATCTTCGGGTAAGCATTCTCCAAGGTGGCCTTCGAGACACACGACAACACAAAATCCTCGAGCAGAAACTGATAGCCAAGTTCCGCACCCATGAGGACGGCCTTAACCGAGATCTTGGGTTCATGTCACACTACATGTAACCCCACCTGATGCAGGGTCATCCAGACTCGAGTCGACATTGGCTTGTTCTCTCTACACAGATGCGGCTGGACCTGCTGTGATTTCCAGCCAAAAAAAATGTTTTTTGTCTTTTTATTTTTTTTATACAGACCCCAGCATCTGCAATATTTGACCCCTTCTGACCCCACCTCATTGTTCTTTGATGTAATGTTTCCCTGACTGACCTGTTTGGACACCATTCACACCTTTGACTGCTGTGATTATCTCTCTGCCGAGGTGTGATAAATGGCAGTTGGAAAGGTTACCTGTAAACATCTGACATGATTCTCTGACTATATAAGCTGTGTCTTTATGCATTTCTCCACTTCACCTGAAGAAGGAGCAGCGCTCCGAAAGCTTGTGATTTCAAATAAAGCTGTTGGACTATAACCTGGTGTTGTGTGATTTCTTACAAGGTGATGTTAAACCGAGGTCCCATCTCCCTGTTCAGGGGATGTTAAACCAAGGCCCCGTCTCCCTGTTCAGGGGATGTTAAACCAAGGCCCCGTCTCCCTGTTCACGGGATGTTAATGCGAGGCCCCGTCTCCCTGTTCAAGGGGGATGTTAAACCGAGGCCCCGTCTCCCTGTTCAGGGGGATGTTAATCCGGGGCCCCGTCTCCCTCATCAGGGGGATGTTAAACCGAGGCCCCGTCTCCCTGTTCAGGGGGATGTTAAACCGAGGCCCCGTCTCCCTGTTCAGGGGATGTTAATCCGGGGCCCCGTCTCCCTCATCAGGGGGATGTTAAACCGAGGCCCCGTCTCCCTGTTCAGGGGGATGTTAAACCGAGGCCCCGTCTCCCTGTTCAGGGGATGTTAAACCAAGGCCCCATCTCCCTGTTCACGGGATGTTAATGCGAGGCCCCGTCTCCCTGTTCAAGGGGGATGTTAAACCGAGGCCCCGTCTCCCTGTTCAGGGGGATGTTAATCCGGGGCCTCGTCTCCCTCATCAGGGGGTTGTTAAACCAAGGCACCGTCTCCCTGTTCAGGGGGATGTTAAACCGAGGCCCCGTCTCCCTGTTCAGGGGATGTTAAACCGAGGCCCCGTCTCACTGTTCAGGGGGATGTTAAACCGAGGCCCCGTCTCCCTGTTCAGGGGGATGTAAAACCGAGGCCCCGTCTCTCTGTTCAGAGGGATGTTAAACCGAGGCCCCGTCTCCATGTTCAGGGGGATGTTCAACCCAGGCCTCGTCTCCCTGTTCAGGGGGATGTTAAACCGAGGCCCCGTCTCCCTGTTCAGGGGGGTGTTAAACCGAGGCCCCGTCTCCCTGTTCAGGGGATGTTAAACCCAGGCCTCGTCTCCCTGTTCAGGGGGATGTTAAACCGAGGCCCCGTCCCCCTGTTCAGGGGGATGTTAAACCGAGGCCCCGTCTCCCTGTTCAGGGGATGTTAAACCGAGGCCCCGTCTCCCTGTTCAGGGGGATGTTTAATCGAGGCCACGTCTCCCTGTTCAGGCAGATGTTAAACCGACGGCCCGTCTCCCTGTTCAGGGGGATGTTAAACCGAGGCCCCGTCTCCCTGTTCAAGGGGATGTAAAACCGAGGCCCCGTCTCCCTGTTCAGCGGGATGTTAAACCGAGGCCCCGTCTCCCTGTTCAGGGGATGTTAAACCGAGGCCCCGTCTCCCTGTTCAGGGGTTGTTAAACTGAGGCCCCGTCTCCCTGTTCAGGGGGATGTTAAACCGAGGCCCCGTCTCCCTGTTCAGGGGGATGTTAAACCGAGGCCCCGTCTCCCTGTTCAGGGGATGTTAAACCGAGGCCCCGTCTCCCTGTTCAGGGGGATGTTAAACCGAGACCCCGTCTCCCTGTTCAGGGGGATGTTAAACCGAGGCCCCGTCTCCCTGTTCAGGGGGATGTTAAACCGAGGCTCCGTCTCCCTGTTCAGGGGGATGTTAAACCGAGGCCCCGCCTCCCTGTTCAGGGGATGTTAAACCGAGGCCCCGTCTCCCTGTTCAGGGGGATGTTAAACTGAGGCCCCGTCTCCCTGTTCAGGGGGATGTTAAACCGAGGCCCCGTCTCCCTGTTCAGGGGGATGTTAAACCGAGGCCCCGTCTCCCTGTTCAGGGGGATGTTAAACCGAGGCCTCGTCTCCCTGTTCAGGGGGATGTTAAACCGAGGCACCGTCTCCCTGTTCAGGGGGATGTTAAACAGAGGCCCCGTCTCCCTGTTCAGGGGGATGTTAAACCGAGACCCCGTCTCCCTGTTCAGGGGGATGTTAAACCGAGGCCCCGTCTCCCTGTTCAGGGGATGTTAAACCGAGGCCCCGTCTCCATGTTCAGGGGGATGTTAAACTGAGGCCCCGTCTCCCTGTTCAGGGGGATGTTAAACCGAGGCCCCGTCTCCCTGTTCAGGGGGATGTTAAACCGAGGCCCCGTCTCCCTGTTCAGGAGATGTTAAACCGAGGCCCCGTCTCACTGTTCAGGGGGATGTTAAACCGAGGCCCCGCCTCCTTATTCAGGGGGATGTTAAACCGAGGTCCCGTCTCCCTGTTCAGGGGGATGTTAAACCGAGGCCCCGTCTCCCTGTTCAGGGGGATGTTAAACCTAGGCCCCGTCTCCCTGTTCAGGGGGATGTTAAACCGAGGCCCCGTCTCCCTGTTCAGGGGGATGTTAAACCTAGGCCCCGTCTCCCTGTTCAGGGGGATGTTAAACCGAGGCCCCGTCTCCCTGTTCAGGGGATGTTAAACCAAGGCCCGTCTCCCTGTTCAGGGGGATGTTAAACCGAGGCCCCGTCTCCCTGTTCAGGGGATGTTAAACCAAGGCCCCGTCTCCCTGTTCACGGGATGTTAATGCGAGGCCCCGTCTCCCTGTTCAAGGGGGATGTTAAACCGAGGCCCCGTCTCCCTGTTCAGGGGGATGTTAATCCGGGGCCCCGTCTCCCTCATCAGGGGGTTGTTAAACCGAGGCACCGTCTCCCTGTTCAGGGGATGTTAAACCGAGGCCCCGTCTCCCTGTTCAGGGGGATGTTAAACCGAGGCCCCGTCTCTCTGTTCAGAGGGATGTTAAACCGAGGTCCCGTCTCCCTGTTCAGGGGGATGTTCAACCCAGGCCTCGTCTCCCTGTTCAGGGGGATGTTAAACCGAGGCCCCGTCTCCCTGTTCAGGGGGGTGTTAAACCGAGGCCCCGTCTCCCTGTTCAGGGGATGTTAAACCCAGGCCTCGTCTCCCTGTTCAGGGGGATGTTAAACCGAGGCACGGTCTCCCTGTTCAGGGGAATGTTAAACTGAGGTCCCGTCTCCCTGTTCAGGGGGATGTTTAATCGAGGCCCCGTCTCCCTGTTCAGGCAGATGTTAAACCGACGGCCCGTCTCCCTGTTCAGGGGGATGTAAAACCGAGGCCCCGTCTCCCTGTTCAAGGGGATGTAAAACCGAGGCCCCGTCTCCCTGTTCAGCGGGATGTTAAACCGAGGCCCCGTCTCCCTGTTCAGGGGGATGTTAAACCGAGGCCCCGTCTCCCTGTTCAGGGGATGTTAAACCGAGGCCCCGTCTCCCTGTTCAGGGGGATGTTAAACCGAGGCCCCGTCTCCCTGTTCAGGGGGATGTTAAACCGAGGCCCCGTCTCCCTGTTCAGGGGGATGTTAAACCGAGGCCCCGTCTCCCTGTTCAGGGGGATGTTAAACCGAGGCCCCGTCTCCCTGTTCAGGGGGATGTTAAACCGAGGCCCCGTCTCCCTGTTCAGGGGGATGTTAAACCGAGGCCCCGTCTCCCTGTTCAGGGGATGTTAAACTGAGGCCCCGTTTCCCTGTTCAGGGGGATGTTAAACCGAGGCCCCATCTCCCTGTTCAGGGGGATGTTAAACCGAGGCCCCGTCTCCGTGTTCAGGGGGATGTTAAACCGAGACCCCGTCTCCCTGTTGAGGGGGATGTTAAACCGAGACCCCGTCTCCCTGTTCAGGGGGATGTTAAACCGAGGCCCCGTCTCCCTGTTCAGGGGGATGTTAAACCGAGGCTCCGTCTCCCTGTTCAGGGGATGTTAAACCGAGGCCCCGTCTCCCTGTTCAGGGGGATGTTAAACCGAGGCCCCGTCTCCCTGTTCAGGGGGATGTTAAACCGAGACCCCGTCTCCCTGTTGAGGGGGATGTTAAACCGAGACCCCGTCTCCCTGTTCAGGGGGATGTTAAACCGAGGCCCCGTCTCCCTGTTCAGGGGGATGTTAAACCGAGGCCCCGTCTCCCTGTTCAGGGGATGTTAAACCGAGGCCCCGTCTCCCTGTTCAGGGGGATGTTAAACCGAGGCCCCGTCTCCCTGTTCAGGGGGATGTTAAATCGAGGCCCCGTCTCCCTGTTCAGGGGGATGTTAAACCGAGGCCCCGTCTCCCTGTTCAGGGGATGTTAAACCGAGGCCCCGTCTCCCTGTTCAGGGGATGTTAAACTGAGGCCCCGTTTCCCTGTTCAGGGGGAGGTTAAACTGAGGCCCCGTCTCCGTGTTCAGGGGGATGTTAAACCGAGACCCCGTCTCCCTGTTGAGGGGGATGTTAAACCGAGACCCCGTCTCCCTGTTCAGGGGGATGTTAAACCGAGGCCCCGTCTCCCTGTTCAGGGGGATGTTAAACCGAGGCCCCGTCTCCCTGTTCAGGGGGATGTTAAACCGAGGCCCCGTCTCCCTGTTCAGGGGGATGTTAAACCGAGGCCCCGTCTCCCTGTTCAGGGGATGTTAAACTGAGGCCCCGTCTCCCTGTTCAGGGGATGTTAAACCGAGGCCCCGTCTCCCTGTTCAGGGGGATGTTAAACCGAGGCTCCGTCTCCCTGTTCAGGGGGATGTTAAACCGAGGCCCCGTCTCCCTGTTCAGTGGGATGTTAAACCGAGGCCCCGTCTCCCTGTTCAGGGGGATGTTAAACCGAGGCCCCGTCTCCCTGTTCAGGGGGATGTTAAACCGAGGCCCCGTCTCCCTGTTCAGGGGTATGTTAAACTGAGGCCCCGTCTCCCTGTTCAGGGGATGTTAAACCGAGGCCCCGTCTCCCTGTTCAGCGGATGTTAAACCGAGGCCCCGTCTCCCTGTTCAGGAGATGTTAAACCGAGGCCCCGTCTCACTGTTCAGGAGATGTTAAACCGAGGCCCCGTCTCCTTATTCAGGGGGATGTTAAACCGAGGCCCCGTCTCCCTGTTCAGGGGATGTTAAACCGAGGCCCGTCTCCCTGTTCAGGGGCATGTTAAACCGAGGCCCCGTCTCCCTGTTCAGGGGGATGTTAAACCGAGGCCCCGTCTCTCTGTTCAGGGGGATGTTAAACCGAGGCCCCGTCTCCCTGTTCAGGGGATGTTAAACCGAGGCCCCGTCTCCCTGTTCAGGGGATGTTAAACCGAGGCCCGTCTCCCTGTTCAGGGGCATGTTAAACCGAGGCCCCGTCTCCCTGTTCAGGGGGATGTTAAACTGAGGCCCCGTCTCCCTGTTCAGTGGGATGTTAAAACGAGGCCCCGTCTCCCTGTTCAGGGGGATGTTAAACCGAGGCCCCGTCTCCCTGTTCAGGGGGATGTTAAACCGAGGCCCCGTCTCCCTGTTCAGGGGATGTTAAACAGAGGCCCCGTCTCCCTGTTCAGGGGGATGTTAAACCGAGACCCCGTCTCCCTGTTCAGAGGGATGTTAAACCGAGGCCCCGTCTCCCTGTTCAGGGAGGATGTTAAACCGAGGCCCCGTCTCCCTGTTCAGGGGATGTTAAACCGAGGCCCCGTCTCCCTCTTCAGGGGATGTTAAACCGAGACCCCGTCTCCCTTTTCAGGGGATGTTAAACCAAGGCCCCGTCTCCCTGTTCAGGGGGATGTTAAACCGAGGCCCCGTCTCCCTTTTCAGGGGATGTTAAACCGAGGCCCCGTCTCCCTGTTCAGGGGGATGTTAAACCGAGGCCCCGTCTCCCTTTTCAGGGGATGTTAAACCGAGGCCCCGTCTCCCTGTTCAGGGGGATGTTAAACCGAGGCCCCGTCTCCCTGTTCAGGGGATGTTAAACCGAGGCCCCGTCTCCCAGTTCAGGGGGATGTTAAACCGAGGCCCCGTCTCCCTGTTCAGGGGGATGTTAAACCGAGGCCCCGTCTCCCTGTTCAGGGGGATGTTAAACCGAGGCCCCGTCTCCCTCTTCAGGGGATGTTAAACCGAGGCCCCGTCTCCCTGTTCAGGGAGGATGTTAAACCGAGACCCCGTCACCCTGTTCAGGATAGGTTAATCCGAGGCCCCGTTTCCCTGTTCAGGGGGATGTTGAACCGAGGCCTCGTCTCCCTTTTCAGGGGGATGTTAAACCGAGAACCGAGGCCCCGTCTCCCTGTTCAGGGGGATGTTAAACCGAGGCCCCGTCTCCCTGTTCAGGGGATGTTAAACCGAGACCCCGTCTCCCTGTTCAGGGGGATGTTAAACCGAGGCCCCGTCTCCCTGTTCAGGGGGATGTTAAACCGAGGCCCCGTCTCCCTGTTCAGGGGATGTTAAACCGAGGCCCCGTCTCCCTGTTCAGGGGATGTTAAACCGAGGCCCCGTCTCCCTGTTCAGGGGGATGTTAAACCGAGGCCCCGTCTCCCTGTTCAGAGGATGTTAAACCGAGGCCCCGTCTCCCTGTTCAGGGGGATGTTAAACCGTGGCCCCGTCTCCTTGTTCAGGGGGATGTTAAACCAAGGCCCCGTCTCCCTGTTCAGGGGGATGTTAAACCGAGGCCCCGTCTCCCTGTTCAGGGGGATGTTAAACCGAGGCCCCGTCTCCCTGTTCAGGGGGATGTTAAACCGAGGCCCCGTCTCACTGTTCAGGGGGATGTTAAACCGAGGCCCCGTCTCCCTGTTCAGGGGAAGTTAAACCCAGGCCCCGTCTCCCTGTTCAGGGGGATGTTAAACCGAGGCCCCGTCTCCCTGTTCAGGGGGATGTTAAACAGAGGCCCCGTCTCCCTGTTTAGGGGGATGTTAAACCGAGGCCCCGTCTCCCTGTTCAGGGGATGTTAAACCGAGGCCCCGTCTCCCTCTTCAGGGGATGTTAAACAGAGGCCCCGTCTCCCTGTTCAGGGAGGATGTTAAACCGAGGCCCCGTCTCCCTGTTCAGGGGATGTTAAACCGAGGCCCCGTCTCCCTCTTCAGGGGATGTTAAACAGAGGCCCCGTCTCCCTGTTCAGGGAGGATGTTAAACCGAGGCCCCGTCTCCCTGTTCAGGGGATGTTAAACCGAGGCCCCGTCTCCCTCTTCAGGGGGATGTTAAACCGAGACCCCGTCTCCCTGTTCAGGGGATGTTAAACCGAGGCCCCGTCTCCCTGTTCAGGGGGATGTTAAACAGAGGCCCCGTCTCCCTGTTCAGGGGGATGTTAAACCGAGGCCCCGTCTCCCTGTTCAGGGGAAGTTAAACCGAGGCCCCGTCTCCCTGTTCAGGGGGATGTTAAACCGAGGCCCCGTCTCCCTGTTCAGGGGGATGTTAAACCGAGGCCCCGTCTCCCTGTTCAGGGGATGTTAAACCGAGGCCCCGTCTCCCTGTTCAGGGGGATGTTAAAACGAGGCCCCGTCTCCCTGTTCAGGGGGATTTTAAACCGAGGCCCCGTCGCCCTGTTCAGGGGGATGTTAAACAGAGGCCCCGTCTCCCTGTTCAGGGGGATGTTAAACCGTGGCCCCGTCTCCCTGTTCAGGGGGGATGTTAAACCGAGGCCCCGTCTCCCTGTTCAGGGGGATGTTAAACCGAGACCCCGTCTCCCTGTTCAGGGGGATGTTAAACCGAGGCCCCGTCTCCCTGTTCAGGGGATGTTAAACCGAGGCTCCGTCTCCCTGTTCAGAGGGATGTTGAACTGAGGCTCCGTCTCCCTGTTCAGGGGGATGTTAAACCGAGGCCCCGCCTCCCTGTTCAGGGGGATGTTAAACCGAGGCCCCGCCTCCCTGTTCAGGGGGATGTTAAACCGAGGCCCCGTCTCCCTGTTCAGGGGGGATGTTAAACCGAGGCCCCGCCTCCCTGTTCAGGGGGATGTTAAACCGAGGCCCCGTCTCCCTGTTCAGGGGGATGTTAAACCGAGGTCCCGTCTCCCTGTTCAGGGGGATGTTAAACCAAGGCCCCGTCTCCCTGTTCAGGATAGGTTAATCCGAGGCCCCGTTTCCCTGTTCAGGGGGATGTTGAACCGAGGCCTCGTCTCCCTTTTCAGGGGGATGTTAAACCGAGGCCCGTCTCCCTGTTCAGGGGATGTTAAACCGAGGCCCCGTCTCCCTGTTCAGGGGGATGTTAAACCGAGGCCCCGTCTCCCTGTTCAGGTGATGTTAAACCGAGGCCCCGTCTCCCTGTTCAGGGGGATGTTAAACCGTGGCCCCGTCTCCCTGTTCAGGGGGATGTTTAATCGAGGCCCCGTCTCCCTGTTCAGGGGGATGTTAAACCGAGGCCCCGTCTCCCTGTTCAGGGGATGTTAAACCGAGGTCCCGTCCCCCTGTTCAGGGGATGTTAAACCGAGGCCCCGTCTCCCTGTTCAGGGGATGTTAAACCGAGGCCCCGTCTCCCTGTTCAGGGGATGTTAAACCGAGGCCCCGTCTCCCTCTTCAAGGGGATGTAAAACCGAGGCCCCGTCTCCCTGTTCAGGGGGATGTTAAACCGAGACCCCGACTCCCTGTTCAGGGGATGTTAAACCGAGGCCCCGTCTCCCTGTTCAGGGGGATGTTAAACCGAGGCCCCGTCTCCCTGTTGAGGGGGATGTTAAACCGAGGCCCCGTCTCCATGTTCAGGGGGATGTTAAACCGAGGCCCCGTCTCCCTGATCAGGGGGATGTTAAACCGAGGCCCCGTCTCCCTGTTCAGGGGATGTTAAACCGAGGCCCCGTCTCCCTGTTCAGGGGGATGTTAAACCGAGGCCCCGTCTCCCTGTTCAGGGGGATGTTAAACCGAGGCCCCGTCTCTCTGTTCAGGGGGATGTTAAACCGAGGCCTCGTCTCCCTGTTCAGGGGGATGTTAAACCGAGGCCCCGTCTCCCTGTTCAGGGGGATGTTAAACCGAGGCCCCCTCTCCCTGTTCAGGGGGATGTTAAACCGAGGCCCCGTCTCCCTGTTCAGGGGATGTTAAACCGCGGCCCGTCTCTCTGTTCAGGGGATGTTAAACCGAGGCCCCGTCTCCCTGTTCAGGGAATGTTAAACCGAGGTCCCGTCTCACTGTTCAGGGAATGTTAAACCAAAGCCCCGTCTCCCTGTTCAGGGGGATGTTAAACCGAGGCCCCGTCTCCCTGTTCAGGGAATGTTAAACCAAAGCCCCGTCTCCCTGTTCAGGGGGATGTTAAACCGAGGCCCATCTCCCTGTTCAGAGGGATGTTAAACCGAGGCCCCGTCTCCCTGTTCAGGGGGATGTTAAACCGAGGCCCATCTCCCTGTTCAGAGGGATGTTAAACCGAGGCCCCGTCTCACTGTTCAGGGGGATGTTTAACCGAGGCCCCGTCTCACTGTTCAGGGGGATGTTAAACTGAGGCCCCGTCTCCCTGTTCAGGGGGCTGTTAAACCGAGGCCCCGTCTCCCTGTTCAGGAGATGTTAAACCGAGGCCCCATCTCCCTGTTCAGGGGGATGTTAAACCGAGGCCCCGTCTCCCTGTTCAGGAGATGTTAAACCGAGGCCCCGTCTCCCTGTTCAGGGGGATGTTAAACCGAGGCCCCGTCTCTCTGTTCAGGGGGATGTTAAACCGAGGCCCCGTCTCCTTATTCAGGGGGATGTTAAACCGAGGCCCCGTCTCCCTGTTCAGGGGATGTTAAACCGAGGCCTGTCTCCCTGTTCAGGCGGATGTTAAACCAAAGCCCCGTCTCCCTGTTCAGGGGGATGTTAAACCGAGGCCCCGTCTCCCTGTTCAGAGGATGTTAAACCGAGGCCCCGTCTCCCTGTTCAGCGGGTTGTTAAACCGAGGCCCCGTCTCCCTGTTCAGGGGGATGTTAATCCGGGGCCCCGTCTCCCTGTTCAGGGGGATGTTAAACCGAGGCCCCGTCTCCCTGTTCAGGGGAATGTTAAACCGAGGCCCCGTATCCCTGTTCAGGGGTTGTTAAACCGAGGCCTCGTCTCCCTATACAGGGGGATGTTAAACCGAGGCCCCGTATCCCTGTTCAGGGGATGTTAATCCGGGGCCCCGTCTCCCTGTTCAGGGGGATGTTAAACCGAGGCCCCGTCTCCCTGTTCAGGGGATGTTAAACCGAGGCCCCGTCTCCCTGTTCAGGGGGATGTTAAACCGAGGCCCCGTCTACCTGTTCAGGGGGATGTTAAACCGAGGCCCCGTCTCCCTGTTCAGAGGATGTTAAACCGAGGCCCCGTCTCCCTGTTCAGGGGGATGTTAAACCGAGGCCTGTCTCCCTGTTCAGGCGGATGTTAAACCAAAGCCCCGTCTCCCTGTTCAGGGGGATGTTAAACCGAGGCCCCGTCTCCCTGTTCAGAGGATGTTAAACCGAGGCCCCGTCTCCCTGTTCAGCGGGTTGTTAAACCGAGGCCCCGTCTCCCTGTTCAGGGGGATGTTAATCCGGGGCCCCGTCTCCCTGTTCAGGGGGATGTTAAACCGAGGCCCCGTCTCCCTGTTCAGGGGAATGTTAAACCAAGGCCCCGTCTCCCTGTTCAGGGGGATGTTAAACCGAGGCCCCGTCTCCCTGTTCAGGGGGATGTTAAACCGAGGCCCCGTCTCACTGTTCAGGGGATGTTAAACCGAGGCCCCGTCTCCCTGTTCAGGGGATGTTAAACCGAGGGCCCCGTCTCCCTGTTCAGGGGATGTTAAACCGAGGCCCCGTCTCCCTGTTCAGGGGGATGTTAAACCGAGGCCTCCGTCTCCCTGTTCAGGGGATGTTAAACCGAGGCCCCGTCTCCCTGTTCAGGGGATGTTAAACCGAGGGCCCCGTCTCCCTGTTCAGGGGGATGTTAAAACGAGGCCCCGTCTCACTGTTCAGGGGGATGTTAAACCGAGGCCCCGTCTCCCTGTTCAGGGGATGTTAAACCGAGGCCCCGTCTCTTCAGGGGGATGTTAAACAGAGGCCCCGTCTCCCTGTTTAGGGGGATGTTAAACCGAGACCCCGTCTCCCTGTTCAGGGGATGTTAAACCGAGGCCCCGTCTCCCTGTTCAGGTGGATGTTAAACCGAGGCCCCGTCTCCCTGTTCAGGGGGATGTTAAACCGAGGCCCCGTCTCCCTGTTCAGGGAGGATGTTAAACCGAGGCCCCGTCTCCCTGTTCAGGGGATGTTAAGCCGAGGCCCCGTCTCCCTCTTCAGGGGATGTTAAACAGAGGCCCCGTCTCCCTGTTCAGGGAGGATGTTAAACCGAGGCCCCGTCTCCCTGTTCAGGGGATGTTAAGCCGAGGCCCCGTCTCCCTCTTCAGGGGATGTTAAACAGAGGCCCCGTCTCCCTGTTCAGGGAGATGTTAAACCAAGGTGCCCCATCTCCCTGTTCAGGGGGATGTTAAACCGAGGCCCCGTCTCCCTGTTCATGGGGATGTTAAACCGAGGCCCCTTCTCCCTGTTCAGGGGGATGTTAAACCAAGGTGCCCCATCTCCCTGTTCAGGGGGATGTTAAACCGAGGCCCCGTCTCCTGTTCATGGGGATGTTAAACCGAGGCCCCGTCTCCCTGTTCAGGGGGATGTTAAACCGAGGCCCGTCTCCCTGTTCAGGGGGATGTTAAACCGAGGCCCCGTCTCCCTGTTCAGGGGGATGTTGAACCGAGGCCCCTTCTCCCTGTTCAGGGGGGATGTTAAACCGAGGCCCCGTCTCCCTGTTCAGGGGATGTTAAACCGAGGCCCCGTCTCCCTGTTCAGGGAGATGTTAAACCGAGGCCCCGTCTCCCTGTTCAGGGGGATGTTAAACCGAGGCCCGGTCTCCCTGTTCAGGGGGATGTTAAACCGAGGCCCCGTCTCCCTGTTCAGGGGCATGTTAAACCGAGGCCCCGTCTCCCTTTTCAGGGGATGTTAAACCAAGGCCCCGTCTCCCTGTTCAGGATAGGTTAATCCGAGGCCCCGTTTCCCTGTTCAGGGGGATGTTGAACCGAGGCCTCGTCTCCCTTTTCAGGGGGATGTTAAACCGAGGCCCCGTCTCCCTGTTCAGGGGATGTTAAACCGAGGCCCCTTCTCCCTGTTCAGGGGGATGTTAAACCGTGGCCCCGTCTCCCTGTTCAGGGGGATGTTTAATCGAGGCCACGTCTCCCTGTTCAGGGGGATGTTAAACCGACGGCCCCGTCTCCCTGTTCAGGGGGATGTTAAACAGAGGCCCCGTCTCCCTGTTCAGGGGGATGTTAAACCGAGGCCCCGACTCCCTGTTCAGGGGATGTTAAACCGAGGCCCCGTCTCCCTGTTCAGGGGGATGTTAAACCGAGGCCCCGTCTCCCTGTTCAGGGGGATGTTAAACCGAGGCCCCGTCTCCCTGTTCAGGGGGATGTTAAACCGAGGCCCCGTCTCCCTGTTCAGGGGATGTTAAACCGCGGCCCCGTCTCTCTGTTCAGGGGATGTTAAACCGAGGCCCCGTCTCCCTGTTCAGGGAATGTTAAACCGAGGCCCCGTCTCACTGTTCAGGGAATGTTAAACCAAAGCCCCGTCTCCCTGTTCAGGGGGATGTTAAACCGAGGCCCCGTCTCCCTGTTCAGGGAATGTTAAACCAAAGCCCCGTCTCCCTGTTCAGGGGGATGTTAAACCGAGGCCCATCTCCCTGTTCAGAGGGATGTTAAACCGAGGCCCCGTCTCCCTGTTCAGGGGGATGTTAAACCGAGGCCCATCTCCCTGTTCAGAGGGATGTTAAACCGAGGCCCCGTCTCACTGTTCAGGGGGATGTTAAACCGAGGCCCCGTCTCACTGTTCAGGGGGATGTTAAACTGAGGCCCCGTCTCCCTGTTCAGGGGGCTGTTAAACCGAGGCCCCGTCTCCCTGTTCAGGAGATGTTAAACCGAGGCCCCATCTCCCTGTTCAGGGGGATGTTAAACCGAGGCCCCGTCTCCCTGTTCAGGAGATGTTAAACCGAGGCCCCGTCTCCCTGTTCAGGGGGATGTTAAACCGAGGCCCCGTCTCTCTGTTCAGGGGGATGTTAAACCGAGGCCCCGTCTCCTTATTCAGGGGATGTTAAACCGAGGCCCCGTCTCCCTGTTCAGGGGATGTTAAACCGAGGCCTGTCTCCCTGTTCAGGCGGATGTTAAACCAAAGCCCCGTCTCCCTGTTCAGGGGGATGTTAAACCGAGGCCCCGTCTCCCTGCTCAGGGGATGTTAAACCGAGGCCCCGTCTCCCTGTTCAGCGGGTTGTTAAACCGAGGCCCCGTCTCCCTGTTCAGGGGGATGTTAATCCGGGGCCCCGTCTCCCTGTTCAGGGGGATGTTAAACCGAGGCCCCGTCTCCCTGTTCAGGGGAATGTTAAACCGAGGCCCCGTATCCCTGTTCAGGGGTTGTTAAACCGAGGCCTCGTCTCCCTATACAGGGGGATGTTAAACCGAGGCCCCGTCTCCCTGTTCAGGGGGATGTTAAACCGAGGCCCCATCTCCCTGTTCAGGGGGATGTTAACTGAGGCCCCGTCTTCCTGTTCAGGGGGTTGTTATACCGAGGCCCCGTCTCCCTGTTCAGCGGATGTTAAACCGAGGCCCCGTCTCCCTGTTCAGGGGGATGTTAATCCGAGACCCCGTCTCCCTGTTCAGGGGGATGTTAAACCGAGGCCCCGTCTCTCTGTTCAGGGGATGTTAAACCGAGGCCCCGTCTCCCTGTTCAGGGGGATGTTAAACCGAGGCCCCGTCTCCCTGTTCAGGGAATGTTAAACCAAAGCCCCGTCTCCCTGTTCAGGGGGATGTTAAACCGAGGGGCCCCGTCTCCCTGTTCAGGGGATGTTAAACCGAGGCCCCGTCTCCCTGTTCAGGGGATGTTAAACCGAGGCCCCGTCTCCCTGTTCAGGGGGATGTTAAACCGAGGCCCATCTCGCTGTTCAGAGGGATGTTAAACCGAGGCCCCGTCTCCCTGTTCAGGGGGATGTTAAACCGAGGCCCCGTCTCCCTGTTCAGGAGATGTTAAACCGAGGCCCCGTCTCCCTGTTCAGGGGGATGTTAAACCGAGGCCCCGTCTCCCTGTTCAGGAGATGTTAAACCGAGGCCCCGTCTCCCTGTTCAGGGGGATGTTAAACCGAGGCCCCGTCTCCCTGTTCAGGGGGATGTTAAACCGAGGCCCCGTCTCCTTATTCAGGGGGATGTTAAACCGAGGCCCCGTCTCCCTGTTCAGGGGGATGTTAAACCGAGGCCCCGTCTCCCTGTTCAGGGGATGTTAAACCGAGGCCCCGTCTCCCTGTTCAGGGGGATGTTAAACCGAGGCCCGGCTCCCTGTTCAGGGGGATGTTAAACCGAGGCCCCGTCTCCCTGTTCAGGGGATGTTAAACCGAGGCCCCGTCTCCCTGTTCAGGGGGATGTTAAACCGAGGCCCCGTCTCCCTGTTCAGGGGGATGTTAATCCGGGGCCTCGTCTCCCTGTTCAGGGGGATGTTAAACTGAGGCCCCGTCTCCCTGTTCAGGGGATGTTAAACTGAGGCCCCGTCTCCCTGTTCAGGGGGATGTTAAACCGAGGCCCCGTCTCCCTGTTCAGGGGGATGTTAAAACGAGGCCCCGTCTCCCTGTTCAGGGGGATGTTAAACCGAGGCCCCGTCTCCCTGTTCAGGGGGGATGTTAAACCGAGGCCCCGTCTCCCTGTTCAGGGGGATGTTAAACCAAGAACCCGTCTCCCTGTTCAGGGGGATGTTAAACCGAAGCCCCGCCTCCCTGTTCAGGGGATGTTAAACCGAGGCTCCGTCTCCCTTTTCAGGGGATGTTAAACCGAGGCCCCGTCTCCCTGTTCAGGGGGATGTTAAACCGAGGCCCCGTCTCCCTGTTCAGGGGATGTTAAACCGAGGCCCCTTCTCCCTTTTCAGGGAATGTTAAACCAAGGCCCCGTCTCCCTGTTCAGGGTAGGTTAATCCGAGGCCCCGTCTCCCTGTTCAGGGGGATGTTGAACCGAGGCCCCGTCTCCCTGTTCAGGGAATGTTAAACCAAGGCCCTGTCTCCCTGTTCAGGGTAGGTTAATCCGAGGCCCCGTCTCCCTGTTCAGGGGGATGTTGAACCGAGGCCCCGTCTCCCTGTTCAGGGGGATGTTAAACCGAGGCCCCATCTCCCTGTTCAGAGGGATGTTGAATGGAGGCCCCGATTCCCTGTTCAGGGAGATGTTAAACCGAGGCCCCGTCTCCATGTTCAGGCGGATGTTAATCCGAGGCCCCGTCTCCCTGTTCAGGGGGATGTTAAACCGAGGCCCCGTCTCCCTGTTCAGGAGGATGTTAAACCGAGGCCCCGTCTCCCTGTTCAGGGGGATGTTAAACCGAGGCCCCTTCTCCCTTTTCAGGGGATGTTAATCCGAGGCCCCGTCTCCCTGTTCAGGGGGATGTTGAACCGAGGCCTCGTCTCCCTTTTCAGGGGGATGTTAAACCGAGGCCCCGTCTCCCTGTTCAGGGGGATGTTAAACCGAGGCCCCGTCTCCCTGTTCAGGGGATGTTAAACCGAGGCCCCGTCTCCCTGTTCAGGAGGATGTTAAACCGAGGCCCCGTCTCCCTGTTCAGGGGGATGTTGAACCGAGGCCTCGTCTCCCTTTTCAGGGGGATGTTAAACCGAGGCCCCGTCTCCCTGTTCAGGGGGATGTTAAACCGAGGCCCCGTCTCCCTGTTCAGGGGATGTTAAACCCAGGCCTCGTCTCCCTGTTCAGGGGGATGTTAAACCGAGGCCCCGTCTCCCTGTTCAGGGGGATGTTAAACTGAGGCCCCGTCTCCCTGTTCAAGGTGATGGTAAACCGAGGCCCCGTCTCCCTGTTCAGGGGATGTTAAACCGAGGCCCCATCTCCCTGTTCAGGGGGATGTTTAATCGAGGCCACGTCTCCCTGTTCAGGCAGATGTTATACCGACGGCCCGTCTCCCTGTTCAGGGGGATGTAAAACCGAGGCCCCGTCTCCCTGTTCAAGGGGATGTAAAACCGAGGCCCCGTCTCCCTGTTCAGCGGGATGTTAAACCGAGGCCCCGTCTCCCTGTTCAGGGGGATGTTAAACCGAGGCCCCGTTCCCTGTTCAGCGGGATGTTAAACCGAGGCCCCGTCTCCCTGTTCAGGGGGATGTTAAACCGAGGCCCCGTTCCCTGTTCAGCGGGATGTTAAACCGAGGCCCCGTCTCCCTGTTCAGGGGATGTTAAACAGAGGCCCCGTCTCCCTGTTCAGGGGGATGTTAAACCGAGGCCCCGTCTCCCTGTTCAGGGGGATGTTAAACCGAGGCCCCGTCTCCCTGTTCAGGGGGATGTTAAACCGAGGCCCCGTCTCCCTGTTCAGGGGGATATTAAACCGAGGCCCCGTCTCACTGTTCAGGGGGATGTTAAACCGAGGCTCCGTCTCCCTGTTCAGGGGGATGTTAAACCGAGGCCCCGTCTCCCTGTTCAGGGGATGTTAAACTGAGGCCCCGTCTCCCTGTTCAGGGGGATGTTAAACCGAGGCCCCGTCTCCCTGTTCAGGGGGATGTTAAACCGAGACCCCGTCTCCCTGTTGAGGGGGATGTTAAACCGAGACCCCGTCTCCCTGTTCAGGGGGATGTTAAACCGAGGCCCCGTCTCCCTGTTCAGGGGGATGTTAAACCGAGACCCCGTCTCCCTGTTCAGGGGGATGTTAAACCGAGGCCCCGTCTCACTGTTCAGGGGGATGTTAAACCGAGGCCCCGTCTCCCTTTTCAGGGGATGTTAAACCAAGGCCCCGTCTCCCTGTTCAGGATAGGTTAATCCGAGGCCCCGTTTCCCTGTTCAGGGGGATGTTGAACCGAGGCCTCGTCTCCCTTTTCAGGGGGATGTTAAACCGAGGCCCCGTCTCCCTGTTCAGGGGGATGTTAAACCGAGGCCCCGTCTCCCTGTTCAGGGGATGTTAAACCGAGGCCCCTTCTCCCTGTTCAGGGGGATGTTAAACCGTGGCCCCGTCTCCCTGTTCAGGGGGATGTTTAATCGAGGCCACGTCTCCCTGTTCAGGGGGATGTTAAACCGACGGCCCGTCTCCCTGTTCAGGGGGATGTTAAACAGAGGCCCCGTCTCCCTGTTCAGGGGGATGTTAAACCGAGGCCCCGACTCCCTGTTCAGGGGATGTTAAACCGAGGCCCCGTCTCCCTGTTCAGGGGGATGTTAAACCGAGGCCCCGTCTCCCTGTTCAGGGGGATGTTAAACCGAGGCCCCGTCTCCCTGTTCAGGGGGATGTTAAACCGAGGCCCCGTCTCCCTGTTCAGGGGATGTTAAACCGCGGCCCCGTCTCTCTGTTCAGGGGATGTTAAACCGAGGCCCCGTCTCCCTGTTCAGGGAATGTTAAACCGAGGCCCCGTCTCACTGTTCAGGGAATGTTAAACCAAAGCCCCGTCTCCCTGTTCAGGGGGATGTTAAACCGAGGCCCCGTCTCCCTGTTCAGGGAATGTTAAACCAAAGCCCCGTCTCCCTGTTCAGGGGATGTTAAACCGAGGCCCCGTCTCCCTGTTCAGGGGGGATGTTAAACCGAGGCCCATCTCCCTGTTCAGAGGGATGTTAAACCGAGGCCCCGTCTCCCTGTTCAGGGGGATGTTAAACCGAGGCCCATCTCCCTGTTCAGAGGGATGTTAAACCGAGGCCCCGTCTCACTGTTCAGGGGGATGTTAAACCGAGGCCCCGTCTCACTGTTCAGGGGGATGTTAAACTGAGGCCCCGTCTCCCTGTTCAGGGGGCTGTTAAACCGAGGCCCCGTCTCCCTGTTCAGGAGATGTTAAACCGAGGCCCCATCTCCCTGTTCAGGGGGATGTTAAACCGAGGCCCCGTCTCCCTGTTCAGGAGATGTTAAACCGAGGCCCCGTCTCCCTGTTCAGGGGGATGTTAAACCGAGGCCCCGTCTCTCTGTTCAGGGGGATGTTAAACCGAGGCCCCGTCTCCTTATTCAGGGGGATGTTAAACCGAGGCCCCGTCTCCCTGTTCAGGGGATGTTAAACCGAGGCCTGTCTCCCTGTTCAGGCGGATGTTAAACCAAAGCCCCGTCTCCCTGTTCAGGGGGATGTTAAACCGAGGCCCCGTCTCCCTGTTCAGGGGATGTTAAACCGAGGCCCCGTCTCCCTGTTCAGCGGGTTGTTAAACCGAGGCCCCGTCTCCCTGTTCAGGGGGATGTTAATCCGGGGCCCCGTCTCCCTGTTCAGGGGGATGTTAAACCGAGGCCCCGTCTCCCTGTTCAGGGGATGTTAAACCGAGGCCTGTCTCCCTGTTCAGGGGGATGTTAAACCGAGGCCCCATCTCCCTGTTCAGGGGGATGTTAACTGAGGCCCCGTCTTCCTGTTCAGGGGGTTGTTATACCGAGGCCCCGTCTCCCTGTTCAGCGGATGTTAAACCGAGGCCCCGTCTCCCTGTTCAGGGGGATGTTAATCCGAGACCCCGTCTCCCTGTTCAAGGGGATGTTAAACCGAGGCCCCGTCTCTCTGTTCAGGGGATGTTAAACCGAGGCCCCGTCTCCCTGTTCAGGGGGATGTTAAACCGAGGCCCCGTCTCCCTGTTCAGGGAATGTTAAACCAAAGCCCCGTCTCCCTGTTCAGGGGGATGTTAAACCGAGGGGCCCCGTCTCCCTGTTCAGGGGATGTTAAACCGAGGCCCCGTCTCCCTGTTCAGGGAATGTTAAACCAAAGCCCCGTCTCCCTGTTCAGGGGGATGTTAAACCGAGGGGCCCCGTCTCCCTGTTCAGGGGATGTTAAACCGAGGCCCCGTCTCCCTGTTCAGGGGATGTTAAACCGAGGCCCCGTCTCCCTGTTCAGGGGGATGTTAAACCGAGGCCCCGTCTCCCTGTTCAGGAGATGTTAAACCGAGGCCCCGTCTCCCTGTTCAGGGGGATGTTAAACCGAGGCCCCGTCTCCCTGTTCAGGGGGATGTTAAACCGAGGCCCCGTCTCCTTATTCAGGGGGATGTTAAACCGAGCCCCGTCTCCCTGTTCAGGGGGATGTTAAACCGAGGCCCCGTCTCCCTGTTCAGGGGATGTTAAACCGAGGCCCCGTCTCCCTGTTCAGGGGGATGTTAAACCGAGGCCCGGCTCCCTGTTCAGGGGGATGTTAAACCGAGGCCCCGTCTCCCTGTTCAGGGGATGTTAAACCGAGGCCCCGTCTCCCTGTTCAGGGGGATGTTAAACCGAGGCCCCGTCTCCCTGTTCAGGGGGATGTTAATCCGGGGCCTCGTCTCCCTGTTCAGGGGGATGTTAAACCGAGGCCCCGTCTCCCTGTTCAGGGGATGTTAAACTGAGGCCCCGTCTCCCTGTTCAGGGGGATGTTAAACCGAGGCCCCGTCTCCCTGTTCAGGGGGATGTTAAAACGAGGCCCCGTCTCCCTGTTCAGGGGGATGTTAAACCGAGGCCCCGTCTCCCTGTTCAGGGGGGATGTTAAACCGAGGCCCCGTCTCCCTGTTCAGGGGGATGTTAAACCAAGAACCCGTCTCCCTGTTCAGGGGGATGTTAAACCGAAGCCCCGCCTCCCTGTTCAGGGGATGTTAAACCGAGGCTCCGTCTCCCTTTTCAGGGGATGTTAAACCGAGGCCCCGTCTCCCTGTTCAGGGGGATGTTAAACCGAGGCCCCGTCTCCCTGTTCAGGGGATGTTAAACCGAGGCCCCTTCTCCCTTTTCAGGGAATGTTAAACCAAGGCCCCGTCTCCCTGTTCAGGGTAGGTTAATCCGAGGCCCCGTCTCCCTGTTCAGGGGGATGTTGAACCGAGGCCCCGTCTCCCTGTTCAGGGAATGTTAAACCAAGGCCCTGTCTCCCTGTTCAGGGTAGGTTAATCCGAGGCCCCGTCTCCCTGTTCAGGGGGATGTTGAACCGAGGCCCCGTCTCCCTGTTCAGGGGGATGTTAAACCGAGGCCCCATCTCCCTGTTCAGAGGGATGTTGAATGGAGGCCCCGATTCCCTGTTCAGGGAGATGTTAAACTGAGGCTCCGTCTCCCTGTTCAGGGGGATGTTAAACCGAGGCCCCGTCTCCATGTTCAGGCGGATGTTAATCCGAGGCCCCGTCTCCCTGTTCAGGGGGATGTTAAACCGAGGCCCCGTCTCCCTGTTCAGGGGGATGTTAAACCGAGGCCCCTTCTCCCTTTTCAGGGGATGTTAAACCAAGGCCCCGTCTCCCTGTTCAGGGTAGGTTAATCCGAGGCCCCGTCTCCCTGTTCAGGGGGATGTTGAACCGAGGCCTCGTCTCCCTTTTCAGGGGGATGTTAAACCGAGGCCCCGTCTCCCTGTTCAGGGGGATGTTAAACCGAGGCCCCGTCTCCCTGTTCAGTGGATGTTAAACCCAGGCCTCGTCTCCCTGTTCAGGGGGATGTTAAACCGAGGCCCCGTCTCCCTGTTCAGGGGGATGTTAAACTGAGGCCCCGTCTCCCTGTTCAAGGTGATGGTAAACCGAGGCCCCGTCTCCCTGTTCAGGGGATGTTAAACCGAGGCCCCATCTCCCTGTTCAGGGGGATGTTTAATCGAGGCCACGTCTCCCTGTTCAGGCAGATGTTAAACCGACGGCCCGTCTCCCTGTTCAGGGGGATGTAAAACCGAGGCCCCGTCTCCCTGTTCAAGGGGATGTAAAACCGAGGCCCCGTCTCCCTGTTCAGCGGGATGTTAAACCGAGGCCCCGTCTCCCTGTTCAGGGGGATGTTAAACCGAGGCCCCGTTCCCTGTTCAGCGGGATGTTAAACCGAGGCCCCGTCTCCCTGTTCAGGGGATGTTAAACAGAGGCCCCGTCTCCCTGTTCAGGGGGATGTTAAACCGAGGCCCCGTCTCCCTGTTCAGGGGGATGTTAAACCGAGGCCCCGTCTCCCTGTTCAGGGGGATGTTAAACAGAGGCCCCGTCTCCCTGTTCAGGGGGATATTAAACCGAGGCCCCGTCTCACTGTTCAGGGGGATGTTAAACCGAGGCTCCGTCTCCCTGTTCAGGGGGATGTTAAACCGAGGCCCCGTCTCCCTGTTCAGGGGATGTTAAACTGAGGCCCCGTCTCCCTGTTCAGGGGGATGTTAAACCGAGGCCCCGTCTCCCTGTTCAGGGGGATGTTAAACCGAGACCCCGTCTCCCTGTTGAGGGGGATGTTAAACCGAGACCCCGTCTCCCTGTTCAGGGGGATGTTAAACCGAGGCCCCGTCTCCCTGTTCAGGGGGATGTTAAACCGAGACCCCGTCTCCCTGTTCAGGGGGATGTTAAACCGAGGCCCCGTCTCCCTGTTCAGGGGGATGTTAAACCGAGGCCCCGTCTCCCTGTTCAGGGGGATGTTAAACCGAGGCCCCGTCTCCCTGTTCAGGGGATGTTAAACCGAGGCCCGGTCTCCCTGTTCAGGGGGATGTTAAACCGAGGCCCCGTCTCCCTGTTTAGGGGGATGTTAAACCGAGACCCCGTCTCCCTGTTCAGGGGATGTTAAACCGAGGCCCCGTCTCCCTCTTCAGGGGATGTTAAACCGAGGCCCCGTCTCCCTGTTCAGGGGATGGTAAACCGAGGCCCCGTCTCCCTGTTCAGGGGGGATGTTAAACCGAGGCCCCGTCTCCCTGTTCAGGGGATGTTAAACCGAGGCCCCGTCTCCCTCTTCAGGATATGTTAAACCGAAGCCCCGTCTCACTGTTCAGGGGGAAGTTAAACCGAGGCCCCGTCTCCCTGTTCAGGGGATGTTAAACCGAGGCCCCGTCTCCCTGTTCAGGGGGATGTTAAACCGAGGCCCCGTCTCCCTGTTCAGGGGGATGTTAAACCGAGGCCCCGTCTCCCTGTTCAGGGGATGTTAAACCGAGGCCCCTTCTCCCTGTTCAGGGGGATGTCAAAACGAGGCCCCGTCTCCCTGTTCAGGGGGATGTTAAACCGAGGCCCCGTCTCCCTGTTCAGGGGGGATGTTAAACCGAGGCCCCGTCTCCCTGTTCAGGGGGATGTTAAACCGAGGTCCCGTCTCCTTGTTCAGGGGGATGTTAAACCGAGGCCCCGCCTCCCTGTTCAGGGGATGTTAAATCGAGGCTCCGTCTCCCTGTTCAGGGGGATGTTAAACCGAGGCCCCGTCTCCCTGTTCAGGGGGATGTTAAACCGAGGCCCCGTCTCCCTGTTCAGGGGATGTTAAACCGAGGACCCATCTCCCTGTTCAGAGGGATGTTGAACGGAGGCCCCGATTCCCTGTTCAGGGAGATGTTAAACCGAGGCCCCGTCTCCCTGTTCAGGGGGATGTTGAACCGAGGAACCCTCTCTCCCTGTTCAGGGGATGTTAATCCGAGGCCCCGTCTCCCTGTTCAGGGGGATGTTAAACCGAGGCCCCGCCTCCCTGTTCAGGGGGATGTTAAACCGAGGCCCCGTCTCCCTGATCAGGGGGATGTTAAACCGAGGCCCCTTCTCCCTTTTCAGGGGATGTTAAACCAAGGCCCCGTCTCCCTGTTCAGGGTAGGTTAATCCGAGGCCCCGTCTCCCTGTTCAGGGGGATGTTGAACCGAGGCCTCGTCTCCCTTTTCAGGGGGATGTTAAACCGAGGCCCCGTCTCCCTGTTCAGGGGGATGTTAAACCGAGGCCCCGTCTCCCTGTTCAGGGGATGTTAAACCGAGACCCCTTCTCCCTGTTCAGGGGGATGTTAAACCGTGGCCCCGTCTCCCTGTTCAGGGGGATGTTTAATCGAGGACACGTCTCCCTGTTCAGCGGGATGTTAAACCGACGGCCCGTCTCCCTGTTCAGGGGGATGTTAAACTGAGGCCCCGTCTCCCTGTTCAGGGGATGTTAAACCGAGGCCCCGTCTCCCTGTTCAGGGGATGTTAAACAGAGGCCCCGTCTCCCTGTTCAGGGGATGTTAAACCGAGGCCCCGTCTCCCTGTTCAGGGGATGTTAAACCGAGGCCCCGTCTCCCTGTTCAGGGGGCTGTTAAACCGAGGCCCCGTCTCCCTGTACAGGGGGATGTTAAATTGAGGCCCCGTCTCCCTGTTCACGGGATGTTAAACCGAGGCCCCGTCTCCCTGTTAACGGGATGTTAAACCGAGGCCCCGTCTCCCTGTTCAGGGGATGTTAAACCGAGGCCCCGTCTCCCTGTTCAGGAGATGTTAAACCGAGGCCCCGTCTCCCTGTTCAGGGGGATGTTAAACCGAGGCCCCGTCTCCCTGTTCAGGGGGATGTTAAACCGAGGCCCCGTCTCCTTATTCAGGGGGATGTTAAACCGAGGCCCCGTCTCCCTGTTCAGGGGGATGTTAAACCGAGGCCCCGTCTCCCTGTTCAGGGGATGTTAAACTGAGGCCCCGTCTCCCTGTTCAGGGGGATGTTAAACCGAGGCCCGGCTCCCTGTTCAGGGGGATGTTAAACCGAGGCCCCGTCTCCCTGTTCAGGGGATGTTAAACCGAGGCCCCGTCTCCCTGTTCAGGGGGATGTTAAACCGAGGCCCCGTCTCCCTGTTCAGGGGGATGTTAATCCGGGGCCTCGTCTCCCTGTTCAGGGGGATGTTAAACCGAGGCCCCGTCTCCCTGTTCAGGGGATGTTAAACTGAGGCCCCGTCTCCCTGTTCAGGGGGATGTTAAACCGAGGCCCCGTCTCCCTGTTCAGGGGGATGTTAAAACGAGGCCCCGTCTCCCTGTTCAGGGGGATGTTAAACCGAGGCCCCGTCTCCCTGTTCAGGGGGGATGTTAAACCGAGGCCCCGTCTCCCTGTTCAGGGGGATGTTAAACCAAGAACCCGTCTCCCTGTTCAGGGGGATGTTAAACCGAGGCCCCGCCTCCCTGTTCAGGGGATGTTAAACCGAGGCTCCGTCTCCCTGTTCAGGGGATGTTAAACCGAGGCCCCGTCTCCCTGTTCAGGGGGATGTTAAACCGAGGCCCCGTCTCCCTGTTCAGGGGATGTTAAACCGAGGCCCCTTCTCCCTTTTCAGGGAATGTTAAACCAAGGCCCCGTCTCCCTGTTCAGGGTAGGTTAATCCGAGGCCCCGTCTCCCTGTTCAGGGGGATGTTGAACCGAGGCCTCGTCTCCCTTTTCAGGGGAATGTTAAACCGAGGCCCCGTCTCCCTGTTCAGGGGGATGTTAAACCGAGGCCCCGTCTCCCTGTTCAGGGGATGTTAAACCGAGGCCCCATCTCCCTGTTCAGAGGGATGTTGAATGGAGGCCCCGATTCCCTGTTCAGGGAGATGTTAAACTGAGGCTCCGTCTCCCTGTTCAGGGGGATGTTAAACCGAGGCCTGTCTCCCTGTTCAGGGGATGTTAATCCGAGGCCCCGTCTCCCTGTTCAGGGGGATGTTAAACCGAGGCCCCGTCTCCCTGTTCAGGGGGATGTTAAACCGAGGCCCCGTCTCCCTGTTCAGGGGGATGTTAAACCGAGGCCCCTTCTCCCTTTTCAGGGGATGTTAAACCAAGGCCCCGTCTCCCTGTTCAGGGTAGGTTAATCCGAGGCCCCGTCTCCCTGTTCAGGGGGATGTTGAACCGAGGCCTCGTCTCCCTTTTCAGGGCGATGTTAAACCGAGGCCCCGTCTCCCTGTTCAGGGGGATGTTAAACCGAGGCCCCGTCTCCCTGTTCAGGGGATGTTAAACCCAGGCCTCGTCTCCCTGTTCAGGGGGATGTTAAACCGAGGCCCCGTCTCCCTGTTCAGGGGGATGTTAAACTGAGGCCCCGTCTCCCTGTTCAAGGTGATGGTAACCGAGGCCCGTCTCCCTGTTCAGGGGATGTTAAACCGAGGCCCCATCTCCCTGTTCAGGGGGATGTTAAACCGACGGCCCGTCTCCCTGTTCAGGGGGATGTAAAACCGAGGCCCCGTCTCCCTGTTCAAGGGGATGTAAAACCGAGGCCCCGTCTCCCTGTTCAGGGGGATGTTAAACCGAGGCCCCGTCTCCCTGTTCAGGGGGATGTTAAACCGAGGCCCCGTCTCCCTGTTCAGGGAGATGTTAAACCGAGGCCCCGTCTCCCTGTTCAGCGGGGATGTTAAACCGAGGCCCCGTCTCCCTGTTCAGGGGGATGTTAAACTGAGGCACCGTTCCCTGTTCAGCGGGATGTTAAACCGAGGCCCCGTCTCCCTGTTCAGGGGATGTTAAACAGAGGCCCCGCCTCCCTGTTCAGGGGGATGTTAAACCGAGGCCCCGTCTCCCTGTTCAGGGGGATGTTAAACCGAGGCCCCGTCTCCCTGTTCAGGGGGATGTTAAACCGAGGCCCGTCTCCCTGTTCAGGGGGATATTAAACCGAGGCCCCGTCTCACTGTTCAGGGGGATGTTAAACCGAGGCTCCGTCTCCCTGTTCAGGGGGATGTTAAACCGAGGCCCCGTCTCCCTGTTCAGGGGATGTTAAACTGAGGCCCCGTCTCCCTGTTCAGGGGGATGTTAAACCGAGGCCCCGTCTCCCTGTTCAGGGGGATGTTAAACCGAGACCCCGTCTCCCTGTTGAGGGGGATGTTAAACCGAGACCCCGTCTCCCTGTTCAGGGGGATGTTAAACCGAGGCCCCGTCTCCCTGTTCAGGGGGATGTTAAACCGAGACCCCGTCTCCCTGTTCAGGGGGATGTTAAACCGAGGCCCCGTCTCCCTGTTCAGGGGGATGTTAAACCGAGGCCCCGTCTCCCTGTTTAGGGGGATGTTAAACCGAGACCCCGTCTCCCTGTTCAGGGGATGTTAAACCGAGGCCCCGTCTCCCTCTTCAGGGGATGTTAAACAGAGGCCCCGTCTCCCTGTTCAGGGGGGATGTTAAACCGAGGCCCCGTCTCCCTGTTCAGGGGATGTTAAACCGAGGCCCCGTCTCCCTCTTCAGGATATGTTAAACCGAAGCCCCGTCTCCCTGTTCAGGGGGAAGTTAAACCGAGGCCCCGTCTCCCTGTTCAGGGGGAAGTTAAACCGAGGCCCCGTCTCCCTGTTCAGTGGATGTTAAACCGAGGCCCCGTCTCCCTGTTCAGGGGGATGTTAAACCGAGGCCCCGTCTCCCGGTTCAGGGGGATGTTAAACCGAGGCCCCGTCTCCCTGTTCAGGGGATGTTAAACCGAGGCCCCTTCTCCCTGTTCAGGGGGATGTCAAAACGAGGCCCCGTCTCCCTGTTCAGGGGGATGTTAAACCGAGGCCCCGTCTCCCTGTTCAGGGGGGATGTTAAACCGAGGCCCCGTCTCCCTGTTCAGGGGGATGTTAAACCGAGGTCCCGTCTCCTTGTTCAGGGGGATGTTAAACCGAGGCCCCGCCTCCCTGTTCAGGGGATGTTAAACCGAGGCCCCGTCTCCCTGTTCAGGGGGATGTTAAACCGAGGCACCGTTCCCTGTTCAGCGGGATGTTAAACCGAGGCCCCGTCTCCCTGTTCAGGGGATGTTAAACAGAGGCCCCGCCTCCCTGTTCAGGGGGATGTTAAACCGAGGCCCCGTCTCCCTGTTCAGGGGGATGTTAAACCGAGGCCCCGTCTCCCTGTTCAGGGGGATGTTAAACCGAGGCCCCGTCTCCCTGTTCAGGGGGATATTAAACCGAGGCCCCGTCTCACTGTTCAGGGGGATGTTAAACCGAGGCTCCGTCTCCCTGTTCAGGGGGATGTTAAACCGAGGCCCCGTCTCCCTGTTCAGGGGATGTTAAACTGAGGCCCCGTCTCCCTGTTCAGGGGGATGTTAAACCGAGGCCCCGTCTCCCTGTTCAGGGGGATGTTAAACCGAGACCCCGTCTCCCTGTTGAGGGGGATGTTAAACCGAGACCCCGTCTCCCTGTTCAGGGGGATGTTAAACCGAGGCCCCGTCTCCCTGTTCAGGGGGATGTTAAACCGAGACCCCGTCTCCCTGTTCAGGGGGATGTTAAACCGAGGCCCCGTCTCCCTGTTCAGGGGGATGTTAAACCGAGGCCCCGTCTCCCTGTTTAGGGGGATGTTAAACCGAGACCCCGTCTCCCTGTTCAGGGGATGTTAAACCGAGGCCCCGTCTCCCTCTTCAGGGGATGTTAAACAGAGGCCCCGTCTCCCTGTTCAGGGGGGATGTTAAACCGAGGCCCCGTCTCCCTGTTCAGGGGATGTTAAACCGAGGCCCCGTCTCCCTCTTCAGGATATGTTAAACCGAAGCCCCGTCTCCCTGTTCAGGGGGAAGTTAAACCGAGGCCCCGTCTCCCTGTTCAGGGGGAAGTTAAACCGAGGCCCCGTCTCCCTGTTCAGTGGATGTTAAACCGAGGCCCCGTCTCCCTGTTCAGGGGGATGTTAAACCGAGGCCCCGTCTCCCGGTTCAGGGGGATGTTAAACCGAGGCCCCGTCTCCCTGTTCAGGGGATGTTAAACCGAGGCCCCTTCTCCCTGTTCAGGGGGATGTCAAAACGAGGCCCCGTCTCCCTGTTCAGGGGGATGTTAAACCGAGGCCCCGTCTCCCTGTTCAGGGGTATGTCAAAACGAGGCCCCGTCTCCCTGTTCAGGGGGATGTCAAAACGAGGCCCCGTCTCCCTGTTCAGGGGGATGTTAAACCGAGGCCCCGTCTCCCTGTTCAGGGGATGTTAAACCGAGGCCCCTTCTCCCTGTTCAGGGGGATGTCAAAACGAGGCCCCGTCTCCCTGTTCAGGGGGATGTCAAAACGAGGCCCCGTCTCCCTGTTCAGGGGGATGTTAAACCGAGGCCCCGTCTCCCTGTTCAGGGGATGTTAAACCGAGGCCCCTTCTCCCTGTTCAGGGGGATGTCAAAACGAGGCCCCGTCTCCCTGTTCAGGGGGATGTTAAACCGAGGCCCCGTCTCCCGGTTCAGGGGGATGTTAAACCGAGGCCCCGTCTCCCTGTTCAGGGGATGTTAAACCGAGGCCCCTTCTCCCTGTTCAGGGGGATGTCAAAACGAGGCCCCGTCTCCCTGTTCAGGGGGATGTTAAACCGAGGCCCCGTCTCCCTGTTCAGGGGGATGTTAAACCGAGGTCCCGTCTCCTTGTTCAGGGGGATGTTAAACCGAGGCCCCGCCTCCCTGTTCAGGGGATGTTAAACCGAGGCCCCGTCTCCCTGTTCAGGGGGGATGTTAAACCGAGGCCCCGTCTCCCTGTTCAGGGGGATGTTAAACCGAGGTCCCGTCTCCTTGTTCAGGGGGATGTTAAACCGAGGCCCCGTCTCCCTATTCAGGGGGATATTAAACCGAGGCCCCGTCTCCCTGTTCAGGGGATGTTAAACCGAGGCCCCGTCTCCCTGTTCAGGGGGATGTTAAACCGAGGCCCCGTCTCCCTGTTCAGGGGATGTTAAACCGAGGACCCATCTCCCTGTTCAGAGGGATGTTGAACGGAGGCCCCGATTCCCTGTTCAGGGAGATGTTAAACCGAGGCCCCGTCTCCCTGTTCAGGGGGATGTTGAACCGAGGAACCCTGTCTCCCTGTTCAGGGGATGTTAATCCGAGGCCCCGTCTCCCTGTTCAGGGGGATGTTAAACCGAGGCCCCGTCTCCCTGTTCAGGGGGATGTTAAACCGAGGCCCCGTCTCCCTGATCAGGGGGATGTTAAACCGAGGCCCCTTCTCCCTTTTCAGGGGATGTTAAACCAAGGCCCCGTCTCCCTGTTCAGGGTAGGTTAATCCGAGGCCCCGTCTCCCTGTTCAGGGGGATGTTGAACCGAGGCCTCGTCTCCCTTTTCAGGGGGATGTTAAACCGAGGCCCCGTCTCCCTGTTCAGGGGGATGTTAAACCGAGGCCCCGTCTCCCTGTTCAGGGGGATGTTAAACTGAGGCCCCGTCTCCCTGTTCAGGGGATGTTAAACCGAGGCCACGTCTCCCTGTTCAGCGGGATGTTAAACCGACGGCCCGTCTCCCTGATCAGGGGGATGTTAAACTGAGGCCCCGTCTCCCTGTTCAGGGGATGTTAAACCGAGGCCCCGTCTCCCTGTTCAGGGGATGTTAAACAGAGGCCCCGTCTCCCTGTTCAGGGGATGTTAAACCGAGGCCCAGTCTCCCTGTTCAGGGGATGTTAAACCGAGGCCCCGTCTCCCTGTTCAGGGGGCTGTTAAACCGAGGCCCCGTCTCCCTGTACAGGGGGATGTTAAATTGAGGCCCCGTCTCCCTGTTCACGGGATGTTAAACCGAGGCCCCGTCTCCCTGTTAACGGGATGTTAAACCGAGGCCCCGTCTCCCTGTTCAGGGGATGTTAAACCGAGGCCCCGTCTCCCTGTTCAGGAGATGTTAAACCGAGGCCCCGTCTCCCTGTTCAGGGGGATGTTAAACCGAGGCCCCGTCTCCCTGTTCAGGGGGATGTTAAACCGAGGCCCCGTCTCCTTATTCAGGGGGTGATAAACCGAGGCCCCGTCTCCCTGTTCAGGGGGATGTTAAACCGAGGCCCCGTCTCCCTGTTCAGGGGATGTTAAACCGAGGCCCGTCTCCCTGTTCAGGGGGATGTTAAACCGAGGCCCCGTCTCCCTGTACAGGGGATGTTAAATCGAGGCCCCGTCTCCCTGTTCAGGGGGATTTTAAACCGAGGCCCCGTCTCCCTGTTCAGGGGGATGTTAATCCGGGGCCCCGTCTCCCTGTTCAGGGGGATGTTAAACCGAGGCCCCGTCTCCCTGTTCAGGGGAATGTTAAACCAAGGCCCCGTTTCCCTGTTCAGGGGTTGTTAAACCGAGGCCCCGTCTCCCTGTTCAGGGGATGTTAAACAGAGGCCCCGTCTCCCTGTTCAGGGGATGTTAAACTGAGGCCCCGTCTCCCTGTTCAGGGGATGTTAAACCGAGGCCCCGTCTCCCTGTTCAGGGGGCTGTTAAACCGAGGCCCCGTCTCCCTGTTCAGGGGGGTTGTTAAACCGAGGCCCCGTCTCCCTGTTCAGGGGGATGTTAAACCGAGGCCCCGTCTCCCTGTTCAGGGGATGTTAAACCGAGGCCCCGTCTCCCTGTTCAGGGGGATGTTAAACCGAGGCCCCGTCTCCCTGTTCAGGGGGATGTTAAACCGAGGCCCCGTCTCCCTGTTCAGGGGATGTTAAACCGAGGCACCGTCTCCCTGTTCAGGGGGATGTTAAAGCGAGGCCCCGTCTCCCTGTTCAGGGGATGTTAAACCGAGGCCCCGTCTCCTTATTCAGGGGGATGTTAAACCGAGGCCCCGTCTCCTTATTCAGGGGGATGTTAAACCAAGGCCCCGTCTCCCTGTTCCGGGGGATGTTAAACCGAGGCCCCGTCTCCCTATTCAGGGGATGTTAAACCGAGGCCCCGTCTCCCTGTTCAGGGGGATGTTAAACCAAGGCCCCGTCTCCCTGTTCCGGGGGATGTTAAACCGAGGCCCCGTCTCCCTATTCAGGGGATGTTAAACCAAGGCCCCGTCTCCCTGTTCAGGGGATGTTAAACCAAGGCCCCGTCTCCCTGTTCCGGGGGATGTTAAACCGAGGCCCCGTCTCCCTATTCAGGGGATGTTAAACCGAGGCCCCGTCTCCCTATTCAGGGGATGTTAAACCGAGGCCCCGTCTCCCTGTTCAGGGGGGATGTTAAACCGAGGCCCCGGCTCCCTGTTCAGGGGATGTTAAACCGAGGCCCCGTCTCCCTCTTCAGGATATGTTAAACAGAGGCCCCGTCTCCCTGTTCAGGGGGGATGTTAAACCGAGGCCCCGTCTCCCTGTTTAGGGGGATGTTAAACCGAGGCCCCGTCTCCCTGTTCAGGGGGATGTTAAACCGAGGCCCCGTCTCCCTGTTCAGGGGGATGTTAAACCGAGGCCCCGTCTCCCTGTTCAGGGGGATGTTAAACCGAGGCCCAGTCTCCCTGTTCAGGGGATGTTAAACCGAGGCCCCGTCTCCCTGTTCAGGGGAATGTTAAAACGAGGCCCCGTCTCCCTGTTCAGGGGAATGTTAAACCGAGGCCCCGTCTCCCTGTTCAGGGGGAATGATAAACCGAGGCCCCGTCTCCCTGTTCAGGGGATGTTAAACCGAGGCCCCGTCTCCCTGTTCAGGGGATGTTAAACCGAGGCCCCATCTCCCTGTTCAGAGGGATGTTGAACGGAGCCCCCGATTCCCTGTTCAGGGAGATGTTAAACCGAGGCCCCGTCTCCCTGTTCAGGGGGATGTTGAACCGAGGCCCCGTCTCCCTGTTTAGGGGGATGTTAAACCGAGGCCCCGTCTCCCTGTTCAGGGGGATGTTGAACCGAGGCCCCGTCTCCCTGTTCAGGGGGATGTTGAACCGAGGCCCCGTCTCCCTGTTTAGGGGGATGTTAAACCAAGGCCCCGTCTCCCTTTTCAGGGGATGTTAAACCGAGGCCCCGTCTCCCTGTTCAGGGGGATGTTGAACCGAGGCCCCGTCTCCCTGTTTAGGGGGATGTTAAACCAAGGCCCCGTCTCCCTTTTCAGGGGATGTTAAACCGAGGCCCCGTCTCCCTGTTCAGGGGATGTTCATCCGAGGCCTCGTCTCCCTTTTCAGGGGGATGTTAAACCGAGGCCCCGTCTCCCTGTTCAGGGGATGTTAAACCGCGGCCCCGTCTCTCTGTTCAGGGGATGTTAAACCGAGGCCCCGTCTCCCTGTTCAGGGGGATGTTAAACCGAGGCCTCGTCTCCCTGTTCAGGGGCATGTTAAACCGAGGCCCCGTCTCCCTGTTCAGGGGGATGTTAAACCGAGGCCCCGTCTCCCTGTTCAGGGGGATGTTAAACCGAGGCCCCGTCACCCTGTTCAGGGAGATGTTAAACCGAGGCCCCGTCTCCCTGTTCAGGGGGATGTTAAACCGAGGCCCCGTCTCCCTGTTCAGGGGATGTTAAACCGAGGCCCCTTCTCCCTTTTCAGGGGATGTTAAACCAAGGCCCCGTCTCCCTGTTCAGGGTAGGTTAATCCGAGGCCCCGTCTCCCTGTTCAGGGTGATGTTGAACCGAGGCCTCGTCTCCCTTTTCAGGGGGATGTTAAACCGAGGCCCCGTCTCCCTGTTCAGGGGGATGTTAAACCGAGGCCCCGTCTCCCTGTTCAGGGGATGGTAAACCGAGGCCCCGTCTCACTGTTCAGGGGGATGTTAAACCGAGGCCCCGTCTCCCTGTTCAGGGGGATGTTAAACCGAGGCCCCGTCTCCCTGTTCAGGGGGATGTTAAACCGAGGCCCCGTCTCCCTGTTCAGGGGATGTTAAACCGAGGCCCCGTCTCCCTGTTCAGGGGATGTTAAACCGAGGCCCCGTCTCCCTGTTCAGGGGGCTGTTAAACCGAGGCCCCGTCTCCCTGTACAGGGGGATGTTAAATTGAGGCCCCGTCTCCCTGTTCACGGGATGTTAAACCGAGGCCCCGTCTCCCTGTTAACGGGATGTTAAACCGAGGCCCCGTCTCCCTGTTCAGGGGATGTTAAACCGAGGCCCCGTCTCCCTGTTCAGGAGATGTTAAACCGAGGCCCCGTCTCCCTGTTCAGGGGGATGTTAAACCGAGGCCCCGTCTCCCTGTTCAGGGGGATGTTAAAACGAGGCCCCGTCTCCTTATTCAGGGGGATGTTAAACCGAGGCCCCGTCTCCCTGTTCAGGGGGATGTTAAACCGAGGCCCCGTCTCCCTGTTCAGGGGATGTTAAACCGAGGCCCGTCTCCCTGTTCAGGGGGATGTTAAACCGAGGCCCCGTCTCCCTGTTCAGGGGATGTTAAACCGAGGCCCCGTCTCCCTGTTCAGGGGGATTTTAAACCGAGGCCCCGTCTCCCTGTTCAGGGGGATGTTAATCCGGGGCCCCGTCTCCCTGTTCAGGGGGATGTTAAACCGAGGCCCCGTCTCCCTGTTCAGGGGAATGTTAAACCAAGGCCCCGTTTCCCTGTTCAGGGGTTGTTAAACCGAGGCCTCGTCTCCCTGTTCAGGGGGATGTTAAACCAAGGCCCCGTTTCCCTGTTCAGGGGGATGTTAAACCGAGGCCCCGTCTCCCTGTTCAGGGGGATGTTAAACCGAGGCCCCGTCTCCCTGTTCAGGGGATGTTAAACCGAGGCCCCGTCTCCCTGTTCAGGGGGATGTTAAACCGAGGCCCCGTCTCCCTGTTCAGGGGATGTTAAACCGAGGCCCCGTCTCCCTGTTCAGGGGGATGTTAAACCGAGGCCCCGTCTCCCTGTTCCGGGGAATGTTAAACCGAGACCCCGTCTCCCTGTTCAGAGGATGTTAAACCGAGGCCTCGTCTCCCTTTTCAGGGGGATGTTAAACCGAGGCCCCGTCTCCCTGTTCAGGGGGATGTTAAACCGAGGCCCCGTCTCCCTGTTCAGGGGATGTTAAACCGAGGCCCCTTCTCCCTGTTCAGGGGGATGTTAAACCGTGGCCCCGTCTCCCTGTTCAGGGGGATGTTTAATCGAGGCCACGTCTCCCTGTTCAGCGGGATGTTAAACCGACGGCCCGTCTCCCTGTTCAGGGGGATGTTAAACTGAGGCCCCGTCTCCCTGTTCAGGGGATGGTGAACCGAGGCCCCGTCTCCCTGTTCAGGGGATGTTAAACAGAGGCCCCGTCTCCCTGTTCAGGGGATGTTAAACCGAGGCCCCGTCTCCCTGTTCAGGGGATGTTAAACCGAGGCCCCGTCTCCCTGTTCAGGGGGCTGTTAAACCGAGGCCCCGTCTCCCTGTACAGGGGGATGTTAAACCGAGGCCCCGTCTCCCTGTTCAGGGGATGTTAAACCGAGGCCCCGTCTCCCTGTTCAGGGGGATGTTAAACCGAGGCCCCGTCTCCCTGTTCAGGGGATGTTAAACCGAGGCCCCGTCTCCCTGTTCAGGGGGATGTTAAACCGAGGCCCCGTCTCCCTGTTCAGGGGATGTTAAACCGAGGCCCCGTCTCCCTGTTCAGGGGGATATTAAACCAAGGCCCCGTCTCCCTGTTCCGGGGGATGTTAAACCGAGGCCCCGTCTCCCTATTCAGGGGATGTTAAACCGAGGCCCCGTCTCCCTGTTCAGGGGGATGTTAAACCGAGGCCCCGTCTCCCTGTTCAGGGAGATGTTAAACCGAGGCCCCGTCTCCCTGTTCAGGGAGATGTTAAACCGAGGCCCCGTCTCCCTATTCAGGGGATGTTAAACCGAGGCCCCGTCTCCCTATTCAGGGGATGTTAAACCGAGGCCCCGTCTCCCTGTTCAGGGGGGATGTTAAACCGAGGCCCCGTCTCCCTGTTCAGGGGGATGTTAAACCGAGGCCCCGTCTCCCTGTTCAGGGAGATGTTAAACCGAGGCCCCGTCTCCCTATTCAGGGGATGTTAAACCGAGGCCCCGTCTCCCTATTCAGGGGATGTTAAACCGAGGCCCCGTCTCCCTGTTCAGGGGGGATGTTAAACCGAGGCCCCGGCTCCCTGTTCAGGGGATGTTAAACCGAGGCCCCGTCTCCCTCTTCAGGATATGTTAAACAGAGGCCCCGTCTCCCTGTTCAGGGGGGATGTTAAACCGAGGCCCCGTCTCCCTGTTTAGGGGGATGTTAAACCGAGGCCCCGTCTCCCTGTTCAGGGGGATGTTAAACCGAGGCCCCGTCTCCCTGTTCAGGGGGATGTTAAACCGAGGCCCCGTCTCCCTGTTCAGGGGATGTTAAACCGAGGCCCCGTCTCCCTGTTCAGGGGGATGTTAAAACGAGGCCCCGTCTCCCTGTTCAGGGGGATGTTAAACCGAGGCCCCGTCTCCCTGTTCAGGGGGAATGTTAAACCGAGGCCCCGTCTCCCTGTTCAGGGGATGTTAAACCGAGGCCCCGTCTCCCTGTTCAGGGGATGTTAAACCGAGGCCCCATCTCCCTGTTCAGAGGGATGTTGAACGGAGCCCCCGATTCCCTGTTCAGGGAGATGTTAAACCGAGGCCCCGTCTCCCTGTTCAGGGGGATGTTGAACCGAGGCCCCGTCTCCCTGTTTAGGGGGATGTTAAACCGAGGCCCCTTCTCCCTTTTCAGGGGATGTTAAACCGAGGCCCCGTCTCCCTGTTCAGGGGATGTTCATCCGAGGCCCCGTCTCCCTGTTCAGGGGGATGTTAAACCGAGGCCCCGTCTCCCTGTTCAGGGGATGTTAAACCGAGGCCCCGTCTCCCTGTTCAGGGGGATGTTAAACCGAGGCACCGTCTCCCTTTTCAGGGGATGTAAAACCAAGGCCCCGTCTCCCTGTTCAGGGTAGGTTAATCCGAGGCCCCGTCTCCCTGTTCAGGGGGATGTTGAACCGAGGCCTCATCTCCCTTTTCAGGGGGATGTTAAACCGAGGCCCCGTCTCCCTGTTCAGGGGATGTTAAACCGCGGCCCCGTCTCTCTGTTCAGGGGATGTTAAACCGAGGCCCCGTCTCCCTGTTCAGGGGGATGTTAAACCGAGGCCCCGTCTCCCTGTTCAGGGGATGTTAAACCGAGGCCCCGTCTCCCTGTTCAGGGGGATGTTAAACCGAGGTCCCGTCTCCCTCTTCAGGGGTATGTTAAACCGAGGCCCCGTCACCCTGTTCAGGGAGATGTTAAACCGAGGCCCCGTCTCCCTGTTCAGGGAGATGTTAAACCGAGGCCCCGTCTCACTGTTCAGGGGGATGTTAAACCGAGGCCCCGTCTCCCTGTTCAGGGGATGTTAAACCAAGGCCCATCTCCCTGTTCAGAGGGATGTTAAACCGAGGCCCCGTCTCCCTGTTCAGGGGGATGTTAAACCGAGGCCCCGTCTCCCTGTTCGGGGGGATGTTAAACCGAGGCCCCGTCTCCCTGTTCAGGGGGATGTTAAACCGAGGCCCCGTCTCCCTGTTCAGGGGGATGTTAAACCGAGGCCCCGTCTCCCTGTTCAGGGAGATGTTAAACCGAGGCCCCGTCTCCCTATTCAGGGGATGTTAAACCGAGGCCCCGTCTCCCTATTCAGGGGATGTTAAACCGAGGCCCCGTCTCCCTGTTCAGGGGGGATGTTAAACCGAGGCCCCGTCTCCCTGTTCAGGGGGATGTTAAACCGAGGCCCCGTCTCCCTGTTCAGGGAGATGTTAAACCGAGGCCCCGTCTCCCTATTCAGGGGATGTTAAACCGAGGCCCCGTCTCCCTGTTCAGGGGGGATGTTAAACCGAGGCCCCGGCTCCCTGTTCAGGGGATGTTAAACCGAGGCCCCGTCTCCCTCTTCAGGATATGTTAAACAGAGGCCCCGTCTCCCTGTTCAGGGGGGATGTTAAACCGAGGCCCCGTCTCCCTGTTTAGGGGGATGTTAAACCGAGGCCCCGTCTCCCTGTTCAGGGGGATGTTAAACCGAGGCCCCGTCTCCCTGTTCAGGGGGATGTTAAACCGAGGCCCCGTCTCCCTGTTCAGGGGATGTTAAACCGAGGCCCCGTCTCCCTGTTCAGGGGGATGTTAAAACGAGGCCCCGTCTCCCTGTTCAGGGGGATGTTAAACCGAGGCCCCGTCTCCCTGTTCAGGGGGAATGTTAAACCGAGGCCCCGTCTCCCTGTTCAGGGGATGTTAAACCGAGGCCCCGTCTCCCTGTTCAGGGGATGTTAAACCGAGGCCCCATCTCCCTGTTCAGAGGGATGTTGAACGGAGCCCCCGATTCCCTGTTCAGGGAGATGTTAAACCGAGGCCCCGTCTCCCTGTTCAGGGGGATGTTGAACCGAGGCCCCGTCTCCCTGTTTAGGGGGATGTTAAACCGAGGCCCCTTCTCCCTTTTCAGGGGATGTTAAACCGAGGCCCCGTCTCCCTGTTCAGGGGATGTTCATCCGAGGCCCCGTCTCCCTGTTCAGGGGGATGTTAAACCGAGGCCCCGTCTCCCTGTTCAGGGGATGTTAAACCGAGGCCCCGTCTCCCTGTTCAGGGGGATGTTAAACCGAGGCACCGTCTCCCTTTTCAGGGGATGTAAAACCAAGGCCCCGTCTCCCTGTTCAGGGTAGGTTAATCCGAGGCCCCGTCTCCCTGTTCAGGGGGATGTTGAACCGAGGCCTCATCTCCCTTTTCAGGGGGATGTTAAACCGAGGCCCCGTCTCCCTGTTCAGGGGATGTTAAACCGCGGCCCCGTCTCTCTGTTCAGGGGATGTTAAACCGAGGCCCCGTCTCCCTGTTCAGGGGGATGTTAAACCGAGGCCCCGTCTCCCTGTTCAGGGGATGTTAAACCGAGGCCCCGTCTCCCTGTTCAGGGGGATGTTAAACCGAGGTCCCGTCTCCCTCTTCAGGGGTATGTTAAACCGAGGCCCCGTCACCCTGTTCAGGGAGATGTTAAACCGAGGCCCCGTCTCCCTGTTCAGGGAGATGTTAAACCGAGGCCCCGTCTCCCTGTTCAGGAGGATGTTAAACCGAGGCCCCGTCTCCCTGTTCAGGGGATGTTAAACCAAGGCCCATCTCCCTGTTCAGAGGGATGTTAAACCGAGGCCCCGTCTCCCTGTTCAGGGGGATGTTAAACCGAGGCCCCGTCTCCCTGTTCGGGGGGATGTTAAACCGAGGCCCCGTCTCCCTGTTCAGGGGGATGTTAAACCGAGGCCCCGTCTCCCTGTTCAGGGGGATGTTAAACCGAGGCCCCGTCTCCCTGTTCAGGGGGATGTTAAACCGAGGCCCCGTCTCCCTGTTCAGGGGGATGTTAAACCGAGGCCCCGTCTCCCTGTTCAGGGGGATGTTAAACCGAGGCCCCGTCTCCCTGTTCAGGGGGATGTTAAACCGAGGCCCCGTCTCCCTGTTCAGGGGGATGTTAAACCGAGGCCCCGTCTCCCTGTTCAGGGGGATGTTAAACCGAGGCCCCGTCTCCCTGTTCAGGGGATGTTAAACCGAGGCCCCGTCTCCCTCTTCAGGATATGTTAAACAGAGGCCCCGTCTCCCTGTTCAGGGGATGTTAAACCGAGACCCCGTCTCCCTGTTCAGGGGGATGTTAAACCGAGGCCCCGTCTCCCTGTTCAGGGGATGTTAAACCGAGGCCCCGTCTCCCTGTTCAGGGGATGTTAAACCGAGGCCCCGTCTCCCTGTTCAGGGGATGTTAAACCGAGGCCCCGTCTCCCTGTTCAGGGGGATGTTAAACCGAGGCCCCGTCTCCCTGTTCAGGGGGATGTTAAACCGAGACCCCGCCTCCCTGTTCAGGGGATGTTAAACCGAGGCCCCGTCTCCCTGTTCAGGGGGATGTTAAACCGAGGCCCCGTCTCCCTGTTCAGGGGGATGTTAAACCGAGGCCCCGTCTCCATGTTCAGGGGGATGTTAAACCGAGGCCCCGTCTCCCTGTTCAGGGGGATGTTAAACCGAGGCCCCGTCTCCCTGTTCCAGGGGGATGTTAAACCGAGGCCCCGTCTCCCTGTTCAGGGGATGTTAAACCGAGGCCCCGTCTCCCTTTTCAGGGGGATGTTAAACCGAGGGGCCCCGTCTCCCTGTTTAGGGGGATGTTAAACCGAGGCCCCGTCTTCCTGTTCAGGGGGATGTTAAACCGAGGCCCCGTCTTCCTGTTCAGGGGGATGTTAAACCGAGGCCCCGTCTCCCTCGTCAGAGGATGTTAAACCGAGGCCCCGTCTCCCTGTTTAGGGGGATGTTAAACCGAGGCCCCGTCTTCCTGTTCAGGGGGATGTTAAACCGAGGCCCCGTCTTCCTGTTCAGGGGGATGTTAAACCGAGGCCCCGTCTCCCTGTTCAGGGGATGTTAAACCGAGGCCCCGTCTCCCTGTTCAGGGGGATGTTAAAACGAGGCCCCGTCTCCCTGTTCAGGGGGATGTTAAACCGATGCCCCGTCTCCCTGTTCAGGGGGGATGTTAAACCGAGGCCCCGTCTCCCTGTTCAGGGGGATGTTAAACCGAGGCCCCGTCTCCCTGTTCAGAGGATGTTAAACCGAGGCCCCGTCTCCCTGTTCAGGGGGATGTTAAACCGAGTACCCGTCTCCCTGTTCAGGGGGATGTTAAACCGAGGCCCCGCCTCCCTGTTCAGGGGATGTTAAACCGAGGCTCCGTCTCCCTGTTCAGGGGATGTTAAACCGAGGCCCCGTCTCCCTGTTCAGGGGATGTTAAACCGAGGCTCCGTCTCCCTGTTCAGGGGGATGTTAAACCGAGGCCCCGTCTCCCTGTTCAGGGGGATGTTGAACCGAGGAGCCCTGTCTCCCTGTTCAGGGGATGTTAATCCGAGGCCCCGTCTCCCTGTTCAGGGGGATGTTAAAGCGAGGCCCCGTCTCCCTGTTCAGGGGGATGTTAAACCGAGGCCCCGTCTCCCTGATCAGGGGGATGTTAAACCGAGGCCCCTTCTCCCTTTTCAGGGGATGTTAAACCAAGGCCCCGTCTCCCTGTTCAGGGGGATGTTGAACCAAGGCCTCGTCTCCCTTTTCAGGGGGATGTTAAACCGAGGCCCCGTCTCCCTGTTCAGGGGATGTTAAACCGAGGCCCCGTCTCCCTGTTCAGGGGGATGTTTAATCGAGGCCACGTCTCCCTGTTCAGGGGGCTGTTAAACCGAGGCCCCGTCTCCCTGTACAGGGGGATGTTAAATTGAGGCCCCGTCTCCCTGTTCACGGGATGTTAAACCGAGGCCCCGTCTCCCTGTTAACGGGATGTTAAACCGAGGCCCCGTCTCCCTGTTCAGGGGTTGTTAAACCGAGGCCCCGTCTCCCTGTTCAGGAGATGTTAAACCGAGGCCCCGTCTCCCTGTTCAGGGGGATGTTAAACCGAGGCCCCGTCTCCCTGTTCAGGGGGATGTTAAACCGAGGCCCCGTCTCCTTATTCAGGGGATGTTAAACCGAGACCCCGTCTCCCTGTTCAGGGGATGTTAAACCGAGGCCCCGACTCCCTGTTCAGGGGGATGTTAAACCGAGGCCCCGTCTCCCTGTTCAGGGGATGTTAAACAGAGGCCCCGTCTCCCTGTTCAGGGGTTGTTAAACCGAGGCCTCGTCTCCCTATACAGGGGGATGTTAAACCGAGGCCCCGTCTCCCTGTTCAGGGGGATGTTAAACCGAGGCCCCGTCTCCCTGTTCAGGGGATGTTAAACCGAGGCCCCGTCTCCCTGTTCAGGGGGATGTTAAACCGAGGCCCCGTCTCCCTGTTCAGGGGGGATGTTAAACCGAGGCCCCGTCTCCCTGTTTAGGGGGATGTTAAACCGAGGCCCCGTCTTCCTGTTCAGGGGGATGTTAAACCGAGGCCCCGTCTCCCTGTTCAGGGGGATGTTAAACCGAGGCCCCGTCTCCCTGTTCAGGGGGATGTTAAACCGAGGCCCCGTCTCACTGTTCAGGGGGATGTTAAACCGAGGCCCCGTCTCCCTGTTCAGGGGGATGTTAAACCGAGGCCCCGTCTCCCTGTTCAGGGGATGTTAAACCGAGGCCCCGTCTCCCTGTTCAGGGGGATGTTAAAACGAGGCCCCGTCTCCCTGTTCAGGGGGATGTTAAACCGAGGCCCCGTCTCCCTGTTCAGGGGGGATGTTAAACCGAGGCCCCGTCTCCCTGTTCAGGGGGATGTTAAACCGAGTACCCGTCTCCCTGTTCAGGGGGATGTTAAACCGAGGCCCCGCCTCCCTGTTCAGGGGATGTTAAACCGAGGCTCCGTCTCCCTGTTCAGGGGATGTTAAACCGAGGCCCCGTCTCCCTGTTCAGGGGATGTTAAACCGAGGCCCCATCTCCCTGTTCAGAGGGATGTTGAACGGAGGCCCCGCTTCCCTGTTCAGGGAGATGTTAAACTGAGGCTCCGTCTCCCTGTTCAGGGGGATGTTAAACCGAGGCCCCGTCTCCCTGTTCAGGGGGATGTTGAACCGAGGAACCCTGTCTCCCTGTTCAGGGGATGTTAATCCGAGGCCCCGTCTCCCTGTTCAGGGGGATGTTAAACCGAGGCCCCGTCTCCCTGTTCAGGGGGATGTTAAACCGAGGCCCCGTCTCCCTGATCAGGGGGATGTTAAACCGAGGCCCCTTCTCCCTTTTCAGGGGATGTTAAACCGAGGCCCCGTCTCCCTGTTCAGGGGGATGTTGAACCGAGGCCTCGTCTCCCTTTTCAGGGGGATGTTAAACCGAGGCCCCGTCTCCCTGTTCAGGGGATGTTAAACCGAGGCCCCGTCTCCCTGTTCAGGGAGATGTTAAACCGTGGCCCCGTCTCCCTGTTCAGGGGGATGTTTAATCGAGGCCACGTCTCCCTGTTCAGGGGGATGTTAAACCGACGGCCCGTCTCCCTGTTCAGGGGGATGTTAAACAGAGGCCCCGTCTCCCTGTTCAGGGGATGTTAAACCGAGGCCCCGTCTCCCTGTTCAGGGGGCTGTTAAACCGAGGCCCCGTCTCCCTGTTAACGGGATGTTAAACCGAGGCCCCGTCTCCCTGTTCAGGGGATGTTAAACCGAGGCCCCGTCTCCCTGTTCAGGGGGATGTTAAACCGAGGCCCCGTCTCCCTGTTCAGGGGGATGTTAAACCGAGGCCCCGTCTCCTTATTCAGGGGGATGTTAAACCGAGGCCCCGACTCCCTGTTCAGGGGGATGTTAAACCGAGGCCCCGTCTCCCTGTTCAGGGGATGTTAAACAGAGGCCTCGTCTCCCTATACAGGGGGATGTTAAACCGAGGCCCCGTCTCCCTGTTCAGGGGGATGTTAAACCGAGGCCCCGTCTCCCTGTTCAGGGGATGTTAAACCGAGGCCCCGTCTCCCTGTTCAGGGGGATGTTAAACCGAGGCCCCGTCTCCCTGTTCAGGGGATGTTAAACCGAGGCCCCGTCTCCCTGTTCAGGGGGATGTTAAACCGAGGCCCCGTCTCCCTGTTCAGGGGATGTTAAACCGAGGCCCCGTCTCCCTGTTCAGGGGGATGTTAAACCGAGGCCCCGCCTCCCTGTTCAGGGGATGTTAAACCGAGGCTCCGTCTCCCTGTTCAGGGGATGTTAAACCGAGGCCCCGTCTCCCTGTTCAGGGGATGTTAAACCGAGGCCCCATCTCCCTGTTCAGAGGGATGTTAAACCGAGACCCCGTCTCCCTGTTCAGAGGATGTTAAACCGAGGCCCCGTCTCCCTGTTCAGGGGGATGTTAAAACGAGGCCCCGTCTCCCTGTTCAGGGGGATGTTAAACCGAGGCCCCGTCTCCCTGTTCAGGGGATGTTAAACCGAGGCCCCGTCTCCCTGTTCAGGGAGATGTTAAACCGAGGCCCCGTCTCCCTGTTCAGGGGGATGTTAAACAGAGGCCCCGTCTCCCTGTTCAGAGGGATGTTAAACCGAGGTCCCGTCTCCCTGTTCAGGGGGATGTTAAACCGAGGTCCCGTCTCCCTGTTCAGGGGATGTTAAACCGAGGCCCCGTCTCCCTGTTCAGGGGGGATGTTAAACCGAGGCCCCGTCTCCCTGTTCAGGGGGATGTTAAACCGAGGTCCCGTCTCCCTGTTCAGGGGATGTTAAACCGAGGCCCCGTCTCCCTGTTCAGGGGATGTTAAACCGAGGCCCCGTCTCCCTGTTCAGGAGATGTTAAACCGAGGCCCCGTCTCCCTGTTCAGGGGGATGTTAAACCGAGGCCCCGTCTCCCTGTTCAGGGGGATGTTAAACCGAGGCCCCGTCTCCTTATTCAGGGGGATGTTAAACCGAGGCCCCGACTCCCTGTTCAGGGGGATGTTAAACCGAGGCCCCGTCTCCCTGTTCAGGGGATGTTAAACAGAGGCCCCGTCTCCCTGTTCAGGGGTTGTTAAACCGAGGCCTCGTCTCCCTATACAGGGGGATGTTAAACCGAGGCCCTGTCTCCCTGTTCAGGGGGATGTTAAACCGAGGCCCCGTCTCCCTGTTCAGGGGATGTTAAACCGAGGCCCCGTCTCCCTGTTCAGGGGGATGTTAAACCGAGGCCCCTTCTCCCTGTTCAGGGGATGTTAAACCGAGGCCCCGTCTCCCTGTTCAGGGGGATGTTAAACCGAGGCCCCGCCTCCCTGTTCAGGGGATGTTAAACCGAGGCTCCGTCTCCCTGTTCAGGGGATGTTAAACCGAGGCCCCGTCTCCCTGTTCAGGGGATGTTAAACCGAGGCCCCATCTCCCTGTTCAGAGGGATGTTAAACCGAGACCCCGTCTCCCTGTTCAGAGGATGTTAAACCGAGGCCCCGTCTCCCTGTTCAGGGGGATGTTAAAACGAGGCCCCGTCTCCCTGTTCAGGGGGATGTTAAACCGAGGCCCCGTCTCCCTGTTCAGGGGATGTTAAACCGAGGCCCCGTCTCCCTGTTCAGGGAGATGTTAAACCGAGGCCCCGTCTCCCTGTTCAGGGGGATGTTAAACAGAGGCCCCGTCTCCCTGTTCAGAGGGATGTTAAACCGAGGCCCCGTCTCCCTGTTCAGGGGGATGTTAAACAGAGGCCCCGTCTCCCTGTTCAGGGGATGTTAAACCAAGGCCCCGTCTCCCTGTTCAGGGGGATGTTAAACCGAGACCCCGTCTCCCTGTTCAGGGGATGTTAAACCGAGGCCCCGTCTCCCTGTTCAGGGGGGATGTTAAACCGATGCCCCGTCTCCCTGTTCAGGGGATGTTAAACCGAGGCCCCGTCTCCCTGTTCAGGGGATGTTAAACCGAGGCCCCGTCTCCCTGTTCAGGGGGATGTTAAACCGAGAACCCGTCTCCCTGTTCAGGGGGATGTTAAACCGAGGCCCCGCCTCCCTGTTCAGGGGATGTTAAACCGAGGCTCCGTCTCCCTGTTCAGGGGATGTTAAACCGAGGCCCCGTCTCCCTGTTCAGGGGATGTTAAACCGAGGCCCCATCTCCCTGTTCAGGGGGATGTTAAACCGAGCCCCGTCTCCCTGTTCAGAGGGATGTTGAACGGAGGCCCCGATTCCCTGTTCAGGGAGATGTTAAACCGAGGCCCCATCTCCCTTTTCAGGGGATGTTAAACCGAGGCCCCGTCTCCCTGTTCAGGGGGATGTTAAAACGAGGCCCCGTCTCCCTGTTCAGGGGGATGTTAAACCGAGGCCCCGTCTCCCTGTTCAGGGAGGATGTTAAACCGAGGCCCCGTCTCCCTGTTCAGGGGGATGTTAAACCGAGAACCCGTCTCCCTGATCAGGGGGATGTTAAACCGAGGCCCCGCCTCCCTGTTCAGGGGATGTTAAACCGAGGCCCCGTCTCCCTGTACAGGGGATGTTAAACCGAGGCCCCGTCTCCCTGTTCAGGGGATGTTAAACCGAGGCCCCATCTCCCTGTTCAGGGGGATGTTAAACCGAGCCCCGTCTCCCTGTTCAGAGGGATGTTGAACGGAGGCCCTGATTCCCTGTACGGGGAGATGTTAAACTGAGGCTCCGTCTCCCTGTTCAGGGGGATGTTAAACCGAGGCTCCGTCTCCCTGTTCAGGGGATGTTAAACCGAGGCCCCGTCTCCCTGTTCAGGGGGATGTTGAACCGAGGAGCCCTGTCTCCCTGTTCAGGGGATGTTAATCCGAGGCCCCGTCTCCCTGTTCAGGGGGATGTTAAACCGAGGCCCCGTCTCCCTGTTCAGGGGGATGTTAAACCGAGGCCCCGTCTCCCTGTTCAGGGGGATGTTAAACCGAGGCCCCGTCTCCCTGTTCAGGGGGATGTTAAACCAAGGCCCCGTCTCCCTGTTCAGGGTAGGTTAATCCGAGGCCCCGTCTCCCTGTTCAGGGGGATGTTGAACCGAGGCCTCGTCTCCCTTTTCAGGGGGATGTTAAACCGAGGCCCCGTCTCCCTGTTCAGAGGATGTTAAACCGAGGCCCCGTCTCCCTGTTCAGGGGGATGTTAAAACGAGGCCCCGTCTCACTGTTCAGGGGGATGTTAAACCGAGAACCCGTCTCCCTGTTCAGGGGGATGTTAAACCGAGGCCCCGCCTCCCTGTTCAGGGGATGTTAAACCGAGGCCCCGTCTCCCTGTTCAGGGGATGTTAAACCGAGGCCCCATCTCCCTGTTCAGAGGGATGTTGAACGGAGGCCCTGATTCCCTGTTCAGGGAGATGTTAAACTGAGGCCCCGTCTCCCTGTTCAGGGGATGTTAAACCGAGGCTCCGTCTCCCTGTTCAGGGGATGTTAAACCGAGGCCCCGTCTCCCTGTTCAGGGGATGTTAAACCGAGGCCCCATCTCCCTGTTCAGAGGGATGTTGAACGGAGGCCCCGATTCCCTGTTCAGGGAGATGTTAAACTGAGGCTCCGTCTCCCTGTTCAGGGGGATGTTAAACCGAGGCCCCGTCTCCCTGTTCAGGGGGATGTTGAACCGAGGTGCCCTGTCTCCCTGTTCAGGGGATGTTAATCCGAGGCCTCGTCTCCCTGTTCAGGGGGATGTTAAACCGAGGCCCCGTCTCCCTGTTCAGGGGATGTTAAACCGAGGCCCCATCTCCCTGTTCAGAGGGATGTTGAACGGAGGCCCCGATTCCCTGTTCAGGGAGATGTTAAACCGAGGCACCGTCTCCCTGTTCAGGGGGATGTTAAACCGAGGCCCCGTCTCCCTGTTCAGGGGGATGTTAAACCGAGGCCCCGTCTCCCTGTTCAGGGGATGTTAAACAGAGGCCCCGTCTCCCTGTTCAGGGGGATGTTAAACCGAGGCACCGTCTCCCTGTTCAGGGGGATGTTAAACCGAGACCCCGTCTCCCTGTTCAGAGGATGTTAAACCGAGGCCCCGTCTCCCTGTTCAGGGGGATGTTAAAACGAGGCCCCGTCTCCCTGTTCAGGGGGATGTTAAACCGAGGCCCCGTCTCCCTGTTCAGGGGATGTTAAACCGAGGCCCCGTCTCCCTGTTCAGGGGGATGTTAAACCGAGGCCCCGTCTCCCTGTTCAGGGGGATGTTAAACCGAGGCCCCGTCTCCCTGTTCAGGGGGATGTTAAACCGAGGCCCCGTCTCCCTGTTTAGGGGGATGTTAAACCGAGACCCCGTCTCCCTGTTCAGGGGATGTTAAACCGAGGCCCCGTCTCCCTCTTCAGGGGGGATGTTAAACCGAGGCCCCGTCTCCCTGTTCAGGGGATGTTAAACCGAGGCCCCGTCTCCCTCTTCAGGATATGTTAAACAGGGGCCCCGTCTCCCTGTTCAGGGGGGATGTTAAACCGAGGCCCCGTCTCCCTGTTCAGGGGGATGTTAAACCGAGGCCCCGTCTCCCTGTTCAGGGGGATGTTAAACCGAGGCCCCGTCTCCCTGTTCAGGGGTATGTTAAAACGAGGCCCCGTCTCCCTGTTCAGCGGGATGTTAAACCGAGGCCCCGTCTCCCTGTTCAGGGGGAATGTTAAACCGAGGCCCCGTCTCCCTGTTCAGGGGGGATGTTAAACCGAGGCCCCGTCTCCCTGTTCAGGGGATGTTAAACCGAGGCCCCGTCTCCCTCTTCAGGGGAAGTTAAACCGAGGCCCCGTCTCCCTCTTCAGGATATGTTAAACAGAGGCCCCGTCTCCCTGTTCAGGGGGGATGTTAAACCGAGGCCCCGTCTCCCTGTTTAGGGGGATGTTAAACCGAGGCCCCGTCTCCCTGTTCAGGGGATGTTAAACCGAGGCCCCGTCTCCCTGTTCAGGGGGATGTTATACCGAGGCCCCGTCTCGCTGTTCAGGGGATGTTAAACCGAGGCCCCGTCTCCCTGTTCAGGGGGATGTTAAAACGAGGCCCCGTCTCCCTGTTCAGGGGGATGTTAAACCGAGGCCCCTTCTCCCTGTTCAGGGGGGATGTTAAACCGAGGCCCCGTCTCCCTGTTCAGGGGGATGTTAAACCGAGAACCCGTCTCCCTGTTCAGGGGGATGTTAAACCGAGGCCCCGCCTCCCTGTTCAGGGGATGTTAAACCGAGGCCCCGTCTCCCTGTTCAGGGGATGTTAAACCGAGGCCCCATCTCCCTGTTCAGAGGGATGTTGAACGGAGGCCCTGATTCCCTGTTCAGGGAGATGTTAAACTGAGGCTCCGTCTCCCTGTTCAGGGGGATGTTAAACCGAGGCTCCGTCTCCCTGTTCAGGGGATGTTAAACCGAGGCCCCGTCTCCCTGTTCAGGGGATGTTAAACCGAGGCCCCATCTCCCTGTTCAGAGGGATGTTGAACGGAGGCCCCTATTCCCTGTTCAGGGAGATGTTAAGCTGAGGCTCCGTCTCCCTGTTCAGGGGATGTTAAACCGAGGCTCCGTCTCCCTGTTCAGGGGATGTTAAACCGAGGCCCCGTCTCCCTGTTCAGGGGATGTTAAACCGAGGCCCCATCTCCCTGTTCAGAGGGATGTTGAACGGAGGCCCCGATTCCCTGTTCAGGGGGATGTTAAACCGAGGCCCCGTCTCCCTGTTCAGGGGGATGTTAAACCGAGGCCCCGTCTCCCTGTTCAGGGGGATGTTAAACCGAGGCCCCGTCTCCCTGTTCAGGGGGATGTTAAACCAAGGCCCCGTCTCCCTGTTCAGGGTAGGTTAATCCGAGGCCCCGTCTCCCTGTTCAGGGGGATGTTGAACCGAGGCCTCGTCTCCCTTTTCAGGGGGATGTTAAACCGAGGCCCCGTCTCCCTGTTCAGAGGATGTTAAACCGAGGCCCCGTCTCCCTGTTCAGGGGGATGTTAAAACGAGGCCCCGTCTCACTGTTCAGGGGGATGTTAAACCGAGAACCCGTCTCCCTGTTCAGGGGGATGTTAAACCGAGGCCCCGCCTCCCTGTTCAGGGGATGTTAAACCGAGGCCCCGTCTCCCTGTTCAGGGGATGTTAAACCGAGGCCCCATCTCCCTGTTCAGAGGGATGTTGAACGGAGGCCCTGATTCCCTGTTCAGGGAGATGTTAAACTGAGGCCCCGTCTCCCTGTTCAGGGGATGTTAAACCGAGGCTCCGTCTCCCTGTTCAGGGGATGTTAAACCGAGGCCCCGTCTCCCTGTTCAGGGGATGTTAAACCGAGGCCCCATTTCCCTGTTCAGAGGGATGTTGAACGGAGGCCCCGATTCCCTGTTCAGGGAGATGTTAAGCTGAGGCTCCGTCTCCCTGTTCAGGGGATGTTAAACCGAGGCTCCGTCTCCCTGTTCAGGGGATGTTAAACCGAGGCCCCGTCTCCCTGTTCAGGGGATGTTAAACCGAGGCCCCATCTCCCTGTTCAGAGGGATGTTGAACGGAGGCCCCGATTCCCTGTTCAGGGAGATGTTAAACTGAGGCTCCGTCTCCCTGTTCAGGGGGATGTTAAACCGAGGCCCCGTCTCCCTGTTCAGGGGGATGTTGAACCGAGGTGCCCTGTCTCCCTGTTCAGGGGATGTTAATCCGAGGCCTCGTCTCCCTGTTCAGGGGGATGTTAAACCGAGGCCCCGTCTCCCTGTTCAGGGGATGTTAAACCGAGGCCCCATCTCCCTGTTCAGAGGGATGTTGAACGGAGGCCCCGATTCCCTGTTCAGGGAGATGTTAAACCGAGGCACCGTCTCCCTGTTCAGGGGGATGTTAAACCGAGGCCCCGTCTCCCTGTTCAGGGGGATGTTAAACCGAGGCCCCGTCTCCCTGTTCAGGGGATGTTAAACAGAGGCCCCGTCTCCCTGTTCAGGGGGATGTTAAACCGAGGCACCGTCTCCCTGTTCAGGGGGATGTTAAACCGAGACCCCGTCTCCCTGTTCAGAGGATGTTAAACCGAGGCCCCGTCTCCCTGTTCAGGGGGATGTTAAAACGAGGCCCCGTCTCCCTGTTCAGGGGGATGTTAAACCGAGGCCCCGTCTCCCTGTTCAGGGGGATGTTAAACCGAGGCCCCGTCTCCCTGTTCAGGGGATGTTAAACCGAGGCCCCGTCTCCCTGTTCAGGGGGATGTTAAACCGAGGCCCCGTCTCCCTGTTCAGGGGGATGTTAAACCGAGGCCCCGTCTCCCTGTTCAGGGGGATGTTAAACCGAGGCCCCGTCTCCCTGTTTAGGGGGATGTTAAACCGAGACCCCGTCTCCCTGTTCAGGGGATGTTAAACCGAGGCCCCGTCTCCCTCTTCAGGGGGGATGTTAAACCGAGGCCCCGTCTCCCTGTTCAGGGGATGTTAAACCGAGGCCCCGTCTCCCTCTTCAGGATATGTTAAACAGGGGCCCCGTCTCCCTGTTCAGGGGGATGTTAAACCGAGGCCCCGTCTCCCTGTTCAGGGGGATGTTAAACCGAGGCCCCGTCTCCCTGTTCAGGGGGATGTTAAACCGAGGCCCCGTCTCCCTGTTCAGGGGTATGTTAAAACGAGGCCCCGTCTCCCTGTTCAGCGGGATGTTAAACCGAGGCCCCGTCTCCCTGTTCAGGGGGAATGTTAAACCGAGGCCCCGTCTCCCTGTTCAGGGGGGATGTTAAACCGAGGCCCCGTCTCCCTGTTCAGGGGATGTTAAACCGAGGCCCCGTCTCCCTCTTCAGGGGAAGTTAAACCGAGGCCCCGTCTCCCTCTTCAGGATATGTTAAACAGAGGCCCCGTCTCCCTGTTCAGGGGGGATGTTAAACCGAGGCCCCGTCTCCCTGTTTAGGGGGATGTTAAACCGAGGCCCCGTCTCCCTGTTCAGGGGATGTTAAACCGAGGCCCCGTCTCCCTGTTCAGGGGGATGTTATACCGAGGCCCCGTCTCGCTGTTCAGGGGATGTTAAACCGAGGCCCCGTCTCCCTGTTCAGGGGGATGTTAAAACGAGGCCCCGTCTCCCTGTTCAGGGGGATGTTAAACCGAGGCCCCTTCTCCCTGTTCAGGGGGGATGTTAAACCGAGGCCCCGTCTCCCTGTTCAGGGGGATGTTAAACCGAGAACCCGTCTCCCTGTTCAGGGGGATGTTAAACCGAGGCCCCGCCTCCCTGTTCAGGGGATGTTAAACCGAGGCCCCGTCTCCCTGTTCAGGGGATGTTAAACCGAGGCCCCATCTCCCTGTTCAGAGGGATGTTGAACGGAGGCCCTGATTCCCTGTTCAGGGAGATGTTAAACTGAGGCTCCGTCTCCCTGTTCAGGGGGATGTTAAACCGAGGCTCCGTCTCCCTGTTCAGGGGATGTTAAACCGAGGCCCCGTCTCCCTGTTCAGGGGATGTTAAACCGAGGCCCCATCTCCCTGTTCAGAGGGATGTTGAACGGAGGCCCCTATTCCCTGTTCAGGGAGATGTTAAGCTGAGGCTCCGTCTCCCTGTTCAGGGGATGTTAAACCGAGGCTCCGTCTCCCTGTTCAGGGGATGTTAAACCGAGGCCCCGTCTCCCTGTTCAGGGGATGTTAAACCGAGGCCCCATCTCCCTGTTCAGAGGGATGTTGAACGGAGGCCCCGATTCCCTGTTCAGGGAGATGTTAAACTGAGGCTCCGTCTCCCTGTTCAGGGGGATGTTAAACCGAGGCCCCGTCTCCCTGTTCAGGGGGATGTTGAACCGAGGAGCCCTGTCTCCCTGTTCAGGGGATGTTAATCCGAGGCCCCGTCTCCCTGTTCAGGGGGATGTTAAACCGAGGCCCCGTCTCCCTGTTCAGGGGGATGTTAAACCGAGGCCCCGTCTCCCTGATCAGGGGGATGTTAAACCGAGGCCCCTTCTCCCTTTTCAGGGGATGTTAAACCAAGGCCCCGTCTCCCTGTTCAGGGTAGGTTAATCCGAGGCCCCGTCTCCCTGTTCAGGGGGATGTTGAACCGAGGCCTCGTCTCCCTTTTCAGGGGGATGTTAAACCGAGGCCCCGACTCCCTGTTCAGGGGATGTTAAACCGAGGCCCCGTCTCCCTGTTCAGGGAAATGTTAAACCGTGGCCCCGTCTCCCTGTTCAGGGGGATGTTTAATCGAGGCCACGTCTCCCTGTTCAGGGGGATGTTAAACCGACGGCCCGTCTCCCTGTTCAGGGGGATGTTAAACAGAGGCCCCGTCTCCCTGTTCAGGGGATGTTAAACCGAGGCCCCGTCTCCCTGTTCAGGGGATGTTAAACCGAGGCCCCGTCTCCCTGTTCAGGGGGCTGTTAAACCGAGGCCCCGTCTCCCTGTACAGGGGGATGTTAAATTGAGGCCCCGTCTCCCTGTTCACGGGATGTTAAACCGAGGCCCCGTCTCCCTGTTAACGGGATGTTAAACCGAGGCCCCGTCTCCCCGTTCAGGGGATGTTAAACCGAGGCCCCGTCTCCCTGTTCAGGAGATGTTAAACCGAGGCCCCGTCTCCCTGTTCAGGGGATGTTAAACCGAGGCCCCGTCTCCCTGTTCAGGGGGATGTTAAACCGAGGCCCCGTCTCCTTATTCAGGGGATGTTAAACCGAGGCCCCGTCTCCCTGTTCAGGGGGATGTTAAACCGAGGCCCCGTCTCCCTGTTCAGGGGATGTTAAACCGAGGCCCGTCTCCCTGTTCAGGGGGATGTTAAACCGAGGCCCCGACTCCCTGTTCAGGGGGATGTTAAACCGAGGCCCCGTCTCCCTGTTCAGGGGATGTTAAACAGAGGCCCCGTCTCCCTGTTCAGGGGGATGTTAAACCGAGGCACCGTCTCCCTGTTCAGGGGATGTTAAACCGAGGCCCCGTCTCCCTGTTCAAGGGATGTTAAACCGAGGCCCCGTCTCCCTGTTCAGGGGGATGTTAAACCGAGGCCCCGTCTCCCTGTTCAGGGGGATGTTAAACCGAGGCCCCGTCTCCCTGTTTAGGGGGATGTTAAACCGAGACCCCGTCTCACTGTTCAGGGGATGTTAAACCGAGGCCCCGTCTCCCTCTTCAGGGGGGATGTTAAACCGAGGCCCCGTCTCCCTGTTCAGGGGATGTTAAACCGAGACCCCGTCTCCTCTTCAGGATATGTTAAACAGAGGCCCCGTCTCCCTGTTCAGGGATGTTAAACCGAGGCCCCGTCTCCCTGTTCAGGGGATGTTAAACCGAGGCCCCATCTCCCTGTTCAGGGGGATGTTAAACCGAGCCCCGTCTCCCTGTTCAGAGGGATGTTGAACGGAGGCCCCGATTCCCTGTTCAGGGAGATGTTAAACTGAGGCTCCGTCTCCCTGTTCAGGGGGATGTTAAACCGAGGCCCCGTCTCCCTGTTCAGGGGGATGTTGAACCGAGGAGCCCTGTCTCCCTGTTCAGGGGATGTTAATCCGAGGCCCCGTCTCCCTGTTCAGGGGATGTTAAACCGAGGCCCCGTCTCCCTGTTCAGGGGGATGTTAAACCGAGGCCCCGTCTCCCTGTTCAGGGGGATGTTAAACCGAGGCCCCTTCTCCCTTTTCAGGGGATGTTAAACCAAGGCCCCGTCTACCTGTTCAGGGTAGGTTAATCCGAGGCCCCGTCTCCCTGTTCAGGGGGATGTTGAACCGAGGCCTCGTCTCCCTTTTCAGGGGGATGTTAAACCGAGGCCCCGTCTCCCTGTTCAGAGGATGTTAAACCGAGGCCCCGTCTCCCTGTTCAGGGGGATGTTAAAACGAGGCCCCGTCTCACTGTTCAGGGGGATGTTAAACCGAGAAACCCGTCTCCCTGTTCAGGGGGATGTTAAACCGAGGCCCCGCCTCCCTGTTCAGGGGATGTTAAACCGAGGCCCCGTCTCCCTGTTCAGGGGATGTTAAACCGAGGCCCCATCTCCCTGTTCAGAGGGATGTTGAACGGAGGCCCTGATTCCCTGTTCAGGGAGATGTTAAACTGAGGCCCCGTCTCCCTGTTCAGGGGATGTTAAACCGAGGCTCCGTCTCCCTGTTCAGGGGATGTTAAACCGAGGCCCCGTCTCCCTGTTCAGGGAATGTTAAACCGAGGCCCCGTCTCCCTGTTCAGGGGATGTTGAACGGAGGCCCCGATTCCCTGTTCAGGGAGATGTTAAACTGAGGCTCCGTCTCCCTGTTCAGGGGGATGTTAAACCGAGGCCCCGTCTCCCTGTTCAGGGGGATGTTGAACCGAGGAGCCCTGTCTCCCTGTTCAGGGGATGTTAATCCGAGGCCTCGTCTCCCTGTTCAGGGGATGTTAAACCGAGGCCCGTCTCCCTGTTCAGGGGGATGTTAAACCGAGGCCCCGTCTCCCTGATCAGGGGGATGTTAAACCGAGGCCCCTTCTCCCTTTTCAGGGGATGTTAAACCAAGGCCCCGTCTACCTGTTCAGGGTAGGTTAATCGAGGCCCCGTCTCCCTGTTCAGGGGGATGTTGAACCGAGGCCTCGTCTCCCTTTTCAGGGGATGTTAAACCGAGGCCCCGTCTCCCTGTTCAGGGGATGTTAAACCGAGGCCCCGTCTCCCTGTTCAGGGAAATGTTAAACCGTGGCCCCGTCTCCCTGTTCAGGGGGATGTTATTCGAGGCCACGTCTCCCTGTTCAGGGGGATTTTATACCGACGGCCCGTCTCCCTGTTCAGGGGGATGTTAAACAGAGGCCCCGTCTCCCTGTTCAGGGGATGTTAAACCGAGGCCCCGTCTCCCTGTTCAGGGGATGTTAAACCGAGGCCCCGTCTCCCTGTTCAGGGGGCTGTTAAACCGAGGCCCCGTCTCCCTGTACAGGGGGATGTTAAATTGAGGCCCCGTCTCCCTGTTCACGGGATGTTAAACCGAGGCCCCGTCTCCCTGTTAACGGATGTTAAACCGAGGCCCCGTCTCCCCGTTCAGGGGATGTTAAACCGAGGCCCCGTCTCCCTGTTCAGGAGATGTTAAACCGAGGCCCCGTCTCCCTGTTCAGGGGGATGTTAAACCGAGGCCCCGTCTCCCTGTTCAGGGGGATGTTAAACCGAGGCCCCGTCTCCTTATTCAGGGGGATGTTAAACGAGGCCCGTCTCCCTGTTCAGGGGATGTTAAACCGAGGCCCCGTCTCCCTGTTCAGGGATGTTAAACCGAGGCCCGTCTCCCTGTTCAGGGGGATGTTAAACCGAGGCCCCGACTCCCTGTTCAGGGGGATGTTAAACCGAGCCCCGTCTCCCTGTTCAGAGGGATGTTGAACGGAGGCCCCGATTCCCTGTTCAGGGAGATGTTAAACTGAGGCTCCGTCTCCCTGTTCAGGGGGATGTTAAACCGAGGCCCCGTCTCCCTGTTCAGGGGGATGTTGAACCGAGGAGCCCTGTCTCCCTGTTCAGGGGATGTTAATCCGAGGCCCCGTCTCCCTGTTCAGGGGGATGTTAAACCGAGGCCCCGTCTCCCTGTTCAGGGGGATGTTAAACCGAGGCCCCGTCTCCCTGTTCAGGGGGATGTTAAACCGAGGCCCCTTCTCCCTTTTCAGGGGATGTTAAACCAAGGCCCCGTCTCCCTGTTCAGGGTAGGTTAATCCGAGGCCCCGTCTCCCTGTTCAGGGGGATGTTGAACCGAGGGCCTCGTCTCCCTTTTCAGGGGGATGTTAAACCGAGGCCCCGTCTCCCTGTTCAGAGGATGTTAAACCGAGGCCCCGTCTCCCTGTTCAGGGGGATGTTAAAACGAGGCCCCGTCTCACTGTTCAGGGGGATGTTAAACCGAGAACCCGTCTCCCTGTTCAGGGGGATGTTAAACCGAGGCCCCGCCTCCCTGTTCAGGGGATGTTAAACCGAGGCCCCGTCTCCCTGTTCAGGGGATGTTAAACCGAGGCCCCATCTCCCTGTTCAGAGGGATGTTGAACGGAGGCCCTGATTCCCTGTTCAGGGAGATGTTAAACTGAGGCCCCGTCTCCCTGTTCAGGGGATGTTAAACCGAGGCTCCGTCTCCCTGTTCAGGGGATGTTAAACCGAGGCCCCGTCTCCCTGTTCAGGGGATGTTAAACCGAGGCCCCATCTCCCTGTTCAGAGGATGTTGAACGGAGGCCCCGATTCCCTGTTCAGGGAGATGTTAAGCTGAGGCTCCGTCTCCCTGTTCAGGGGATGTTAAACCGAGGCTCCGTCTCCCTGTTCAGGGGATGTTAATCCGAGGCCTCGTCTCCCTGTTCAGGGGGATGTTAAACCGAGGCCCCGTCTCCCTGTTCAGGGGATGTTAAACCGAGGCCCCGTCTCCCTGATCAGGGGGATGTTAAACCGAGGCCCCTTCTCCCTTTTCAGGGGATGTTAAACCAAGGCCCCGTCTACCTGTTCAGGGTAGGTTAATCCGAGGCCCGTCTCCCTGTTCAGGGGGATGTTGAACCGAGGCCTCGTCTCCCTTTTCAGGGGATGTTAAACCGAGGCCCCGTCTCCCTGTTCAGGGGATGTTAAACCGAGGCCCCGTCTCCCTGTTCAGGGAAATGTTAAACCGTGGCCCCGTCTCCCTGTTCAGGGGATGTTATTCGAGGCCACGTCTCCCTGTTCAGGGGGATTTTAAACCGACGGCCCATCTCCCTGTTCAGGGGGATGTTAAACAGAGGCCCCGTCTCCCTGTTCAGGGGATGTTAAACCGAGGCCCCGTCTCCCTGTTCAGGGGATGTTAAACCGAGGCCCCGTCTCCCTGTTCAGGGGGCTGTTAAACCGAGGCCCCGTCTCCCTGTACAGGGGATGTTAAATTGAGGCCCCGTCTCCCTGTTCACGGGATGTTAAACCGAGGCCCCGTCTCCCTGTTAACGGGATGTTAAACCGAGGCCCCGTCTCCCCGTTCAGGGGATGTTAAACCGAGGCCCCGTCTCCCTGTTCAGGAGATGTTAAACCGAGGCCCCGTCTCCCTGTTCAGGGGGATGTTAAACCGAGGCCCCGTCTCCCTGTTCAGGGGGATGTTAAACCGAGGCCCCGTCTCCTTATTCAGGGGGATGTTAAACCGAGGCCCCGTCTCCCTGTTCAGGGGGATGTTAAACCGAGGCCCCGTCTCCCTGTTCAGGGGATGTTAAACCGAGGCCCGTCTCCCTGTTCAGGGGGATGTTAAACCGAGGCCCCGACTCCCTGTTCAGGGGGATGTTAAACCGAGGCCCCGTCTCCCTGTTCAGGGGATGTTAAACAGAGGCCCCGTCTCCCTGTTCAGGGGGATGTTAAACCGAGGCACCGTCTCCCTGTTCAGGGGGATGTTAAACCGAGACCCCGTCTCCCTGTTCAGAGGATGTTAAACCGAGGCCCCGTCTCCCTGTTCAGGGGGATGTTAAAACGAGGCCCCGTCTCCCTGTTCAGGGGGATGTTAAACCGAGGCCCCGTCTCCCTGTTCAAGGGATGTTAAACCGAGGCCCCGTCTCCCTGTTCAGGGGGATGTTAAACCGAGGCCCCGTCTCCCTGTTCAGGGGGATGTTAAACCGAGGCCCCGTCTCCCTGTTTAGGGGGATGTTAAACCGAGACCCCGTCTCACTGTTCAGGGGATGTTAAACCGAGGCCCCGTCTCCCTCTTCAGGGGGGATGTTAAACCGAGGCCCCGTCTCCCTGTTCAGGGGATGTTAAACCGAGACCCCGTCTCCCTCTTCAGGATATGTTAAACAGAGGCCCCGTCTCCCTGTTCAGGGGATGTTAAACCGAGGCCCCGTCTCCCTGTTCGCCCCGTCTCCCTGTTCAGGGGATGTTAAACCGAGGCCCCATCTCCCTGTTCAGGGGGATGTTAAACCGAGCCCCGTCTCCCTGTTCAGAGGGATGTTGAACGGAGGCCCCGATTCCCTGTTCAGGGAGATGTTAAACCGAGCCCCGTCTCCCTGTTCAGAGGGATGTTGAACGGAGGCCCCGATTCCCTATTCAGGGGGATGTTAAACCGAGGCCCGTCTCCCTATTCAGGGGGATGTTAAACTGAGGCTCCGTCTCCCTGTTCAGGGGGATGTTAAACCGAGGCCCCGTCTCCCTGTTCAGGGGGATGTTGAACCGAGGAGCCCTGTCTCCCTGTTCAGGGGATGTTAATCCGAGGCCCCGTCTCCCTGTTCAGGGGGATGTTAAACCGAGGCCCCGTCTCCCTGTTCAGGGGGATGTTAAACCGAGGCCCCGTCTCCCTGTTCAGGGGGATGTTAAACCGAGGCCCCTTCTCCCTTTTCAGGGGATGTTAAACCAAGGCCCCGTCTCCCTGTTCAGGGTAGGTTAATCCGAGGCCCCGTCTCCCTGTTCAGGGGGATGTTGAACCGAGGCCTCGTCTCCCTTTTCAGGGGGATGTTAAACCGAGGCCCCGTCTCCCTGTTCAGAGGATGTTAAACCGAGGCCCCGTCTCCCTGTTCAGGGGGATGTTAAAACGAGGCCCCGTCTCACTGTTCAGGGGGATGTTAAACCGAGAACCCGTCTCCCTGTTCAGGGGGATGTTAAACCGAGGCCCCGCCTCCCTGTTCAGGGGATGTTAAACCGAGGCCCCGTCTCCCTGTTCAGGGGATGTTAAACCGAGGCCCCATCTCCCTGTTCAGAGGGATGTTGAACGGAGGCCCTGATTCCCTGTTCAGGGAGATGTTAAACTGAGGCCCCGTCTCCCTGTTCAGGGGATGTTAAACCGAGGCTCCGTCTCCCTGTTCAGGGGATGTTAAACCGAGGCCCCGTCTCCCTGTTCAGGGGATGTTAAACCGAGGCCCCATCTCCCTGTTCAGAGGGATGTTGAACGGAGGCCCCGATTCCCTGTTCAGGGAGATGTTAAGCTGAGGCTCCGTCTCCCTGTTCAGGGGATGTTAAACCGAGGCTCCGTCTCCCTGTTCAGGGGATGTTAAACCGAGGCCCCGTCTCCCTGTTCAGGGGATGTTAAACCGAGGCCCCATCTCCCTGTTCAGAGGGATGTTGAACGGAGGCCCCGATTCCCTGTTCAGGGAGATGTTAAACTGAGGCTCCGTCTCCCTGTTCAGGGGGATGTTAAACCGAGGCCCCGTCTCCCTGTTCAGGGGGATGTTGAACCGAGGAGCCCTGTCTCCCTGTTCAGGGGATGTTAATCCGAGGCCTCGTCTCCCTGTTCAGGGGGATGTTAAACCGAGGCCCCGTCTCCCTGTTCAGGGGGATGTTAAACCGAGGCCCCGTCTCCCTGATCAGGGGGATGTTAAACCGAGGCCCCTTCTCCCTTTTCAGGGGATGTTAAACCAAGGCCCCGTCTACCTGTTCAGGGTAGGTTAATCCGAGGCCCCGTCTCCCTGTTCAGGGGGATGTTGAACCGAGGCCTCGTCTCCCTTTTCAGGGGGATGTTAAACCGAGGCCCCGTCTCCCTGTTCAGGGGATGTTAAACCGAGGCCCCGTCTCCCTGTTCAGGGAAATGTTAAACCGTGGCCCCGTCTCCCTGTTCAGGGGGATGTTATTCGAGGCCACGTCTCCCTGTTCAGGGGGATTTTAAACCGACGGCCCGTCTCCCTGTTCAGGGGGATGTTAAACAGAGGCCCCGTCTCCCTGTTCAGGGGATGTTAAACCGAGGCCCCGTCTCCCTGTTCAGGGGATGTTAAACCGAGGCCCCGTCTCCCTGTTCAGGGGGCTGTTAAACCGAGGCCCCGTCTCCCTGTACAGGGGGATGTTAAATTGAGGCCCCATCTCCCTGTTCACGGGATGTTAAACCGAGGCCCCGTCTCCCTGTTAACGGGATGTTAAACCGAGGCCCCGTCTCCCCGTTCAGGGGATGTTAAACCGAGGCCCCGTCTCCCTGTTCAGGAGATGTTAAACCGAGGCCCCGTCTCCCTGTTCAGGGGGATGTTAAACCGAGGCCCCGTCTCCCTGTTCAGGGGGATGTTAAACCGAGGCCCCGTCTCCTTATTCAGGGGGATGTTAAACCGAGGCCCCGTCTCCCTGTTCAGGGGGATGTTAAACCGAGGCCCCGTCTCCCTGTTCAGGGGATGTTAAACCGAGGCCCGTCTCCCTGTTCAGGGGAATGTTAAACCGAGGCCCCGACTCCCTGTTCAGGGGGATGTTAAACCGAGGCCCCGTCTCCCTGTTCAGGGGATGTTAAACAGAGGCCCCGTCTCCCTGTTCAGGGGGATGTTAAACCGAGGCACCGTCTCCCTGTTCAGGGGGATGTTAAACCGAGACCCCGTCTCCCTGTTCAGAGGATGTTAAACCGAGGCCCCGTCTCCCTGTTCAGGGGGATGTTAAAACGAGGCCCCGTCTCCCTGTTCAGGGGGATGTTAAACCGAGGCCCCGTCTCCCTGTTCAGGGGATGTTAAACCGAGGCCCCGTCTCCCTGTTCAGGGGGATGTTAAACCGAGGCCCCGTCTCCCTGTTCAGGGGGATGTTAAACCGAGGCCCCGTCTCCCTGTTCAGGGGGATGTTAAACCGAGGCCCCGTCTCCCTGTTTAGGGGGATGTTAAACCGAGACCCCGTCTCCCTGTTCAGGGGATGTTAAACCGAGGCCCCGTCTCCCTCTTCAGGGGGGATGTTAAACCGAGGCCCCGTCTCCCTGTTCAGGGGATGTTAAACCGAGGCCCCGTCTCCCTCTTCAGGATATGTTAAACAGAGGCCCCGTCTCCCTGTTCAGGGGGGATGTTAAACCGAGGCCCCGTCTCCCTGTTCAGGGGGATGTTAAACCGAGGCCCCGTCTCCCTGTTCAGGGGGATGTTAAACCGAGGCCCCGTCTCCCTGTTCAGGGGTATGTTAAAACGAGGCCCCGTCTCCCTGTTCAGCGGGATGTTAAACCGAGGCCCCGTCTCCCTGTTCAGGGGGAATGTTAAACCGAGGCCCCGTCTCCCTGTTCAGGGGGGATGTTAAACCGAGGCCCCGTCTCCCTGTTCAGGGGATGTTAAACCGAGGCCCCGTCTCCCTCTTCAGGGGAAGTTAAACAGAGGCCCCGTCTCCCTGTTCAGGGGGGATGTTAAACCGAGGCCCCGTCTCCCTGTTCAGGCGATGTTAAACCGAGGCCCCGTCTCCCTCTTCAGGATATGTTAAACAGAGGCCCCGTCTCCCTGTTCAGGGGGGATGTTAAACCGAGGCCCCGTCTCCCTGTTTAGGGGGATGTTAAACCGAGGCCCCGTCTCCCTGTTCAGGGGATGTTAAACCGAGGCCCCGTCTCCCTGTTCAGGGGGATGTTATACCGAGGCCCCGTCTCGCTGTTCAGGGGATGTTAAACCGAGGCCCCGTCTCCCTGTTCAGGGGGATGTTAAAACGAGGCCCCGTCTCCCTGTTCAGGGGGATGTTAAACCGAGGCCCCTTCTCCCTGTTCAGGGGGGATGTTAAACCGAGGCCCCGTCTCCCTGTTCAGGGGGATGTTAAACCGAGGCCCCTTCTCCCTTTTCAGGGGATGTTAAACCAAGGCCCCGTCTCCCTGTTCAGGGTAGGTTAATCCGAGGCCCCGTCTCCCTGTTCAGGGGGATGTTGAACCGAGGCCTCGTCTCCCTTTTCAGGGGGATGTTAAACCGAGGCCCCGTCTCCCTGTTCAGAGGATGTTAAACCGAGGCCCCGTCTCCCTGTTCAGGGGGATGTTAAAACGAGGCCCCGTCTCACTGTTCAGGGGGATGTTAAACCGAGAACCCGTCTCCCTGTTCAGGGGGATGTTAAACCGAGGCCCCGCCTCCCTGTTCAGGGGATGTTAAACCGAGGCCCCGTCTCCCTGTTCAGGGGATGTTAAACCGAGGCCCCATCTCCCTGTTCAGAGGGATGTTGAACGGAGGCCCTGATTCCCTGTTCAGGGAGATGTTAAACTGAGGCCCCGTCTCCCTGTTCAGGGGATGTTAAACCGAGGCTCCGTCTCCCTGTTCAGGGGATGTTAAACCGAGGCCCCGTCTCCCTGTTCAGGGGATGTTAAACCGAGGCCCCATCTCCCTGTTCAGAGGGATGTTGAACGGAGGCCCCGATTCCCTGTTCAGGGAGATGTTAAGCTGAGGCTCCGTCTCCCTGTTCAGGGGATGTTAAACCGAGGCTCCGTCTCCCTGTTCAGGGGATGTTAAACCGAGGCCCCGTCTCCCTGTTCAGGGGATGTTGAACGGAGGCCCCGATTCCCTGTTCAGGGAGATGTTAAACTGAGGCTCCGTCTCCCTGTTCAGGGGGATGTTAAACCGAGGCCCCGTCTCCCTGTTCAGGGGGATGTTGAACCGAGGAGCCCTGTCTCCCTGTTCAGGGGATGTTAATCCGAGGCCTCGTCTCCCTGTTCAGGGGGATGTTAAACCGAGGCCCCGTCTCCCTGTTCAGGGGGATGTTAAACCGAGGCCCCGTCTCCCTGATCAGGGGGATGTTAAACCGAGGCCCCTTCTCCCTTTTCAGGGGATGTTAAACCAAGGCCCCGTCTACCTGTTCAGGGTAGGTTAATCCGAGGCCCCGTCTCCCTGTTCAGGGGGATGTTGAACCGAGGCCTCGTCTCCCTTTTCAGGGGGATGTTAAACCGAGGCCCCGTCTCCCTGTTCAGGGGATGTTAAACCGAGGCCCCGTCTCCCTGTTCAGGGAAATGTTAAACCGTGGCCCCGTCTCCCTGTTCAGGGGGATGTTATTCGAGGCCACGTCTCCCTGTTCAGGGGGATTTTAAACCGACGGCCCATCTCCCTGTTCAGGGGGATGTTAAACAGAGGCCCCGTCTCCCTGTTCAGGGGATGTTAAACCGAGGCCCCGTCTCCCTGTTCAGGGGATGTTAAACCGAGGCCCCGTCTCCCTGTTCAGGGGGCTGTTAAACCGAGGCCCCGTCTCCCTGTACAGGGGGATGTTAAATTGAGGCCCCGTCTCCCTGTTCACGGGATGTTAAACCGAGGCCCCGTCTCCCTGTTAACGGGATGTTAAACCGAGGCCCCGTCTCCCCGTTCAGGGGATGTTAAACCGAGGCCCCGTCTCCCTGTTCAGGAGATGTTAAACCGAGGCCCCGTCTCCCTGTTCAGGGGGATGTTAAACCGAGGCCCCGTCTCCCTGTTCAGGGGGATGTTAAACCGAGGCCCCGTCTCCTTATTCAGGGGGATGTTAAACCGAGGCCCCGTCTCCCTGTTCAGGGGGATGTTAAACCGAGGCCCCGTCTCCCTGTTCAGGGGATGTTAAACCGAGGCCCGTCTCCCTGTTCAGGGGGATGTTAAACCGAGGCCCCGACTCCCTGTTCAGGGGGATGTTAAACCGAGGCCCCGTCTCCCTGTTCAGGGGATGTTAAACAGAGGCCCCGTCTCCCTGTTCAGGGGGATGTTAAACCGAGGCACCGTCTCCCTGTTCAGGGGGATGTTAAACCGAGACCCCGTCTCCCTGTTCAGAGGATGTTAAACCGAGGCCCCGTCTCCCTGTTCAGGGGGATGTTAAAACGAGGCCCCGTCTCCCTGTTCAGGGGGATGTTAAACCGAGGCCCCGTCTCCCTGTTCAAGGGATGTTAAACCGAGGCCCCGTCTCCCTGTTCAGGGGGATGTTAAACCGAGGCCCCGTCTCCCTGTTCAGGGGGATGTTAAACCGAGGCCCCGTCTCCCTGTTCAGGGGGATGTTGAACCGAGGAGCCCTGTCTCCCTGTTCAGGGGATGTTAATCCGAGGCCTCGTCTCCCTGTTCAGGGGGATGTTAAACCGAGGCCCCGTCTCCCTGTTCAGGGGGATGTTGAACCGAGGAGCCCTGTCTCCCTGTTCAGGGGATGTTAATCCGAGGCCTCGTCTCCCTGTTCAGGGGGATGTTAAACCGAGGCCCCGTCTCCCTGTTCAGGGGGATGTTAAACCGAGGCCCCGTCTCCCTGATCAGGGGGATGTTAAACCGAGGCCCCTTCTCCCTTTTCAGGGGATGTTAAACCAAGGCCCCGTCTACCTGTTCAGGGTAGGTTAATCCGAGGCCCCGTCTCCCTGTTCAGGGGGATGTTGAACCGAGGCCTCGTCTCCCTTTTCAGGGGGATGTTAAACCGAGGCCCCGTCTCCCTGTTCAGGGGATGTTAAACCGAGGCCCCGTCTCCCTGTTCAGGGAAATGTTAAACCGTGGCCCCGTCTCCCTGTTCAGGGGGATGTTATTCGAGGCCACGTCTCCCTGTTCAGGGGGATTTTAAACCGACGGCCCGTCTCCCTGTTCAGGGGGATGTTAAACAGAGGCCCCGTCTCCCTGTTCAGGGGATGTTAAACCGAGGCCCCGTCTCCCTGTTCAGGGGATGTTAAACCGAGGCCCCGTCTCCCTGTTCAGGGGGCTGTTAAACCGAGGCCCCGTCTCCCTGTACAGGGGGATGTTAAATTGAGGCCCCGTCTCCCTGTTCACGGGATGTTAAACCGAGGCCCCGTCTCCCTGTTAACGGGATGTTAAACCGAGGCCCCGTCTCCCCGTTCAGGGGATGTTAAACCGAGGCCCCGTCTCCCTGTTCAGGAGATGTTAAACCGAGGCCCCGTCTCCCTGTTCAGGGGGATGTTAAACCGAGGCCCCGTCTCCCTGTTCAGGGGGATGTTAAACCGAGGCCCCGTCTCCTTATTCAGGGGGATGTTAAACCGAGGCCCCGTCTCCCTGTTCAGGGGGATGTTAAACCGAGGCCCCGTCTCCCTGTTCAGGGGATGTTAAACCGAGGCCCGTCTCCCTGTTCAGGGGGATGTTAAACCGAGGCCCCGACTCCCTGTTCAGGGGGATGTTAAACCGAGCCCCGTCTCCCTGTTCAGAGGGATGTTGAACGGAGGCCCCGATTCCCTGTTCAGGGAGATGTTAAACTGAGGCTCCGTCTCCCTGTTCAGGGGGATGTTAAACCGAGGCCCCGTCTCCCTGTTCAGGGGGATGTTGAACCGAGGAGCCCTGTCTCCCTGTTCAGGGGATGTTAATCCGAGGCCCCGTCTCCCTGTTCAGGGGGATGTTAAACCGAGGCCCCGTCTCCCTGTTCAGGGGGATGTTAAACCGAGGCCCCGTCTCCCTGTTCAGGGGGATGTTAAACCGAGGCCCCTTCTCCCTTTTCAGGGGATGTTAAACCAAGGCCCCGTCTCCCTGTTCAGGGTAGGTTAATCCGAGGCCCCGTCTCCCTGTTCAGGGGGATGTTGAACCGAGGCCTCGTCTCCCTTTTCAGGGGGATGTTAAACCGAGGCCCCGTCTCCCTGTTCAGAGGATGTTAAACCGAGGCCCCGTCTCCCTGTTCAGGGGGATGTTAAAACGAGGCCCCGTCTCACTGTTCAGGGGGATGTTAAACCGAGAACCCGTCTCCCTGTTCAGGGGATGTTAAACCGAGGCCCCGTCTCCCTGTTCAGGGGGATGTTAAAACGAGGCCCCGTCTCACTGTTCAGGGGGATGTTAAACCGAGGCCCCGCCTCCCTGTTCAGGGGATGTTAAACCGAGGCCCCGTCTCCCTGTTCAGGGGATGTTAAACCGAGGCCCCATCTCCCTGTTCAGAGGGATGTTGAACGGAGGCCCTGATTCCCTGTTCAGGGAGATGTTAAACTGAGGCCCCGTCTCCCTGTTCAGGGGATGTTAAACCGAGGCTCCGTCTCCCTGTTCAGGGGATGTTAAACCGAGGCCCCGTCTCCCTGTTCAGGGGATGTTAAACCGAGGCCCCATCTCCCTGTTCAGAGGGATGTTGAACGGAGGCCCCGATTCCCTGTTCAGGGAGATGTTAAGCTGAGGCTCCGTCTCCCTGTTCAGGGGATGTTAAACCGAGGCTCCGTCTCCCTGTTCAGGGGATGTTAAACCGAGGCCCCGTCTCCCTGTTCAGGGGATGTTGAACGGAGGCCCCGATTCCCTGTTCAGGGAGATGTTAAACTGAGGCTCCGTCTCCCTGTTCAGGGGGATGTTAAACCGAGGCCCCGTCTCCCTGTTCAGGGGGATGTTGAACCGAGGAGCCCTGTCTCCCTGTTCAGGGGATGTTAATCCGAGGCCTCGTCTCCCTGTTCAGGGGGATGTTAAACCGAGGCCCCGTCTCCCTGTTCAGGGGGATGTTAAACCGAGGCCCCGTCTCCCTGATCAGGGGGATGTTAAACCGAGGCCCCTTCTCCCTTTTCAGGGGATGTTAAACCAAGGCCCCGTCTACCTGTTCAGGGTAGGTTAATCCGAGGCCCCGTCTCCCTGTTCAGGGGGATGTTGAACCGAGGCCTCGTCTCCCTTTTCAGGGGGATGTTAAACCGAGGCCCCGTCTCCCTGTTCAGGGGATGTTAAACCGAGGCCCCGTCTCCCTGTTCAGGGAAATGTTAAACCGTGGCCCCGTCTCCCTGTTCAGGGGGATGTTATTCGAGGCCACGTCTCCCTGTTCAGGGGGATTTTAAACCGACGGCCCATCTCCCTGTTCAGGGGGATGTTAAACAGAGGCCCCGTCTCCCTGTTCAGGGGATGTTAAACCGAGGCCCCGTCTCCCTGTTCAGGGGATGTTAAACCGAGGCCCCGTCTCCCTGTTCAGGGGGCTGTTAAACCGAGGCCCCGTCTCCCTGTACAGGGGGATGTTAAATTGAGGCCCCGTCTCCCTGTTCACGGGATGTTAAACCGAGGCCCCGTCTCCCTGTTAACGGGATGTTAAACCGAGGCCCCGTCTCCCCGTTCAGGGGATGTTAAACCGAGGCCCCGTCTCCCTGTTCAGGAGATGTTAAACCGAGGCCCCGTCTCCCTGTTCAGGGGGATGTTAAACCGAGGCCCCGTCTCCCTGTTCAGGGGGATGTTAAACCGAGGCCCCGTCTCCTTATTCAGGGGGATGTTAAACCGAGGCCCCGTCTCCCTGTTCAGGGGGATGTTAAACCGAGGCCCCGTCTCCCTGTTCAGGGGATGTTAAACCGAGGCCCGTCTCCCTGTTCAGGGGGATGTTAAACCGAGGCCCCGACTCCCTGTTCAGGGGGATGTTAAACCGAGGCCCCGTCTCCCTGTTCAGGGGATGTTAAACAGAGGCCCCGTCTCCCTGTTCAGGGGGATGTTAAACCGAGGCACCGTCTCCCTGTTCAGGGGGATGTTAAACCGAGACCCCGTCTCCCTGTTCAGAGGATGTTAAACCGAGGCCCCGTCTCCCTGTTCAGGGGGATGTTAAAACGAGGCCCCGTCTCCCTGTTCAGGGGGATGTTAAACCGAGGCCCCGTCTCCCTGTTCAAGGGATGTTAAACCGAGGCCCCGTCTCCCTGTTCAGGGGGATGTTAAACCGAGGCCCCGTCTCTCTGTTCAGGGGGATGTTAAACCGAGGCCCCGTCTCCCTGTTTAGGGGGATGTTAAACCGAGACCCCGTCTCACTGTTCAGGGGATGTTAAACCGAGGCCCCGTCTCCCTCTTCAGGGGGGATGTTAAACCGAGGCCCCGTCTCCCTGTTCAGGGGATGTTAAACCGAGACCCCGTCTCCCTCTTCAGGATATGTTAAACAGAGGCCCCGTCTCCCTGTTCAGGGGATGTTAAACCGAGGCCCCGTCTCCCTGTTCAGGGGATGTTAAACCGAGGCCCCATCTCCCTGTTCAGGGGGATGTTAAACCGAGCCCCGTCTCCCTGTTCAGAGGGATGTTGAACGGAGGCCCCGATTCCCTGTTCAGGGAGATGTTAAACCGAGCCCCGTCTCCCTGTTCAGAGGGATGTTGAACGGAGGCCCCGATTCCCTATTCAGGGGGATGTTAAACCGAGGCCCGTCTCCCTATTCAGGGGGATGTTAAACTGAGGCTCCGTCTCCCTGTTCAGGGGGATGTTAAACCGAGGCCCCGTCTCCCTGTTCAGGGGGATGTTGAACCGAGGAGCCCTGTCTCCCTGTTCAGGGGATGTTAATCCGAGGCCCCGTCTCCCTGTTCAGGGGGATGTTAAACCGAGGCCCCGTCTCCCTGTTCAGGGGGATGTTAAACCGAGGCCTCGTCTCCCTTTTCAGGGGGATGTTAAACCGAGGCCCCGTCTCCCTGTTCAGAGGATGTTAAACCGAGGCCCCGTCTCCCTGTTCAGGGGGATGTTAAAACGAGGCCCCGTCTCACTGTTCAGGGGGATGTTAAACCGAGAACCCGTCTCCCTGTTCAGGGGGATGTTAAACCGAGGCCCCGCCTCCCTGTTCAGGGGATGTTAAACCGAGGCCCCGTCTCCCTGTTCAGGGGATGTTAAACCGAGGCCCCATCTCCCTGTTCAGAGGGATGTTGAACGGAGGCCCTGATTCCCTGTTCAGGGAGATGTTAAACTGAGGCCCCGTCTCCCTGTTCAGGGGATGTTAAACCGAGGCTCCGTCTCCCTGTTCAGGGGATGTTAAACCGAGGCCCCGTCTCCCTGTTCAGGGGATGTTAAACCGAGGCCCCATCTCCCTGTTCAGAGGGATGTTGAACGGAGGCCCCGATTCCCTGTTCAGGGAGATGTTAAGCTGAGGCTCCGTCTCCCTGTTCAGGGGATGTTAAACCGAGGCTCCGTCTCCCTGTTCAGGGGATGTTAAACCGAGGCCCCGTCTCCCTGTTCAGGGGATGTTAAACCGAGGCCCCATCTCCCTGTTCAGAGGGATGTTGAACGGAGGCCCCGATTCCCTGTTCAGGGAGATGTTAAACTGAGGCTCCGTCTCCCTGTTCAGGGGGATGTTAAACCGAGGCCCCGTCTCCCTGTTCAGGGGGATGTTGAACCGAGGAGCCCTGTCTCCCTGTTCAGGGGATGTTAATCCGAGGCCTCGTCTCCCTGTTCAGGGGGATGTTAAACCGAGGCCCCGTCTCCCTGTTCAGGGGGATGTTAAACCGAGGCCCCGTCTCCCTGATCAGGGGGATGTTAAACCGAGGCCCCTTCTCCCTTTTCAGGGGATGTTAAACCAAGGCCCCGTCTACCTGTTCAGGGTAGGTTAATCCGAGGCCCCGTCTCCCTGTTCAGGGGGATGTTGAACCGAGGCCTCGTCTCCCTTTTCAGGGGGATGTTAAACCGAGGCCCCGTCTCCCTGTTCAGGGGATGTTAAACCGAGGCCCCGTCTCCCTGTTCAGGGAAATGTTAAACCGTGGCCCCGTCTCCCTGTTCAGGGGGATGTTATTCGAGGCCACGTCTCCCTGTTCAGGGGGATTTTAAACCGACGGCCCGTCTCCCTGTTCAGGGGGATGTTAAACAGAGGCCCCGTCTCCCTGTTCAGGGGATGTTAAACCGAGGCCCCGTCTCCCTGTTCAGGGGATGTTAAACCGAGGCCCCGTCTCCCTGTTCAGGGGGCTGTTAAACCGAGGCCCCGTCTCCCTGTACAGGGGGATGTTAAATTGAGGCCCCATCTCCCTGTTCACGGGATGTTAAACCGAGGCCCCGTCTCCCTGTTAACGGGATGTTAAACCGAGGCCCCGTCTCCCCGTTCAGGGGATGTTAAACCGAGGCCCCGTCTCCCTGTTCAGGAGATGTTAAACCGAGGCCCCGTCTCCCTGTTCAGGGGGATGTTAAACCGAGGCCCCGTCTCCCTGTTCAGGGGGATGTTAAACCGAGGCCCCGTCTCCTTATTCAGGGGGATGTTAAACCGAGGCCCCGTCTCCCTGTTCAGGGGGATGTTAAACCGAGGCCCCGTCTCCCTGTTCAGGGGATGTTAAACCGAGGCCCGTCTCCCTGTTCAGGGGAATGTTAAACCGAGGCCCCGACTCCCTGTTCAGGGGGATGTTAAACCGAGGCCCCGTCTCCCTGTTCAGGGGATGTTAAACAGAGGCCCCGTCTCCCTGTTCAGGGGGATGTTAAACCGAGGCACCGTCTCCCTGTTCAGGGGGATGTTAAACCGAGACCCCGTCTCCCTGTTCAGAGGATGTTAAACCGAGGCCCCGTCTCCCTGTTCAGGGGGATGTTAAAACGAGGCCCCGTCTCCCTGTTCAGGGGGATGTTAAACCGAGGCCCCGTCTCCCTGTTCAGGGGATGTTAAACCGAGGCCCCGTCTCCCTGTTCAGGGGGATGTTAAACCGAGGCCCCGTCTCCCTGTTCAGGGGGATGTTAAACCGAGGCCCCGTCTCCCTGTTCAGGGGGATGTTAAACCGAGGCCCCGTCTCCCTGTTTAGGGGGATGTTAAACCGAGACCCCGTCTCCCTGTTCAGGGGATGTTAAACCGAGGCCCCGTCTCCCTCTTCAGGGGGGATGTTAAACCGAGGCCCCGTCTCCCTGTTCAGGGGATGTTTAACCGAGGCCCCGTCTCCCTCTTCAGGATATGTTAAACAGAGGCCCCGTCTCCCTGTTCAGGGGGGATGTTAAACCGAGGCCCCGTCTCCCTGTTCAGGGGGATGTTAAACCGAGGCCCCGTCTCCCTGTTCAGGGGGATGTTAAACCGAGGCCCCGTCTCCCTGTTCAGGGGTATGTTAAAACGAGGCCCCGTCTCCCTGTTCAGCGGGATGTTAAACCGAGGCCCCGTCTCCCTGTTCAGGGGGAATGTTAAACCGAGGCCCCGTCTCCCTGTTCAGGGGGGATGTTAAACCGAGGCCCCGTCTCCCTGTTCAGGGGATGTTAAACCGAGGCCCCGTCTCCCTCTTCAGGGGAAGTTAAACAGAGGCCCCGTCTCCCTGTTCAGGGGGGATGTTAAACCGAGGCCCCGTCTCCCTGTTCAGGCGATGTTAAACCGAGGCCCCGTCTCCCTGTTCAGGGGGGATGTTAAACCGAGGCCCCGTCTCCCTGTTTAGGGGGATGTTAAACCGAGGCCCCGTCTCCCTGTTCAGGGGATGTTAAACCGAGGCCCCGTCTCCCTGTTCAGGGGGATGTTATACCGAGGCCCCGTCTCGCTGTTCAGGGGATGTTAAACCGAGGCCCCGTCTCCCTGTTCAGGGGGATGTTAAAACGAGGCCCCGTCTCCCTGTTCAGGGGGATGTTAAACCGAGGCCCCTTCTCCCTGTTCAGGGGGGATGTTAAACCGAGGCCCCGTCTCCCTGTTCAGGGGGATGTTAAACCGAGGCCCCTTCTCCCTTTTCAGGGGATGTTAAACCAAGGCCCCGTCTCCCTGTTCAGGGTAGGTTAATCCGAGGCCCCGTCTCCCTGTTCAGGGGGATGTTGAACCGAGGCCTCGTCTCCCTTTTCAGGGGGATGTTAAACCGAGGCCCCGTCTCCCTGTTCAGAGGATGTTAAACCGAGGCCCCGTCTCCCTGTTCAGGGGGATGTTAAAACGAGGCCCCGTCTCACTGTTCAGGGGGATGTTAAACCGAGAACCCGTCTCCCTGTTCAGGGGGATGTTAAACCGAGGCCCCGCCTCCCTGTTCAGGGGATGTTAAACCGAGGCCCCGTCTCCCTGTTCAGGGGATGTTAAACCGAGGCCCCATCTCCCTGTTCAGAGGGATGTTGAACGGAGGCCCTGATTCCCTGTTCAGGGAGATGTTAAACTGAGGCCCCGTCTCCCTGTTCAGGGGATGTTAAACCGAGGCTCCGTCTCCCTGTTCAGGGGATGTTAAACCGAGGCCCCGTCTCCCTGTTCAGGGGATGTTAAACCGAGGCCCCATCTCCCTGTTCAGAGGGATGTTGAACGGAGGCCCCGATTCCCTGTTCAGGGAGATGTTAAGCTGAGGCTCCGTCTCCCTGTTCAGGGGATGTTAAACCGAGGCTCCGTCTCCCTGTTCAGGGGATGTTAAACCGAGGCCCCGTCTCCCTGTTCAGGGGATGTTGAACGGAGGCCCCGATTCCCTGTTCAGGGAGATGTTAAACTGAGGCTCCGTCTCCCTGTTCAGGGGGATGTTAAACCGAGGCCCCGTCTCCCTGTTCAGGGGGATGTTGAACCGAGGAGCCCTGTCTCCCTGTTCAGGGGATGTTAATCCGAGGCCTCGTCTCCCTGTTCAGGGGGATGTTAAACCGAGGCCCCGTCTCCCTGTTCAGGGGGATGTTAAACCGAGGCCCCGTCTCCCTGATCAGGGGGATGTTAAACCGAGGCCCCTTCTCCCTTTTCAGGGGATGTTAAACCAAGGCCCCGTCTACCTGTTCAGGGTAGGTTAATCCGAGGCCCCGTCTCCCTGTTCAGGGGGATGTTGAACCGAGGCCTCGTCTCCCTTTTCAGGGGGATGTTAAACCGAGGCCCCGTCTCCCTGTTCAGGGGATGTTAAACCGAGGCCCCGTCTCCCTGTTCAGGGAAATGTTAAACCGTGGCCCCGTCTCCCTGTTCAGGGGGATGTTATTCGAGGCCACGTCTCCCTGTTCAGGGGGATTTTAAACCGACGGCCCATCTCCCTGTTCAGGGGGATGTTAAACAGAGGCCCCGTCTCCCTGTTCAGGGGATGTTAAACCGAGGCCCCGTCTCCCTGTTCAGGGGATGTTAAACCGAGGCCCCGTCTCCCTGTTCAGGGGGCTGTTAAACCGAGGCCCCGTCTCCCTGTACAGGGGGATGTTAAATTGAGGCCCCGTCTCCCTGTTCACGGGATGTTAAACCGAGGCCCCGTCTCCCTGTTAACGGGATGTTAAACCGAGGCCCCGTCTCCCCGTTCAGGGGATGTTAAACCGAGGCCCCGTCTCCCTGTTCAGGAGATGTTAAACCGAGGCCCCGTCTCCCTGTTCAGGGGGATGTTAAACCGAGGCCCCGTCTCCCTGTTCAGGGGGATGTTAAACCGAGGCCCCGTCTCCTTATTCAGGGGGATGTTAAACCGAGGCCCCGTCTCCCTGTTCAGGGGGATGTTAAACCGAGGCCCCGTCTCCCTGTTCAGGGGATGTTAAACCGAGGCCCGTCTCCCTGTTCAGGGGGATGTTAAACCGAGGCCCCGACTCCCTGTTCAGGGGGATGTTAAACCGAGGCCCCGTCTCCCTGTTCAGGGGATGTTAAACAGAGGCCCCGTCTCCCTGTTCAGGGGGATGTTAAACCGAGGCACCGTCTCCCTGTTCAGGGGGATGTTAAACCGAGACCCCGTCTCCCTGTTCAGAGGATGTTAAACCGAGGCCCCGTCTCCCTGTTCAGGGGGATGTTAAAACGAGGCCCCGTCTCCCTGTTCAGGGGGATGTTAAACCGAGGCCCCGTCTCCCTGTTCAAGGGATGTTAAACCGAGGCCCCGTCTCCCTGTTCAGGGGGATGTTAAACCGAGGCCCCGTCTCCCTGTTCAGGGGGATGTTAAACCGAGGCCCCGTCTCCCTGTTTAGGGGGATGTTAAACCGAGACCCCGTCTCACTGTTCAGGGGATGTTAAACCGAGGCCCCGTCTCCCTCTTCAGGGGGGATGTTAAACCGAGGCCCCGTCTCCCTGTTCAGGGGATGTTAAACCGAGACCCCGTCTCCCTCTTCAGGATATGTTAAACAGAGGCCCCGTCTCCCTGTTCAGGGGATGTTAAACCGAGGCCCCATCTCCCTGTTCAGGGGGATGTTAAACCGAGGCCCCGTCTCCCTGTTCAGGGGATGTTAAACCGAGACCCCGTCTCCCTCTTCAGGATATGTTAAACCGAGGCCCCGTCTCCCTGTTCAGGGGATGTTAAACCGAGGCCCCATCTCCCTGTTCAGGGGGATGTTAAACCGAGCCCCGTCTCCCTGTTCAGAGGGATGTTGAACGGAGGCCCCGATTCCCTGTTCAGGGAGATGTTAAACCGAGCCCCGTCTCCCTGTTCAGAGGGATGTTGAACGGAGGCCCCGATTCCCTATTCAGGGGGATGTTAAACCGAGGCCCGTCTCCCTATTCAGGGGGATGTTAAACTGAGGCTCCGTCTCCCTGTTCAGGGGGATGTTAAACCGAGGCCCCGTCTCCCTGTTCAGGGGGATGTTGAACCGAGGAGCCCTGTCTCCCTGTTCAGGGGATGTTAATCCGAGGCCCCGTCTCCCTGTTCAGGGGGATGTTAAACCGAGGCCCCGTCTCCCTGTTCAGGGGGATGTTAAACCGAGGCCCCGTCTCCCTGTTCAGGGGGATGTTAAACCGAGGCCCCTTCTCCCTTTTCAGGGGATGTTAAACCAAGGCCCCGTCTCCCTGTTCAGGGTAGGTTAATCCGAGGCCCCGTCTCCCTGTTCAGGGGGATGTTGAACCGAGGCCTCGTCTCCCTTTTCAGGGGGATGTTAAACCGAGGCCCCGTCTCCCTGTTCAGAGGATGTTAAACCGAGGCCCCGTCTCCCTGTTCAGGGGGATGTTAAAACGAGGCCCCGTCTCACTGTTCAGGGGGATGTTAAACCGAGAACCCGTCTCCCTGTTCAGGGGGATGTTAAACCGAGGCCCCGCCTCCCTGTTCAGGGGATGTTAAACCGAGGCCCCGTCTCCCTGTTCAGGGGATGTTAAACCGAGGCCCCATCTCCCTGTTCAGAGGGATGTTGAACGGAGGCCCTGATTCCCTGTTCAGGGAGATGTTAAACTGAGGCCCCGTCTCCCTGTTCAGGGGATGTTAAACCGAGGCTCCGTCTCCCTGTTCAGGGGATGTTAAACCGAGGCCCCGTCTCCCTGTTCAGGGGATGTTAAACCGAGGCCCCATCTCCCTGTTCAGAGGGATGTTGAACGGAGGCCCCGATTCCCTGTTCAGGGAGATGTTAAGCTGAGGCTCCGTCTCCCTGTTCAGGGGATGTTAAACCGAGGCTCCGTCTCCCTGTTCAGGGGATGTTAAACCGAGGCCCCGTCTCCCTGTTCAGGGGATGTTAAACCGAGGCCCCATCTCCCTGTTCAGAGGGATGTTGAACGGAGGCCCCGATTCCCTGTTCAGGGAGATGTTAAACTGAGGCTCCGTCTCCCTGTTCAGGGGGATGTTAAACCGAGGCCCCGTCTCCCTGTTCAGGGGGATGTTGAACCGAGGAGCCCTGTCTCCCTGTTCAGGGGATGTTAATCCGAGGCCTCGTCTCCCTGTTCAGGGGGATGTTAAACCGAGGCCCCGTCTCCCTGTTCAGGGGGATGTTAAACCGAGGCCCCGTCTCCCTGATCAGGGGGATGTTAAACCGAGGCCCCTTCTCCCTTTTCAGGGGATGTTAAACCAAGGCCCCGTCTACCTGTTCAGGGTAGGTTAATCCGAGGCCCCGTCTCCCTGTTCAGGGGGATGTTGAACCGAGGCCTCGTCTCCCTTTTCAGGGGGATGTTAAACCGAGGCCCCGTCTCCCTGTTCAGGGGATGTTAAACCGAGGCCCCGTCTCCCTGTTCAGGGAAATGTTAAACCGTGGCCCCGTCTCCCTGTTCAGGGGGATGTTATTCGAGGCCACGTCTCCCTGTTCAGGGGGATTTTAAACCGACGGCCCGTCTCCCTGTTCAGGGGGATGTTAAACAGAGGCCCCGTCTCCCTGTTCAGGGGATGTTAAACCGAGGCCCCGTCTCCCTGTTCAGGGGATGTTAAACCGAGGCCCCGTCTCCCTGTTCAGGGGGCTGTTAAACCGAGGCCCCGTCTCCCTGTACAGGGGGATGTTAAATTGAGGCCCCATCTCCCTGTTCACGGGATGTTAAACCGAGGCCCCGTCTCCCTGTTAACGGGATGTTAAACCGAGGCCCCGTCTCCCCGTTCAGGGGATGTTAAACCGAGGCCCCGTCTCCCTGTTCAGGAGATGTTAAACCGAGGCCCCGTCTCCCTGTTCAGGGGGATGTTAAACCGAGGCCCCGTCTCCCTGTTCAGGGGGATGTTAAACCGAGGCCCCGTCTCCTTATTCAGGGGGATGTTAAACCGAGGCCCCGTCTCCCTGTTCAGGGGGATGTTAAACCGAGGCCCCGTCTCCCTGTTCAGGGGATGTTAAACCGAGGCCCGTCTCCCTGTTCAGGGGAATGTTAAACCGAGGCCCCGACTCCCTGTTCAGGGGGATGTTAAACCGAGGCCCCGTCTCCCTGTTCAGGGGATGTTAAACAGAGGCCCCGTCTCCCTGTTCAGGGGGATGTTAAACCGAGGCACCGTCTCCCTGTTCAGGGGGATGTTAAACCGAGACCCCGTCTCCCTGTTCAGAGGATGTTAAACCGAGGCCCCGTCTCCCTGTTCAGGGGGATGTTAAAACGAGGCCCCGTCTCCCTGTTCAGGGGGATGTTAAACCGAGGCCCCGTCTCCCTGTTCAGGGGATGTTAAACCGAGGCCCCGTCTCCCTGTTCAGGGGGATGTTAAACCGAGGCCCCGTCTCCCTGTTCAGGGGGATGTTAAACCGAGGCCCCGTCTCCCTGTTCAGGGGGATGTTAAACCGAGGCCCCGTCTCCCTGTTTAGGGGGATGTTAAACCGAGACCCCGTCTCCCTGTTCAGGGGATGTTAAACCGAGGCCCCGTCTCCCTCTTCAGGGGGGATGTTAAACCGAGGCCCCGTCTCCCTGTTCAGGGGATGTTAAACCGAGGCCCCGTCTCCCTCTTCAGGATATGTTAAACAGAGGCCCCGTCTCCCTGTTCAGGGGGGATGTTAAACCGAGGCCCCGTCTCCCTGTTCAGGGGGATGTTAAACCGAGGCCCCGTCTCCCTGTTCAGGGGGATGTTAAACCGAGGCCCCGTCTCCCTGTTCAGGGGTATGTTAAAACGAGGCCCCGTCTCCCTGTTCAGGGGGATGTTAAACCGAGGCCCCGTCTCCCTGTTCAGGGGGAATGTTAAACCGAGGCCCCGTCTCCCTGTTCAGGGGGATGTTAAACCGAGAACCCGTCTCCCTGTTCAGGGGGATGTTAAACCGAGGCCCCGCCTCCCTGTTCAGGGGATGTTAAACCGAGGCTCCGTCTCCCTGTTCAGGGGATGTTAAACCGAGGCCCCGTCTCCCTGTTCAGGGATGTTAAACCGAGGCCCCATCTCCCTGTTCAGAGGGATGTTGAACGGAGGCCCCGATTCCCTGTTCAGGGAGATGTTAAACTGAGGCTCCGTCTCCCTGTTCAGGGGGATGTTAAACCGAGGCCCCGTCTCCCTGTTCAGGGGGATGTTGAACCGAGGAGCCCTGTCTCCCTGTTCAGGGGATGTTAATCCAAGGCCCCGTCTCCCTGTTCTGGGGGATGTTAAACCGAGGCCCCGTCTCCCTGTTCAGGGGGATGTTAAACCGAGGCCCCGTCTCCCTGTTCAGGGGGATGTTAAAACGAGGCCCCTTCTCCCTTTTCAGGGGATGTTAAACCAAGGCCCCGTCTCCCTGTTCAGGGTAGGTTAATCCGAGGCCCCGTCTCCCTGTTCAGGGGGATGTTGAACCGAGGCCTCGTCTCCCTTTTCAGGGGGATGTTAAACCGAGGCCCCGCCTCCCTGTTCAGGGGATGTTAAACCGAGGCTCCGTCTCCCTGTTCAGGGGATGTTAAACCGAGGCCCCGTCTCCCTGTTCAGGGGATGTTAAACCGAGGCCCCATCTCCCTGTTCAGAGGGATGTTGAACGGAGGCCCCGATTCCCTGTTCAGGGAGATGTTAAACTGAGGCTCCGTCTCCCTGTTCAGGGGGATGTTAAACCGAGGCCCCGTCTCCCTGTTCAGGGGGATGTTGAACCGAGGAGCCCTGTCTCCCTGTTCAGGGGATGTTAATCCAAGGCCCCGTCTCCCTGTTCTGGGGGATGTTAAACCGAGGCCCCGTCTCCCTGTTCAGGGGGATGTTAAACCGAGGCCCCGTCTCCCTGTTCAGGGGGATGTTAAACCGAGGCCCCTTCTCCCTTTTCAGGGGATGTTAAACCAAGGCCCCGTCTCCCTGTTCAGGGTAGGTTAATCCGAGGCCCCGTCTCCCTGTTCAGGGGGATGTTGAACCGAGGCCTCGTCTCCCTTTTCAGGGGGATGTTAAACCGAGGCCCCGTTTCCCTGTTCAGAGGATGTTAAACCGAGGCCCCGTCTCCCTGTTCAGGGGGATGTTAAACCGAGGCCCCGTCTCCCTGTTCAGCGGATGTTAAACCGAGGCCCCGTCTCCCTGTTCAGGGGATGTTAAACCGAGGCCCCGTCTCCCTGTTCAGAGGGATGTTAAACAGAGGCCCCGTCTCCCTGTTCAGGGGGATGTTAAACCGAGGCCCCATCTCTCTGTTCAGGGGATGTTAAACCGAGGCCCCGTCTCCCTGTTCAGGGGATGTTAAACCGAGGCCCCGTCTCCCTGTTCAGGGGGATGTTAAACCGAGGCCCCGTCTCCCTGTTCAGGGGATGTTAAACCGAGGCCCCGTCTCCCTGTTCAGGGGATGTTAAACCGAGGCCCCGTCTCCCTGTTCAGGGGGGATGTTAAACCGAGGTCCCGTCTCCCTGTTCAGGGGATGTTAAACCGAGGCCCCGTCTCCCTCTTCAGGATATGTTAAACAGAGGCCCCATCTCCCTGTTCAGGGGGATGTTAAACCGAGGCCCCGTCTCCCTGTTCAGCGGGATGTTTAATCGAGGCCCCGTCTCCCTGTTCAGGGGGATGTTAAACCGAGGACCCGTCTCCCTGTTCAGGGGATGTTAAACCGAGGCCCCGTCTCCCTGTTCAGGGGGATGTTAAAACGAGGCCCCGTCTCCCTGGGCCTCGGTTTAACATCCCCTGAACAGGGAGACGGAGCCTCGGTTTAACATCCCCTGAACAGGGAGGCGGGGCCTCGGTTTAACATCCCCCTGAACAGGGAGACGGGTTCTCGGTTTAACATCCCCCTGAACAGGGAGACGGGTTCTCGGTTTAACATTCCCCCTGAACAGGGAGACGGGGCCTCGGTTTAACATCCTCTGAACAGGGTGACGGGGCCTCAGTTTAACATCCCACTGAACAGGGAGACGGGGCCTTGGTCTAACATCCCCCTGAACAGGGAGACGGGGCCTCGGTTTAACATCCCCCTGAACAGGGAGACGGGGCCTCGGTTTAACATACCCCTGAACAGGGAGACGGGGCCTCTGTTTAACATCCCTCTGAACAGGGAGACGGGGCCTCGGTTTAACATCCCCCTGAACAGGGAGACGGGGCCTCGGTTTAACATCCCCCTGTATAGGGAGACGGCGCCTCGGTTTAACATCCCCTGAACAGTGAGACGGGGCCTCGGTTTAACATCCCCTGAACAGGGAGATGGGGCCTCGGTTTAACATCCCCCTGAACAGGGAGACGGGGCCTCGGTTCAACATCCCCCCTGAACAGGGAGACGGGGCCTCGGTTTAACATCCCCCTGAACAGGGAGATGGGGCCTCAGCTTAACATCCCCTGAACAGGGAGACGGGGCATCGGTTTAACATGCCGTTAACAGGGAGACGGGGCCTCGGTTCAACATCCCCCTGTACAGGGAGACGGGGCCTCGGTTTAACATCTCCTGAACAGGGAGACGGGGCCTCGGTTTAACATCCCACTGAACGGGGAGACGGGGCCTCGGTTTAACATCCCCTTGAACAGGGAGACGGGCCGTCGGTTTAACATCCCCCTGAACAGGGAGACGGGGCCTCGGTTAAACATCCCCCTGAACAGGGAGACGGGGCCTCGATTAAACATCCCCCTGAACAGGGAGACGGGGCCTCGGTTTAACATCCCCCTGAACAGGGAGACGGGGCCTCGGTTTAACATCCCCCTGAACAGGGAGACGGGGCCTCGGTTTAACATCCTCTGAACAGGGTGACGGGGCCTCAGTTTAACATCCCACTGAACAGGGAGACGGGGCCTCGGTTTAACATCCCCCTGAACAGGGAGACGGGGCCTCGGTTTAACATCCCCCTGAACAGGGAGACGGGGCCTCGGTTTAACATACCCCTGAACAGGGAGACGGGGCCTCGGTTTAACATCCCCCTGAACAGGGAGACGGGGCCTCTGTTTAACATGCCCCTGAACAGGGAGACGGGGCCTCGGTTTTACATCCCCCTGAACAGGGAGACGGGGCCTCGGTTTAACATCCCCCTGAACAGGGAGACGGGGCCTCGGTTTAACATCCCCCTGAACAGGGAGACGGGGCCTCGGTTTAACATCCCCCTGAACAGGGAGACGGGGCCTCGGTTTAACATCCTCCTGAACAGGGAGACGGGGCCTCGGTTTATCATCTCCCTGAACAGGGAGACGGAGCCTCGGTTTAACATCTCCCTGAACAGGGAGACCGGGCTCCTCGGTTCAACATCCCCCAGAACAGGGAGAAGGGGCCTCGGATTAACCTACCCTGAACAGGGAGACGGGGCCTTGGTTTAACATCCCCTGAAAAGGGAGACGGGGCCTCGGTTTAACTTCCCCCTGAACAGGGAGACGGGGCCTCGGTTTAACATCCCCCTGAACAGGGAGACGGGGCCTCGGTTTAACATACCCCTGAACAGGGAGACAGGGCCTCGGTTTAACATCCCCCTGAACAGGGAGACGGGGCCTCGGATTAACATCCCCTGAACAGGGAGACCGGGCTCCTCGGTTCAACATCCCCCTGAGCAGGGAGACGGGGCCTCGGTTTAACATCCCCCTGAACAGGGAGACAGGGCCTCGGTTTAACATCCCCCTGAACAGGGAGACGGGGCCTCGGTTTAACATCTCCCTGAATAGGGAGACGGAGCCTCGGTTTAACATCTCCCTGAACAGGGAGTCGGGGCATCGGTTTAACATCCCCTGAACAGGGAGACGGGGCCTCGGTTTAACATCCCCTGAACAGTGAGACGGGGCCTCGGTTTAACATCCCCCTGTATAGGGAGACGGGGCCTCGGTTTAACATCCCCCTGAACAGGGAGACGGGGCCTCGGTTTAACATCCCCCCTGAACAGGGAGACTGGGCCTCGGTTTAACATCCCCCTGAACAGGGAGACGGGCCATCGGTTTAACATCCCCCTGAACAGGGAGACGGGGCCTCAGCTTAACATCCCCTGAACAGGGAGACGGGGCCTCAGTTTAACATCCCCCTGAACAGGGAGACGGGGCCTCAGCTTAACATCCCCTGAACAGGGAGACGGGGCCTCGGTTTAACATCCCCCTGAACAGGGAGACGGGGCCTCAGTTTAACATCCCTCTGAACAGGGAGACGGGGTCTCGGTTTAACATCCCCCTGAACAGGGAGACGGGGCCTCAGTTTAACATCCCCCTGAACAGGGAGACGGAGCCTCAGTTTAACATCCCCCTGAACAGGGAGATGGGGTCTCGGTTTAACATCCCCTGAACAGGGAGACGGGGCCTCGGTTTAACATCCCCCTGAACAGGGAGACGGGGCCTCAGTTTAACATCCCCCTGAACAGGGAGACGGGGTCTCGGTTTAACATCCCCCTGAACAGGGAGATGGGGCCTCGGTTTAACATCCCCTGAACAGGGAGATGGGGCCTCGGTTTAACATCCCCCTGAACAGGGAGACGGGGCCTCGGTTTAACATCCCCCTGAACAGGGAGACGGGGCCTCGGTTTAACATCCCCTGAACAGGGAGATGGGGCCTCGGTTTAACATCCCCCTGAACAGGGAGACGGGGCCTCGGTTTAACATCCCCCCTGAACAGGGAGACGGGGCCTCGGTTTAACATCCCCCTGAACAGGGAGACGGGGCCTCAGCTTAACATCCCCTGAACAGGGAGACGGGGCCTCGGTTTAACATGCCGTTAACAGGGAGACGGGGCCTCGGTTTAACATGCCGTTAACAGGGAGACGGGGCCTCGGTTCAACATCCCCCTGTACAGGGAGACGGGGCCTCGGTTTAACATCTCCTGAACAGGGAGACGGGGCCTTGGTTTAACATCCCACTGAACGGGGAGACGGGGCCTCGGTTTAACATCCCCTTGAACAGGGAGACGGGCCGTCGGTTTAACATCCCCCTGAACAGGGAGACGGGGCCTCGGTTTAACATCCCCCTGAACAGGGAGACGGGGCCTCGGTTAAACATCCCCCTGAACAGGGAGACGGGGCCTCGATTAAACATCCCCCTGAACAGGGAGACGAGGCCTAGGTTTAACATCCCCCTGAACAGGGAGACGGGGCCTCGGTTTAACATCCCCCTGAACAGGGAGACGGGGCCTCGGTTTAACATCCTCTGAACAGGGTGACGGGGCCTCAGTTTAACATCCCACTGAACAGGGAGACGGGGCCTCGGTCTAACATCCCCCTGAACAGGGAGACGGGGCCTCGGTTTAACATCCCCCTGAAGAGGGAGACGGGGCCTCGGTTTAACATACCCCTGAACAGGGAGACGGAGCCTCGGTTTAACATCCCCCTGAACAGGGAGACGGGGCCTCGGTTTAACATCCCCCTGAACAGGGAGACGGGGCCTCGGTTTTACATCCCCCTGAACAGGGAGACGGGGCCTCGGTTTTACATCCCCCTGAACAGGGAGACGGGGCCTCGGTTTAACATCCCCCTGAACAGGGAGACGGGCCCTCGGTTTAACATCCTCCTGAACAGGGAGACGGGGCCTCGGTTTAACATCTCCCTGAACAGGGAGACGGAGCCTCGGTTTAACATCTCCCTGAACAGGGAGACCGGGCTCCTCGGTTCAACATCCCACTGAACAGGGAGACGGGGCCTCGGATTAACCTACCCTGAACAGGGAGACGGGGCCTTGGTTTAACATCCCCTGAAAAGGGAGACGGGGCCTCGGTTTAACTTCCCCCTGAACAGGGAGACGGGGCCTCGGTTTAACATCCCCCTGAACAGGGAGACGGGGCCTCGGTTTAACATACCCCTGAACAGGGAGACAGGGCCTCGGTTTAACATCCCCCTGAACAGGGAGACGGGGCCTCGGATTAACATCCCCTGAACAGGGAGACCGGGCTCCTCGGTTCAACATCCCCCTGAGCAGGGAGACGGGGCCTCGGTTTAACATCCCCCTGAACAGGGAGACAGGGCCTCGGTTTAGCATCCCCCTGAACAGGGAGACGGGGCCTCGGTTTAACATCTCCCTGAACAGGGAGACGGAGCCTCGGTTTAACATGTCCCTGAACAGGGAGTCGGGGCCTCCGTTCAACATCCCTCTGAACAGGGAGACGGGGCCTCGGTTTAACTTCCCCCTGAACAGTGAGACGGGGCCCCTCGGTTTAACATCCCCCTGAACAGGGAGACGGGGCCTCGGTTTAACATCCCCTGAACAGGTAGACGGGGCCTCGGTTTAACATCCCCTGAACAGGGAGATGGGGCCCCTCGGTTTAACATCCCCTGAAGAGGGAGACGGGGCCTCGGTTTAACATCCCCCTGAACAGGGAGACGGGACCTCGGTTTAACATCACCCTGAACAGGGAGACGGGGCCTCAGTTTAACATCCCCCTGAACAGGGAGACGGGGCCTCGGTTTAACATCCCCCTGAAGAGGGAGACGGGGCCTCGGTTTAACATCCCCCTGAACAGGGAGACGGGGCCTCGGTTTAACATCCCCCTGTATAGGGAGACGGGGCCTCGGTTTAACATCCCCTGAACAGGGAGACGGGGCCTCGGTTTAACATCCCCTGAACAGGGAGATGGGGCCCCTTGGTTTAACTTCCCCCTGAACAGGGAGACGGGGCCTCTGTTTAACATCCCCCTGAACAGGGAGACGGGGCCTCGGTTTAACATCCCCCCTGAACAGGGAGACGGGGCCTCGGTTTAACATCCCCCTGAACAGGGAGACGGGGCCTCGGTTTAACATGCCGTTAACAGGGAGACGGGGCCTCGGTTTAACATCCCCCTGAACAGGGAGACGGGGCCTCGGTTTAACATCTCCTGAACAGGGAGACGGGGCCTCGGTTTAACATCCCACTGAACGGGGAGACGGGGCCTCGGTTTAACATCCCCTTGAACAGGGAGACGGGCCGTCGGTTTAACATCCCCCTGAACAGGGAGACGGGGCCTCGGTTTAACATCCCCCTGAACAGGGAGACGGGGCCTCGGTTAAACATCCCCCTGAACAAGGAGACGGGGCCTCGATTAAACATCCCCCTGAACAGGGAGACGGGGCCTCGGTTTAACATCCCCCTGAACAGGGAGACGGGGCCTCGGTTTAACATCCCCCTGAACAGGGAGACGGGGCCTCGGTTTAACATCCTCTGAACAGGGAGACGGGGCCTCAGTTTAACATCCCACTGAACAGGGAGACGGGGCCCCTCGGTTTAACATCCCCTGAACAGGGAGACGGGGCCTCGGTTTAACATCCCCCTGAACAGGGAGACGGGGCCTCGGTTTAACATCCCCCTGAACAGGGAGACGGGGCCTCGGTTTAACATCCCCCTGAACAGGGAGACGGGGCCTCGGTTTAACATCCCCCTGAACAGGGAGACGGGGCCTCGGTTTAACATCCCCCTGAACAGGGAGACGGGGCCTCGGTTTAACATCCCCCTGAACAGGGAGACGGGGCCTCGGTTTAACATCCCCCTGAACAGGGAGACGGGGCCTCGGTTTTACATCCCCCTGAACAGGGAGACGGGGCCTCGGTTTAACATCCCCCTGAACAGGGAGACGGGGCCTCGGATTAACATCCCCTGAACAGGGAGACCGGGCTCCTCGTTTCAACATCCCCCTGAACAGGGTGACGGGGCCTCGGTTTAACATCCCCCTGAACAGGGAGACGGGGCCTCGGTTTAACATCCCCCTGAACAGGGAGACGGGGCCTCGGTTTAACATCTCCCTGAACAGGGAGACGGAGCCTCGGTTTAACATCCCCCTGAACAGTGAGACGGGACCTCGGTTTAACATCCCCCTGAACAGGGTGACGGGGCCTCGGTTTAACATCCCCTGAACAGGGAGACGGGGCCTCGGTTTAACATCCCCTGAACAGGGAGACGGGGCCTCGGTTTAACATCCCCTGAACAGGGAGACGGGGCCTCGGTTTAACTTCCCCCTGAACAGGGAGACGGGGCCTCGGTTTAACATCCCCCTGAACAGGGAGACGGGGCCTCGTTTCAACATCCCCCTGAACAGGGAGACGGGGCCTCGGTTTAACTTCCCCCTGAACAGGGAGACGGGGCCTCGGTTTAACATCCCCCCAGAACAGGGAGACGGGGCCTCAGCTTAACATCCCCTGAACAGGGAGACGGGGCCTCGGTTTAACATCCCACTGAACGGGGAGACGGGGCCTCGGTTTAACATCCCCCTGAACAGGGAGACGGGGCCTCGGTTTAACTTCCCCCTGAACAGGGAGACGGGCCGTCGGTTTAACATCCCCCTGAACAGGGAGACGGGACCTCGGTTTAACATCCCCCTGAACAGGGAGACGGGACCTTGGTTTAACATCCCCCTGAACAGGGAGACGGGACCTCGGTTTAACATCCCACTGAACAGGGAGACGGGGCCTTGGTTTAACATCCCCCCGAACAGGGAGACGGGGCCTCGGTTTAACATCCCCCTGAACAGGGAGACGGGCCGTCGGTTTAACATCCCCCTGAACAGGGAGACGGGGCCTCGGTTTAACATCCCCCTGAACAGGGAGACGGGCCGTCGGTTTACCATCCCCCTGAACAGGGAGACGGGGCCTCGGTTTAACATCCCCCTGAACAGGGAGACGGGGCCTCGGTTAAACATCCCCCTGAACAGGGAGACGGGGCCTCGATTAAACATCCCCCTGAACAGGGAGACGGGGCCTCGGATTAACATCCCCCTGAACAGGGAGACGGGGCCACGGTTTAACATCCCCCTGAACAGGGAGACGGGGCCACGGTTTAACATCCCCCTGAACAGGGAGACGGGGCCTCGATTAAACATCCCCCTGAACAGGGAGACGGGGCCTCGATTAAACATCCCCCTGAACAGGGAGACGGGGCCACGGTTTAACATCCCCCTGAACAGGGAGACGGGGCCTCGGTTGAACATCCCCCTGAACAGGGAGACGGGGCCTCGGTTTAACATCCCCCTGAACAGGGAGACGGGGCCTTGGTTTAACATCCTCTGAACAGGGAGACGGGGCCTTGGTTTAACATCCTCTGAACAGGGAGACGGGGCCTCAGTTTAACATCCCGCTGAACAGGGAGACGGGACCTCAGTTTAACATCCCCTTGAACAGGGAGACGGGGCCTCGGTTTAACATCCCCCTGAACAGGGAGACGGGGTCTCGGTTTAACATCCCCTGAAGAGGGAGACGGGGCCTTGGCTTAACATCCCCCTGAACAGGGAGACGGAGCCTTGTTTTAACATCCCCTTGAACAGGGAGACGGGGCCTCGTTTTAACATCCCACTGAACAGGGAGACGGGACCTCGGTTCAACATCCCCCTGAACAGGGAGACGGGGCCTCGGTTTAACATCCCCTGAACAGGGAGACGGGGCCTCAGTTTAACATCCCCCCTGAACAGGCAGACGGGACCCCGGTTTAACATCTCCCTGAACAGGGAGACGGGGCCTCGGTTTAACATCCCTCTGAACAGGGAGACGGGGCCTCGGTTTAACATCCCCCCTGAACAGGGAGACGGGGCCTCGGTTTAACATCTCCCTGAACAGGGAGACGGGGCCTCGGTTTAACATCCCCTGAACAGGGAGACGGGGCTTCGGTTTTGTTAAATCTGTGAGTTGTTCAAGTAATTAATACTCAGACTTAATCAGCAACAATAAAACAGGTCTTTACTGGTTGGAGGTAGGGACTATACGTAGGTCTTTACTTCATGCCCACAAGCGGGAACTGAGGGGGATCAGTACCCACAGTACTATTTATACCCCTATGGCCAGGAGTGGTACTGCGTCTCACTACGCCCAACAAGTAGTGCAGTCCTGTCCATAGGTTCAAAGTAGCACACATATTACATACACAACATTCCTCCCTTCCTAGCTTTACAGTCATCTCCCCATTTAACATAACGTAATAACACATATACATATATAACTTCAGGTTTACATAACAGAATAACATAGATACATGGATAACTTCATGTCAAAACAGATCACAGATTCAGTCTCTGCGGAAAACAGTTCACAGATTCAATCTCTGTGGTGGAGTCAGTTCACGTTGCTGGAGTGACTCATTCAATAGTCCTTCCATGGATTTAACAGTTTGAACTTCCGAACTGAATTGGCTCCGTTCGGAGGGACCACGTGTGTGATCTGGTAGAGGTAATAATGGTTCAGATGGGTCATCTTCTGTTTCGACTTTCCCTTTTCTGCTTCTTGGAGACTCTCTGGGCTCCACTGTCAGCTGCCAGCTGCATGCGCAGTTCCTCCTTCTCTCCCTCCTTTTTCCGTAGTAGAGCCACCTTCTCCCGATGTTCTGTAGACTTTCGGTGCTCCTCCATGATTTCTGTATGGTGGGAGTCAAAGTTACAAGTTGGGCAGGACAGGACATAGTAATATTCGGTGTCGTCCTGATCTAGGCCAGCGAGAGGGTCTTCTATTTCCTCCATACCCAGCTGGGCGTTAGCCAGCTTTTGTTCCAAGTCCAGACATCTTTCCTCTTCATCCAGCTTTTTCTGGGCTTTCAGCAAGTCGTTTACTAATGACCTCATTTGAGATTTTACTACTTAACTTCTTTTGGAGATTGATTGATCGGACTATTCAATCCCTCTACCGGAGCAGCTGTTTCAGCGGTCTGTTGTTCTACATTGACGTGAGTCAGCGTACTTTTGGCATCCAAGGGCTGCTCTGTTGCAGTCATCTCAGTCTGTGTTGCCACCTCAGCTCTTCCAATAACCTTTGAGAGCTCCGAACCCCTTTCGTTTGAATATTGAAGTTCGTGTTCAAGTTTTTCCCATTTCAGAGTCCTGTCCTTCAGCATATGCAGGAGTTGGCTGACCGTTAACTCCTCTGACATCAGACGTTTTGTGTGCTCCTGCTCCATTTTCTCCATCAGCTGCTTCTGTTGTCTTTCCAGATTCTCCAACTCTATATCAAAGAACTCTTTCGTTGCATTCAACTCTTGCTCACAACGGCGAAGCATTTGTTCTAATTGCTGTTGTAGTTTGAAATGGAGTTGAGTTCGAGCCCGGTGTCCCTCAGAAATGGGCACATCAGTAGACTTGCCAGACTCAGAATCCACAGTTAAACTATGTTGTTGTTGCTCAGTGGAATTCTGTGCTGAAACTTTGTCTTTTGCACCTGAGTTGGGCTTACCATCATCCGTTCCAGAGTCTGGGCCGACTATCTTCACCGAGTTCTCACTCGTTATTGTTTGTAGGAAATGCCAGTCCATATTCATTTTCCTAATCCACTCCCGTCCTAGTTGTGGAGAACCTCCTTCAGATATCACATATAAGTCCATTATTTGACTGTCTTCGCCCTTGTGGACCACTGCAACCTCTATTTTCCCGATGGGGTACACTCTTTGCCCCGTGTATGTTTTCAATATAATCCCCGTATCCTGTAGGGGAATATGTTGGAATAACTTTCCGTAATCTTTCTTATTTATGACCGTCAATGCCGATCCAGTGTCCAATTCCAGTTTTACTTGGACTCCTTCTATCTGAAGAGTGACCCAAATTGTCTGGAGGTCTGCACCCTTACCAGCGTTGAGTACTCTTAAGCTAGCCAGTTCATTACAGCTTAAGCTAGCCAGTTCATTACTGCTAGCGTCTGAATCAGACTCCTGTTCGGTCACCTTGTGTACCTTTGCGTATTTTCCTTGCGGTGACTTCTTGTTGCTGGTCTTCTTCCCTGACCTGCATACACTAGCTATATGTCCAAGCCTACCACAAGTTCTACATTCTTGGTTTTTAAACCAACACTGGTTCTGATCATGCGTTGTCTTTCCACAACGATAACATTTGCCAGAACTCACACCCAATTTGTGTGCACTGAGCTCCGGTGACCGGAGCTGCATTACTGCCGTGCCTCTCGCTGCGGCTTCGTGTGCTGCTGCCATAGTGACCGCCTTCTCAAGCATCAGCTCATTCTCCTCGAGCAGTCGCTTTTGTGTATCCTGTTTAAATAAACCACACACAAATTTGTCTCGAAGTGCCTCTGTCAGTCCCGTTCCAAACTGGCAATATTTCGCTAATTTACGCAATTCCAGCAAATAATCAGCATTGCTTTCATGCTGTAGCTGCCTTCTGTCGTAAAATTTAAATCGTTCCGCTAGCATCAGCGGTGTGGGGTTTAGATGATCTTTCAGGACAGTAACAATCTCATCGAACGTCTTATCCGCCGGTTCATCTGGTGATAACAGGTGTTTCAATTGCCCGTATGTCTTCGCACCCATTAAATTTAATAATGTTAGAGCTTTATCTTGGTCACGAATTTTATTGGCCTTACAATAATTTTTTACTCTTTCAACATATATGGCCCAATCTTCGAGGTCACTATCAAAGGTGCTAATATTCCCATGTTTAGGCATTGTAGATTTGCAATTTCTCAGATTTTTTTTTTTTTACTGCTATCCAAGATGGCGGCTTCCCGCTCTTGCCGTCGTCCTCCGCCCACAAAATGGCGATTTTCCCGCTTCTGCCTTCTTCCCCAGCGGTTTTCCCGTGAAAAATGGCGGCTTTCCCGCGCTTCTCGCTCTCCCCGCCCACTTCAATGGCGGTTTTCCCGCGCTTCTCGTCGCTGACTTTCAGCCCGACTGCGGCTCTTATCTCCTGTGCGATCGCTGGTGCGCCGCCCGCCCGAAACGGTTCTCAGCCCTTATCACCGGTGCGATCGCTGGCCCGCTAAGCGCCTCCCGCTTGAAGCGGCTCCCGGCCTCTGGCTCACCCGCTCGGCGGCTCTTGCTCGCTCCCTCCCGGGCTCTGGCTTACCCGCTCGCGCCCTCCCGGGCTCTGGCTTACCCACGAGGTTATGGAGGCTTCAGGGTCCTAATGACTGTCGCTTCCAGTCGCTGGAAGCTGTCAGGATTTCTGCTGCCCTTCAGTTTTCAGTGGGGTGTTGAGGATTGGAACCTCTCTTCAACGTCCTGTCTTTGGACGAAGCCGCTGTGGAATAACTGCCGCAGGGTTCGAACCGACTCGTCGCCAGTGTTAAATCTGTGAGTTGTTCAAGTAATTAATACTCAGACTTAATCAGTAACAATAAAACAGGTCTTTACTGGTTGGAGGTAGGGACTATACGTAGGTCTTTACTTCATGCCCACAGGCGGGAACTGAGGGGGATCAGTACCCACAGTACTATTTATACCCCTATGGCCAGGAGTGGTACTGCGTATCACTACGCCCAACAAGCAGTGCAGTCCTGTCCATAGGTTCAAAGTAGCACACATATTACATACACAACAGGTTTAACATCCCCTGAACAGGGAGATGGGGCCTCGGTTTAACAGCCCCCTGAACAGGGAGACGGGGCCTCGGTTTAACATCCCGTCAACAGGGAGACCGGGCCTCGGTTTAACATCCCGTTAACAGGGAGACGGGGCCTCGGTTTAACATCCCCGTGAACAGGAAGACGTGGCCTCGATTAAACATCCCCTGAACAGGGAGACGGGGCCTCGGTTTAACATCCCCCTGAACAGGGAGACGGGGCCTCGGATTAACCTACCCTGAACAGGGAGACGGGGCCTCGGTTTAACATCCCCTGAACAGGGAGACGGGGCCTCGGTTTAACATCCCCCTGAACAGGGAGACGGGGCCTCGGTTTAACATCCCCCTGAATAGGGAGACGGGCCTCAGTTTAACATTCCCTGAACAGGGAGGCGGGGCCTCGGTTTAACATCCCCTGAACAGGGAGACGGGGTCTCCGTTTAACATCCCCCTGAATAGGGAGATGGGGCCTCGGTTTAACAGCCCCCTGAATAGGGAGACGGGGCCTCGGTTTAACATCCCCCTGAACAGGGAGACGGGGCCTCGGATTAACATCCCCTGAACAGGGAGACGTGGCCTCGGTTTAACATCCCCCTGAACAGGGAGACGGGGCCTCGGTTTAACATCCCCCTGAACAGGGAGACGGGGCCTCGGTTTAACATCTCCCTGAACAGGGAGACGGAGCCTCGGTTTAACATCTCCCTGAACAGGGAGTCGGGGCCTCCGTTCAACATCCCCCTGAACAGTGAGACGGGGCCCCTCGGTTTAACATCCCCCTGAACAGGGTGACGGGGCCTCGGTTTAACATCCCCTGAACAGGGAGACGGGGCCTCGGTTTAACATCCCCTGAACAGGGAGACGGGGCCTCGGTTTAACATCCCCCTGAACAGGGAGACGGGGCCCCTCGGTTTAACATCCCCTGAAGAGGGAGACGGGGCCTCGGTCTAATATCCCCCTGAACAGGGAGACGGGGCCTCGGTTTAACATCCCCTAAACAGGGAGACGGGGCCTCGGTTTAACATCCCCCTGAACAGGGAGACGGGGCCTCGGTTTAACATCCCCTGAACAGGGAGACGGGGCCTCAGTTTAACATCCCCTGAACAGGGAGACGGGGCCTCGGTTTAACATCCCCCTGAACAGGGAGACGGGGCCTCAGTTTAACATCCCCCTGAACAGGGAGACGGGGTCTCGGTTTAACATTCCCCTGAACAGGGAGACGGGGCCTCTGTTTAACATCCCCCTGAACAGGGAGACGGGGCCTCGGTTTAACATCCCCCTGAACAGGGAGACGGGGCCTCGGTTTAACATCCCCCTGTAGAGGGAGACGGGGCCTCGGTTTAACATCCCCTGAACAGGGAGACGCGGCCTCGGTTTAACATCGCCTGAACAGGGAGATGGGGCCCCTTGGTTTAACTTCCCCCTGAACAGGGAGACGGGGCCTCGGTTTAACATCCCCCCTGAACAGGGAGACGGAGGCCTCGGTTTAACATCCCCCTGAACAGGGAGACGGGGCCTCAGCTTAACATCCCCTGAACCGGGAGACGGGGCCTCGGTTTAACATGCCTTTAACAGGGAGACGGGGCCTCGGTTTAACATGCCGTTAACAGGGAGACGGGGCCTCGGTTTAACATCCCCCTGTACAGGGAGACGGGGCCTCGGTGTAACATCTCCTGAACAGGGAGACGGGGCCTCGGTTTAACATCCCACTGAACGGGGAGACGGGGCCTCGGTTTAACATCCCCCTGAACAGGGAGATGTGCCGTCGGTTTAACATCCCCCTGAACAGGGAGACGGGGCCTCGGTTTAACATCCCCCTGAACAGGGAGAAGGGGCCTCGGTTAAACATCCCCCTGAACAGGGAGACGGGGCCTCGATTAAACATCCCCCTGAACAGGGAGACGGGGCCACGGTTTATCATCCCCCCTGAACAGGGAGACGGGGCCTCGGTTTAACATCCCCCTGAACAGGGAGACGGGGCCTCGGTTTAACATCCCCCTGAACAGGGAGACGGGGCCTCGGTTTAACATCCCCCTGAACAGGGAGACGGGGCCTCGGTTTAACATCCCCCTGAACAGGGAGACGGGGCCTCGGTTTAACATCCCACTGAACAGGGAGACGGGGCCTCGCTTTAACATCCCCCTGAACAGGGAGACGGGGCCTCGGTTTAACATCCCCCTGAACAGGGAGACGGGGCCTCGGTTTAACATCCTCTGAACAGGGAGACGGTGCCTCGGTTTAACATCCTCTGAACAGGGAGACGGGGCCTCGGTTCAACATCCCCCTGAACAGGGAGACGGGGTCTCGGTTTAACATCCCCTGAACAGGGAGACGGGGCTTCGGTTTAACATCCGCTGAACAGGGAGACGGGGCCTCGGTTTAACATCCCCTGAACAGGGAGACGGGGCCTCGGATTAACATCCCATTAACAGGGAGACGGGGCCTCGGCTTAACATCCCGTGAACAGGGAGACGGGGCCTTGGTTTAACATCCCCCTGAACAGGGAGACGGAGCCTCGTTTTAACATCCCCCTGAACAGGGAGACGGAGCCTCGTTTTAACATCCCACTGAACAGGGAGACGGGACCTCGGTTTAACATCCCCTTGAACAGTGAGACGGGGCCTCGGTTTAACATCCCCTGAACAGGCAGACGGGACCCCGGTTTAAAATCCCCTGAACAGGGAGACGGGGCCTCGGTTTAACATCCCCCCTGAACAGGGAGACGGGGCCTCGGTTTAACATCCCCTGAACAGGGAGACGGGGCCTCGTTTTAACATCCCCTGAACAGGGAGACGGGGCCTCGGTTTAACATCCCCCTGAAGAGGGAGACGGGCCCTCGGTTTAACATCCCCTGAACAGGGAGACGGGGCCTCGTTTTAACATCCCCTGAACAGGGAGACGGGGCCTCGGTTTAACATCCCCCTGAACAGGGAGACGGGGCCTCGGTTTAACATCCCCCCTGAACAGGGAGACGGGGCCTCGGTTTAACATCCCCTGAACAGGGAGACGGGGCCTCGTTTTAACATCCCCTGAACAGGGAGACGGGACCTCGGTTTAACATCCCCTGAACAGGGAGACGGGGCCTCGGTTTAACATCCCCCTGAACAGGGAGACGGGGCCTCAGTTTAACATCCACCTGAACAGGGTGACGGGGCCTCGGTTCAACATCCCCCTGAACAGGGAGACGGGGCCTCGGTTTAACATCCCTCTGAACAGGGAGACGGGGCCTCGGTTTAACATCCCCCCTGAACAGGGAGACGGGGCCTCGGTTTAACATCCCGTTAACAGGGAGACGGGGCCTCGGTTAAACATCCCCCTGAACAGGGAGACGGGGCCACGGTTTATCATCCCCCCTGAAAAGGGAGACGGGGCCTCGGTTTAACATCCCCCTGAACAGGGAGACGGGGCCACGGTTTATCATCCCCCTGAACAGGGAGACGGGGCCTCGGTTTAACATCCCCTGAACAGGGAGACGGGGCCTCGGTTTAACATCCCCTGAACAGGGAGACGGGGCTTCGGTTTAACACCCCCTGAACAGGGAGATGGGGCCTCGGTTTAACATCCCCTGAACAGGGAGACGGGGCCTCGGTTTAACATCCCCCTGAACAGGGAGACAGGGCCTCGGTTTAACAACCCCCCTGAACAGGGAGACGGGGCCTCGGTTTAACATCCCCTGAACAGGGAGACGGGGCCTCGGTTTAACATCCCCCTGAACGGGGAGACGGGGCCTCGGTTTAACATCCCCTGAACAGGGAGACGGGGCCTCGGTTTAACATCCCCCTGAACGGGGAGACGGGGCCTCGGTTTAACATCCCCTGAACAGGGAGACGGGGCCTCGGTTTAACATCCCCTGAACAGGGAGACGGGGCCGCGGTTTAACATCCCCTTAAACAGTGAGACGGGGCCTCGGTTTAACATCCCCCTGAACAGGGAGACGGGGCCTCGGTTTAACATCCCCCTGAACAGGGAGACGGGGCCTCGGTTTAACATCCCCTGAACAGGGAGACGGGGCCTCGGTTTATCATCCCCCCTGAACAGGGAGACGGGGCCTCGGTTTAACATCCCGTTAACAGGGAGACGGGGCCTCGGTTAAACATCCCCCTGAACAGGGAGACGGGGCCACGGTTTATCATCCCCCCTGAACAGGGAGACGGGGCCTCGGTTTAACATCCCCCTGAACAGGGAGACGGGGCCACGGTTTATCATCCCCCTGAACAGGGAGACGGGGCCTCGGTTTAACATCCCCTGAACAGGGAGACGGGGCCTCGGTTTATCATCCCCCCTGAACAGGGAGACGGGGCCTCGGTTTAACATCCCCTGATCAGGGAGACGGGTCTTCGGTTTAACACCCCCTGAACAGGGAGATGGGGCCTCGGTTTAACATCCCCTGAACAGGGAGACGGGGCCTCGGTTTAACATCCCCCTGAACAGGGAGACAGGGCCTCGGTTTAACAACCCCCCTGAACAGGGAGACGGGGCCTCGGTTTAACATCCCCTGAACAGGGAGACGGGGCCTTGGTTTAACTTCCCCCTGAACAGTGAGACGGGGCCACGGTTTAACATCCCCTGAACAGGGAGACGGGGCCTCGGTTTAACATTCCCCTGAACGGGGAGACGGGGCCTCGGTGTAACATCCCCTGAACAGGGAGATGGGGCCTCGGTTTAACATCCCCTGAACAGGCAGACGGGGCCTCGTTTTAACATCCCCCTGAACAGGGAGACGGGGCCTCGGTTTAACATCCCCCCTGAACAGGGAGACGGGACCTCGGTTTAACATCTCCCTGAACAGGGAGACGGGGCCTCGGTTTAACATCCCCTGAACAGGGAGACGCGGCTTCGGTTTAACATCCCCTGAACAGGGAGATGGGGCCTCGGTTTAACAGCCCCCTGAACAGGGAGACGGGGCCTCGGTTTAACATCCCGTTAACAGGGAGATGGGGCATCGGTTCAACATCCCGTTAACAGGGAGACCGGGCCTCGGTTTAACATCCCATTAACAGGGAGACGGGGCCTCGGTTTAACATCCCCGTGAACAGGAAGACGTGGCCTCGATTAAACATCCCCCTGAACAGGGAGACGGGGCCTCGGTTTATCATCCCCCCTGAACAGGGAGACGGGGCCTCGGTTTAACATCCCCCTGAACAGGGAGACGGGGCCTCGGTTTAACATCCCCCTGAACAGGGAGACGGGGCCTTGGTTTAACATCCCCTGAACAGGGAGACGGGGCTTCGGTTTAACATCCCCTGAACAGGGAGACGGGGCCTCGGTTTAACATCCCCTGAACAGGGAGACGGGGCTTCGGTTTAACATCCCCTGAACAGGGAGATGGGGCCTCGGTTTAACAGCACCCTGAACAGGGAGACGGGGCCTCGGTTTAACATCCCCTGAACAGGGGGACGGGGCTTCGGTTTAACATCCCCTGAACAGGGAGATGGGGCCTCGGTTTAAGAGCCCCCTGAACAGGGAGACGGGGCTTCGGTTTAACATCCCCCTGAACAGGGAGACGGGGCCTCGGTTTAACATCCCCCCTGAACAGGGAGACGGGGCCTCGGTTTAACAGCCCCCTGAACAGGGAGACGGGACCTCGGTTTAACATCCCCTGAATAGGGAGACGGGGCCTCGGTTTAACATCTCCCTGAACAGGGAGACGGAGCCTCGGTTTAACATCTCCCTGAACAGGGAGTCGTGGCCTCCGTTCAACATCCCTCTGAACAGGGAGACGGGGCCTCGGTTTAACTTCCACCTGAACAGTGAGACGTGGCCTCGATTAAACATCCCCCTGAACAGGGAGACGGGGCCACGGTTTATCATCCCCCTGAACAGGGAGACGGGGCCTCGGTTTAACATCCCCCTGAACAGGGAGACGAGGCCTCGGTTCAACATCCCCCTGAACAGGGAGACGGGGCCTCGGATTAACCTACCCTGAACAGGGAGACGGGGCCTCGATTTAACATCCCCCTGAACAGGGAGACGGGGCCTCGGTTTAACATCCCCCTGAACAGGGAGACGGGGCCTCGGTTTAACATCCGCCTGAACAGGGAGACGGGGCCTCCGTTCAACATCCCTCTGAACAGGGAGACGGGGCCTCGGTTTAACTTCCACCTGAACAGTGAGACGGGACCTCGATTAAACATCCCCCTGAACAGGGAGACGGGGCCTCGGTTTAACATCTCCCTGAACAGGGAGACGGAGCCTCGGTTTAACATCTCCCTGAACAGGGAGTCGGGGCCTCCGTTCAACATCCCTCTGAACAGGGAGACGGGGCCTCGGTTTAACTTCCACCTGAACAGTGAGACGGGACCTCGGTTTAACATCCACGGGAACAGGGAGACGTGGCCTCGATTAAACATCCCCCTGAACAGGGAGACGGGGCCTTGGTTTAACATCCCCTGAAAAGGGAGACGGGGCCTCGGTTTAACTTCCCCTGAACAGGGAGACGGGGCCTCGGTTTAACATCCCCCTGAACAGGGAGACGGGGCCTCGGTTTAACATACCCCTGAACAGGGAGACGGGGCCTCGATTTAACATCCCCCTGAACAGGGAGACGGGGCCTCGGTTTAACATCCCCCTGAACAGGGAGACGGGGCCTCGGATTAACATCCCCTGAACAGGGAGACTGGGCTCCTCGGTTGAACATCCCCCTGAACAGGGAGACGGGGCCTCGGTTTAACACCCCTGAACAGGGAGACGGGGCCTTGGTTTAACATCCCCCTGAACAGGGAAACGGGGCCTCGGTTTAACATCCCCCTGAACAGGGAGACGGGGTCTCGGTTTAACATCCCCCTGAACAGTGAGACGGGGCCTCGGTTTAACATCCTCCTGAACAGGGAGACGGGGCCTTGGTTTAACATCCCCCTGAACAGGGAGACGGGGCCTCGGTTTAACATCCCCCTGAACAGGGAGACGGGGCCTTGGTTTAACATCCCCCTGAACAGGGAGACGGGGCCTCGGTTTAACATCCCCCTGAACAGGGAGACGGGGCCTCGGTTTAACATCCCCCTGAACAGGGAGACGGGGCCTCGGTTTAACATCCCCCTGAACAGGGAGACGAGGCCTCGGTTTAACATCCCCCTGAACACGGAGACGGGGCCTCGGTTTAACATCCCCTGAACAGGGAGACGGGGCCTCGGTTTAACATCCCCCTGAACAGGGAGACGGGGCCTCGGTTTAACATCCCCTGAACAGGGAGATGGGGCCTCGGTTTAACATCCCCCTGAATAGGGAGACGGGGCCTCGGTTTAACATCCCCCTGAACAGGGAGACGGGGCCTCGGTTTAACATCCCCTGAACAGGGAGACGGGGCCTCGGTTTAACATCCCCTGAACAGGGAGACGGGGCCTCGGTTTAACATCCCCCTGAACAGGGAGACAGGGCCTCGGTTTAACATCCCCTGAACAGGGAGACGGGGCCTCGGTTTAACATCCCCTGAACAGGGAGACGGGGCCTCGGTTTAACATCCCCCTGAACAGGGAGACGGGGCCTCGGTTTAACATTCCCTGAACAGGGAGGCGGGGCCTCGGTTTAACATCCACTGAACAGGGAGACGGGGTCTCCGTTTAACATCCCCCTGAATAGGGAGACGGGGCCTCGGTTTAACATCCCCCTGAATAGGGAGACAGGCCTCGGTTTAACATCCCCCTGAACAGGGAGACGGGGCCTCGGTTTAACATCCCCCTGAACAGGGAGACGGGGCCTCGGTTTAACATCTCCCTGAACAGGGAGACGGGGCCTCGGTTTAACATCCCCTGAACAGGGAGACGGGGCCTCGGTTTAACATCCCCTGAACAGGGAGATGGGGCCTCGGTTTAACATCCCCTGAACAGGGAGACGGGGCCTCGGATTAACATCCCATTAACAGGGAGACGGGTCCTCGGTTTAACATCCCCTGAACAGGGAGACGGGGCCTTGGTTTAACATCCCCTGAAAAGGGAGACGGGGCCTCGGTTTAACTTCCCCCTGAGCAGGGAGACGGGGCCTCGGTTTAACATCCCCTGAACAGTGAGACGGGGCCTCGGTTTAACATCCCCCTGAACAGGGAGACGGGGCCTCGGTTTAACATCCCCTGAACAGGGAGACGGTGCCTCGGTTTAACATCCCCCTGAACAGGGAGACGGGGCCTCGGTTTAACATCCCCTGAACAGGGAGACGGGGCCTCGGTTTAACATCCCCCTGAACAGGGAGACGGGGCCTCGATTAAACATCCCCCTGAACAGGGAGACGGGGCCTCGGTTTATCATCCCCCCTGAACAGGGAGACGGGGCCTCGGTTTAACATCCCCCTGAACAGGGAGACGGGGCCTCGGTTTAACATCCCCCTGAACAGGGAGACGGGGCCTTGGTTTAACATCCCCTGAACAGGGAGACGGGGCTTCGGTTTAACATCCCCTGAACAGGGAGACGGGGCCTCGGTTTAACATCCCCTGAACAGGGAGACGGGGCTTCGGTTTAACATCCCCTGAACAGGGAGATGGGGCCTCGGTTTAACAGCACCCTGAACAGGGAGACGGGGTCTCGGTTTAACATCCCCTGAACAGGGGGACGGGGCTTCGGTTTAACATCCCCTGAACAGGGAGATGGGGCCTCGGTTTAAGAGCCCCCTGAACAGGGAGACGGGGCTTCGGTTTAACATCCCCCTGAACAGGGAGACGGGGCCTCGGTTTAACATCCCCCCTGAACAGGGAGACGGGGCCTCGGTTTAACAGCCCCCTGAACAGGGAGACGGGACCTCGGTTTAACATCCCCTGAATAGGGAGACGGGGCCTCGGTTTAACATCTCCCTGAACAGGGAGACGGAGCCTCGGTTTAACATCTCCCTGAACAGGGAGTCGGGGCCTCCGTTCAACATCCCTCTGAACAGGGAGACGGGGCCTCGGTTTAACTTCCACCTGAACAGTGAGACGTGGCCTCGATTAAACATCCCCCTGAACAGGGAGACGGGGCCACGGTTTATCATCCCCCTGAACAGGGAGACGGGGCCTCGGTTTAACATCCCCCTGAACAGGGAGACGAGGCCTCGGTTCAACATCCCCCTGAACAGGGAGACGGGGCCTCGGATTAACCTACCCTGAACAGGGAGACGGGGCCTCGATTTAACATCCCCCTGAACAGGGAGACGGGGCCTCGGTTTAACATCCCCCTGAACAGGGAGACGGGGCCTCGGTTTAACATCCGCCTGAACAGGGAGACGGGGCCTCCGTTCAACATCCCTCTGAACAGGGAGACGGGGCCTCGGTTTAACTTCCACCTGAACAGTGAGACGGGACCTCGATTAAACATCCCCCTGAACAGGGAGACGGGGCCTCGGTTTAACATCTCCCTGAACAGGGAGACGGAGCCTCGGTTTAACATCTCCCTGAACAGGGAGTCGGGGCCTCCGTTCAACATCCCTCTGAACAGGGAGACGGGGCCTCGGTTTAACTTCCACCTGAACAGTGAGACGGGACCTCGGTTTAACATCCACGGGAACAGGGAGACGTGGCCTCGATTAAACATCCCCCTGAACAGGGAGACGGGGCCTTGGTTTAACATCCCCTGAAAAGGGAGACGGGGCCTCGGTTTAACTTCCCCTGAACAGGGAGACGGGGCCTCGGTTTAACATCCCCCTGAACAGGGAGACGGGGCCTCGGTTTAACATACCCCTGAACAGGGAGACGGGGCCTCGATTTAACATCCCCCTGAACAGGGAGACGGGGCCTCGGTTTAACATCCCCCTGAACAGGGAGACGGGGCCTCGGATTAACATCCCCTGAACAGGGAGACTGGGCTCCTCGGTTGAACATCCCCCTGAACAGGGAGACGGGGCCTCGGTTTAACACCCCTGAACAGGGAGACGGGGCCTTGGTTTAACATCCCCCTGAACAGGGAAACGGGGCCTCGGTTTAACATCCCCCTGAACAGGGAGACGGGGTCTCGGTTTAACATCCCCCTGAACAGTGAGACGGGGCCTCGGTTTAACATCCTCCTGAACAGGGAGACGGGGCCTTGGTTTAACATCCCCCTGAACAGGGAGACGGGGCCTCGGTTTAACATCCTCCTGAACAGGGAGACGGGGCCTTGGTTTAACATCCCCCTGAACAGGGAGACGGGGCCTCGGTTTAACATCCCCCTGAACAGGGAGACGAGGCCTCGGTTTAACATCCCCCTGAACACGGAGACGGGGCCTCGGTTTAACATCCCCTGAACAGGGAGACGGGGCCTCGGTTTAACATCCCCCTGAACAGGGAGACGGGGCCTCGGTTTAACATCCCCTGAACAGGGAGATGGGGCCTCGGTTTAACATCCCCCTGAATAGGGAGACGGGGCCTCGGTTTAACATCCCCTGAACAGGGAGACGGGGCCTCGGTTTAACATCCCCTGAACAGGGAGACGGGGCCTCGGTTTAACATCCCCCTGAACAGGGAGACGGGGCCTCGGTTTAACATTCCCTGAACAGGGAGGCGGGGCCTCGGTTTAACATCCACTGAACAGGGAGACGGGGTCTCCGTTTAACATCCCCCTGAATAGGGAGACGGGGCCTCGGTTTAACATCCCCCTGAATAGGGAGACAGGCCTCGGTTTAACATCCCCCTGAACAGGGAGACGGGGCCTCGGTTTAACATCCCCCTGAACAGGGAGACGGGGCCTCGGTTTAACATCTCCCTGAACAGGGAGACGGGGCCTCGGTTTAACATCCCCTGAACAGGGAGACGGGGCCTCGGTTTAACATCCCCTGAACAGGGAGATGGGGCCTCGGTTTAACATCCCCTGAACAGGGAGACGGGGCCTCGGATTAACATCCCATTAACAGGGAGACGGGGCCTCGGTTTAACATCCCCTGAACAGGGAGACGGGGCCTTGGTTTAACATCCCCTGAAAAGGGAGACGGGGCCTCGGTTTAACTTCCCCCTGAGCAGGGAGACGGGGCCTCGGTTTAACATCCCCTGAACAGTGAGACGGGGCCTCGGTTTAACATCCCCCTGAACAGGGAGACGGGGCCTCGGTTTAACATCCCCTGAACAGGGAGACGGTGCCTCGGTTTAACATCCCCCTGAACAGGGAGACGGGGCCTCGGTTTAACATCCCCTGAACAGGGAGACGGGGCCTCGGTTTAACATCCCCCTGAACAGGGAGACGGGGCCTCGGTTTAACATCCCCCTGAACAGGGAGACGGGGCCTCGGTTTAACATCCCCCTGAACAGGGAGACGGGGCCTCGGTTTAACATCCCCCTGAACAGGGAGACGGGGCCTCGGTTTAACATCCCCCTGAACAGGGAGACGGGGCCTCGGTTTAACTTCCACCTGAACAGTGAGACGGGACCTCGGATTAACATCCACGGGAACAGGGAGACGTGGCCTCGATTAAACATCCCCCTGAACAGGGAGACGGGGCCTCGGTTTAACATCTCCCTGAACAGGGAGACGGAGCCTCGGTTTAACATCTCCCTGAACAGGGAGTCGGGGCCTCCGTTCAACATCCCTCTGAACAGGGAGACGGGGCCTCGGTTTAACTTCCACCTGAACAGTGAGACGGGACCTCGGTTTAACATCCACGGGAACAGGGAGACGTGGCCTCGATTAAACATCCCCCTGAACAGGGAGACAGGGCCTTGGTTTAACATCCCCTGAAAAGGGAGACGGGGCCTCGGTTTAACTTCCCCCTGAACAGGGAGACGGGGCCTCGGTTTAACATCCCCCTGAACAGGGAGACGGGGCCTCGGTTTAACATACCCCTGAACAGGGAGACGGGGCCTCGATTTAACATCCCCCTGAACAGGGAGACGGGGCCTCGGTTTAACATCCCCTGAACAGGGAGACGGGGCCTCGGTTTAACATCCCCCTGAATAGGGAGACGGGGCCTCGGTTTAACATCCCCCTGAACAGGGAGACGGGGCCTCGGTTTAACATCCCCTGAACAGGGAGATGGGGCCTCGGTTTAACATCCCCCTGAATAGGGAGACGGGGCCTCGGTTTAACATCCCCTGAACAGGGAGACGGGGCCTCGGTTTAACATCCCCTGAACAGGGAGACGGGGCCTCGGTTTAACATCCCCTGAACAGGGAGACGGGGCCTCGGTTTAACATCCCCCTGAACAGGGAGACGGGGCCTCGGTTTAACATCCCCCTGAACAGGGAGACGGGGCCTCGGTTTAACATCCCCCTGAACAGGGAGACGGGGCCTCGGTTTAACATCCCCCTGAATAGGGAGACGGGGCCTCGGTTTAACATCCCCTGAACAGGGAGACGGGGCCTCGGTTTAACATCCCCTGAACAGGGAGACGGGGCCTCGGTTTAACATCCCCTGAACAGGGAGACGGGGCCTCGGTTTAACATCCCCTGAACAGGGAGACGGGGCCTCGGTTTAACATCCCCCTGAATAGGGAGACGGGCCTCGGTTTAACATTCCCTGAACAGGGAGGCGGGGCCTCGGTTTAACATCCCCCTGAACAGGGAGACGGGGCCTTGGTTTAACATCCCCTGAACAGGGAGACGGGGCCTCGGTTTAACATCCCCCTGAATAGGGAGACGGGGCCTCGGTTTAACATCCCCCTGAATAGGGAGACAGGCCTCGGTTTAACATCCCCCTGAACAGGGAGACGGGGCCTCGGTTTAACATCCCCCTGAACAGGGAGACGGGGCCTCGGTTTAACAACCCCTGAACAGGGAGACGGGGCCTCGGTTTAACATCCCCTGAACAGGGAGATGGGGCCTCGGTTTAACATCCCCCTGAACAGGGAGACGGGGCCTTGGTTTAACATCCCTCTGAACAGGGAGACGGGGCCTCGGTTTAACATCCCCTGAACAGGGAGACGGGGCCTCGGTTTAACATCCCCCTGAACAGGGAGACGGGGCCTCGGTTTAACAACCCCTGAACAGGGAGACGGGGCCTCGGTTTAACATCCCCTGAACAGGGAGATGGGGCCTCGGTTTAACATCCCCCTGAACAGGGAGACGGGGCCTCGGTTTAACATCCCTCTGAACAGGGAGACGGGGCCTCGGTTTAACATCCCCTGAACAGGGTGACGGGGCCTCGGTTTAACATCCACCTGAACAGGGTGACGGGGCCTCGGTTCAACATCCCCCTGAACAGGGAGACGGGGCCTCGGTTTAACATCCCTCTGAACAGGGAGACGGGGCCTCGGTTTAACATCCCCCCTGAACAGGGAGACGGGGCCTCGGTTTAACATCCCCTGAACAGGGAGACGGGGCCTCGGTTTAACATCTCCCAGAACAGGGAGACGGGGCCTCGGTTTAACATCCCCCTGAACAGGGAGACGGGGCCTCGGTTTAACATCCCCCTGAACAGGGAGACGGGGCTTCGGTTTAACATCCCCTGAACAGGGAGATGGGGCCTCGGTTTAACAGCCCCCTGAACAGGGAGACGGGGCCTCGGTTTAACATCCCGTTAACAGGGAGACGGGGCCTCGGTTAAACATCCCCCTGAACAGGGAGACGGGGCCACGGTTTATCATCCCCCCTGAAAAGGGAGACGGGGCCTCGGTTTAACATCCCCCTGAACAGGGAGACGGGGCCACGGTTTATCATCCCCCTGAACAGGGAGACGGGGCCTCGGTTTAACATCCCCTGAACAGGGAGACGGGGCCTCGGTTTAACATCCCCTGAACAGGGAGACGGGGCTTCGGTTTAACACCCCCTGAACAGGGAGATGGGGCCTCGGTTTAACATCCCCTGAACAGGGAGACGGGGCCTCGGTTTAACATCCCCCTGAACAGGGAGACAGGGCCTCGGTTTAACAACCCCCCTGAACAGGGAGACGGGGCCTCGGTTTAACATCCCCTGAACAGGGAGACGGGGCCTCGGTTTAACATCCCCCTGAACGGGGAGACGGGGCCTCGGTTTAACATCCCCTGAACAGGGAGACGGGGCCTCGGTTTAACATCCCCCTGAACGGGGAGACGGGGCCTCGGTTTAACATCCCCTGAACAGGGAGACGGGGCCTCGGTTTAACATCCCCTGAACAGGGAGACGGGGCCGCGGTTTAACATCCCCTTAAACAGTGAGACGGGGCCTCGGTTTAACATCCCCCTGAACAGGGAGACGGGGCCTCGGTTTAACATCCCCCTGAACAGGGAGACGGGGCCTCGGTTTAACATCCCCTGAACAGGGAGACGGGGCCTCGGTTTATCATCCCCCCTGAACAGGGAGACGGGGCCTCGGTTTAACATCCCGTTAACAGGGAGACGGGGCCTCGGTTAAACATCCCCCTGAACAGGGAGACGGGGCCACGGTTTATCATCCCCCCTGAACAGGGAGACGGGGCCTCGGTTTAACATCCCCCTGAACAGGGAGACGGGGCCACGGTTTATCATCCCCCTGAACAGGGAGACGGGGCCTCGGTTTAACATCCCCTGAACAGGGAGACGGGGCCTCGGTTTATCATCCCCCCTGAACAGGGAGACGGGGCCTCGGTTTAACATCCCCTGAACAGGGAGACGGGGCTTCGGTTTAACACCCCCTGAACAGGGAGATGGGGCCTCGGTTTAACATCCCCTGAACAGGGAGACGGGGCCTCGGTTTAACATCCCCCTGAACAGGGAGACGGGACCTCGGTTTAACATCTCCCTGAACAGGGAGACGGGGCCTCGGTTTAACATCCCCTGAACAGGGAGACGGGGCTTCGGTTTAACATCCCCTGAACAGGGAGATGGGGCCTCGGTTTAACAGCCCCCTGAACAGGGAGACGGGGCCTCGGTTTAACATCCCGTTAACAGGGAGATGGGGCATCGGTTCAAAATCCCGTTAACAGGGAGACCGGGCCTCGGTTTAACATCCCATTAACAGGGAGACGGGGCCTCGGTTTAACATCCCCGTGAACAGGAAGACGTGGCCTCGATTAAACATCCCCCTGAACAGGGAGACGGGGCCTCGGTTTATCATCCCCCCTGAACAGGGAGACGGGGCCTCGGTTTAACATCCCCCTGAACAGGGAGACGGGGCCTCGGTTTAACATCCCCCTGAACAGGGAGACGGGGCCTTGGTTTAACATCCCCTGAACAGGGAGACGGGGCTTCGGTTTAACATCCCCTGAACAGGGAGACGGGGCCTCGGTTTAACATCCCCTGAACAGGGAGACGGGGCTTCGGTTTAACATCCCCTGAACAGGGAGATGGGGCCTCGGTTTAACAGCACCCTGAACAGGGAGACGGGGCCTCGGTTTAACATCCCCTGAACAGGGGGACGGGGCTTCGGTTTAACATCCCCTGAACAGGGAGATGGGGCCTCGGTTTAAGAGCCCCCTGAACAGGGAGACGGGGCTTCGGTTTAACATCCCCCTGAACAGGGAGACGGGGCCTCGGTTTAACATCCCCCCTGAACAGGGAGACGGGGCCTCGGTTTAACATCCCCCTGAACAGGGAGACGGGGCCTCGGTTTAACAGCCCCCTGAACAGGGAGACGGGACCTCGGTTTAACATCCCCTGAATAGGGAGACGGGGCCTCGGTTTAACATCTCCCTGAACAGGGAGACGGAGCCTCGGTTTAACATCTCCCTGAACAGGGAGTCGGGGCCTCCGTTCAACATCCCTCTGAACAGGGAGACGGGGCCTCGGTTTAACTTCCACCTGAACAGTGAGACGTGGCCTCGATTAAACATCCCCCTGAACAGGGAGACGGGGCCACGGTTTATCATCCCCCTGAACAGGGAGACGGGGCCTCGGTTTAACATCCCCCTGAACAGGGAGACGAGGCCTCGGTTCAACATCCCCCTGAACAGGGAGACGGGGCCTCGGATTAACCTACCCTGAACAGGGAGACGGGGCCTCGATTTAACATCCCCCTGAACAGGGAGACGGGGCCTCGGTTTAACATCCCCCTGAACAGGGAGACGGGGCCTCGGTTTAACATCCGCCTGAACAGGGAGACGGGGCCTCCGTTCAACATCCCTCTGAACAGGGAGACGGGGCCTCGGTTTAACTTCCACCTGAACAGTGAGACGGGACCTCGATTAAACATCCCCCTGAACAGGGAGACGGGGCCTCGGTTTAACATCTCCCTGAACAGGGAGACGGAGCCTCGGTTTAACATCTCCCTGAACAGGGAGTCGGGGCCTCCGTTCAACATCCCTCTGAACAGGGAGACGGGGCCTCGGTTTAACTTCCACCTGAACAGTGAGACGGGACCTCGGTTTAACATCCACGGGAACAGGGAGACGTGGCCTCGATTAAACATCCCCCTGAACAGGGAGACGGGGCCTTGGTTTAACATCCCCTGAAAAGGGAGACGGGGCCTCGGTTTAACTTCCCCTGAACAGGGAGACGGGGCCTCGGTTTAACTTCCCCTGAACAGGGAGACGGGGCCTCGGTTTAACATCCCCCTGAACAGGGAGACGGGGCCTCGGTTTAACATACCCCTGAACAGGGAGACGGGGCCTCGATTTAACATCCCCCTGAACAGGGAGACGGGGCCTCGGTTTAACATCCCCCTGAACAGGGAGACGGGGCCTCGGATTAACATCCCCTGAACAGGGAGACTGGGCTCCTCGGTTGAACATCCCCCTGAACAGGGAGACGGGGCCTCGGTTTAACATCCCCTGAACAGGGAGACGGGGCCTCGGTTTAACATCCCCCTGAACAGGGAAACGGGGCCTCGGTTTAACATCCCCCTGAACAGGGAGACGGGGTCTCGGTTTAACATCCCCCTGAACAGTGAGACGGGGCCTCGGTTTAACATCCTCCTGAACAGGGAGACGGGGCCTTGGTTTAACATCCCCCTGAACAGGGAGACGGGGCCTCGGTTTAACATCCCTCTGAACAGGGAGACGGGGCCTCGGTTTAACATCCCCTGAACAGGGTGACGGGGCCTCGGTTTAACATCCACGTGAACAGGGTGACGGGGCCTCGGTTCAACATCCCCCTGAACAGGGAGACGGGGCCTCGGTTTAACATCCCTCTGAACAGGGAGACGGGGCCTCGGTTTAACATCCCCCCTGAACAGGGAGACGGGGCCTCGGTTTAACATCCCCTGAACAGGGAGACGGGGCCTCGGTTTAACATCTCCCAGAACAGGGAGACGGGGCCTCGGTTTAACATCCCCCTGAACAGGGAGACGGGGCCTCGGTTTAACATCCCCCTGAACAGGGAGACGGGGCTTCGGTTTAACATCCCCTGAACAGGGAGATGGGGCCTCGGTTTAACAGCCCCCTGAACAGGGAGACGGGGCCTCGGTTTAACATCCCGTTAACAGGGAGACGGGGCCTCGGTTAAACATCCCCCTGAACAGGGAGACGGGGCCACGGTTTATCATCCCCCCTGAAAAGGGAGACGGGGCCTCGGTTTAACATCCCCCTGAACAGGGAGACGGGGCCACGGTTTATCATCCCCCTGAACAGGGAGACGGGGCCTCGGTTTAACATCCCCTGAACAGGGAGACGGGGCCTCGGTTTAACATCCCCTGAACAGGGAGACGGGGCTTCGGTTTAACACCCCCTGAACAGGGAGATGGGGCCTCGGTTTAACATCCCCTGAACAGGGAGACGGGGCCTCGGTTTAACATCCCCCTGAACAGGGAGACAGGGCCTCGGTTTAACAACCCCCCTGAACAGGGAGACGGGGCCTCGGTTTAACATCCCCTGAACAGGGAGACGGGGCCTCGGTTTAACATCCCCCTGAACGGGGAGACGGGGCCTCGGTTTAACATCCCCTGAACAGGGAGACGGGGCCTCGGTTTAACATCCCCCTGAACGGGGAGACGGGGCCTCAGTTTAACATCCCCTGAACAGGGAGACGGGGCCTCGGTTTAACATCCCCTGAACAGGGAGACGGGGCCGCGGTTTAACATCCCCTTAAACAGTGAGACGGGGCCTCGGTTTAACATCCCCCTGAACAGGGAGACGGGGCCTCGGTTTAACATCCCCCTGAACAGGGAGACGGGGCCTCGGTTTAACATCCCCTGAACAGGGAGACGGGGCCTCGGTTTATCATCCCCCCTGAACAGGGAGACGGGGCCTCGGTTTAACATCCCGTTAACAGGGAGACGGGGCCTCGGTTAAACATCCCCCTGAACAGGGAGACGGGGCCACGGTTTATCATCCCCCCTGAACAGGGAGACGGGGCCTCGGTTTAACATCCCCCTGAACAGGGAGACGGGGCCACGGTTTATCATCCCCCTGAACAGGGAGACGGGGCCTCGGTTTAACATCCCCTGAACAGGGAGACGGGGCCTCGGTTTATCATCCCCCCTGAACAGGGAGACGGGGCCTCGGTTTAACATCCCCTGAACAGGGAGACGGGGCTTCGGTTTAACACCCCCTGAACAGGGAGATGGGGCCTCGGTTTAACATCCCCTGAACAGGGAGACGGGGCCTCGGTTTAACATCCCCCTGAACAGGGAGACAGGGCCTCGGTTTAACAACCCCCCTGAACAGGGAGACGGGGCCTCGGTTTAACATCCCCTGAACAGGGAGACGGGGCCTTGGTTTAACTTCCCCCTGAACAGTGAGACGGGGCCACGGTTTAACATCCCCTGAACAGGGAGATGGGGCCTCGGTTTAACATCCCCTGAACAGGGAGACGGGGCCTCGGTTTAACATCCCCCTGAACGAGGAAACGGGGCCTCGGTGTAACATCCCCTGAACAGGGAGACGGGGCCTCGGTTTAACATCCCCTGAACAGGGAGACGGGGCCTCGGTTTAACATCCCCCTGAACAGGGAGACGGGGCCGCGGTTTAACATCCCCTTAAACAGTGAGACGGGGCCTCGGTTTAACATCCCCCTGAACAGGGAAACGGGGCTTCGGTTTAACATCCCCCTGAACAGGCAGACGGGGCCTCGTTTTAACATCCCCCTGAACAGGGAGACGGGGCCTCGGTTTAACATCCCCCCTGAACAGGGAGACGGGACCTCGGTTTAACATCTCCCTGAACAGGGAGACGGGGCCTCGGTTTAACATCCCCTGAACAGGGAGACGGGGCTTCGGTTTAACATCCCCTGAACAGGGAGATGGGGCCTCGGTTTAACAGCCCCCTGAACAGGGAGACGGGGCCTCGGTTTAACATCCCGTTAACAGGGAGATGGGGCATCGGTTCAAAATCCCGTTAACAGGGAGACCGGGCCTCGGTTTAACATCCCATTAACAGGGAGACGGGGCCTCGGTTTAACATCCCCGTGAACAGGAAGACGTGGCCTCGATTAAACATCCCCCTGAACAGGGAGACGGGGCCTCGGTTTATCATCCCCCCTGAACAGGGAGACGGGGCCTCGGTTTAACATCCCCCTGAACAGGGAGACGGGGCCTCGGTTTAACATCCCCCTGAACAGGGAGACGGGGCCTTGGTTTAACATCCCCTGAACAGGGAGACGGGGCTTCGGTTTAACATCCCCTGAACAGGGAGACGGGGCCTCGGTTTAACATCCCCTGAACAGGGAGACGGGGCTTCGGTTTAACATCCCCTGAACAGGGAGATGGGGCCTCGGTTTAACAGCACCCTGAACAGGGAGACGGGGCCTCGGTTTAACATCCCCTGAACAGGGGGACGGGGCTTCGGTTTAACATCCCCTGAACAGGGAGATGGGGCCTCGGTTTAAGAGCCCCCTGAACAGGGAGACGGGGCTTCGGTTTAACATCCCCCTGAACAGGGAGACGGGGCCTCGGTTTAACATCCCCCCTGAACAGGGAGACGGGGCCTCGGTTTAACATCCCCCTGAACAGGGAGACGGGGCCTCGGTTTAACAGCCCCCTGAACAGGGAGACGGGACCTCGGTTTAACATCCCCTGAATAGGGAGACGGGGCCTCGGTTTAACATCTCCCTGAACAGGGAGACGGAGCCTCGGTTTAACATCTCCCTGAACAGGGAGTCGGGGCCTCCGTTCAACATCCCTCTGAACAGGGAGACGGGGCCTCGGTTTAACTTCCACCTGAACAGTGAGACGTGGCCTCGATTAAACATCCCCCTGAACAGGGAGACGGGGCCACGGTTTATCATCCCCCTGAACAGGGAGACGGGGCCTCGGTTTAACATCCCCCTGAACAGGGAGACGAGGCCTCGGTTCAACATCCCCCTGAACAGGGAGACGGGGCCTCGGATTAACCTACCCTGAACAGGGAGACGGGGCCTCGATTTAACATCCCCCTGAACAGGGAGACGGGGCCTCGGTTTAACATCCCCCTGAACAGGGAGACGGGGCCTCGGTTTAACATCCGCCTGAACAGGGAGACGGGGCCTCCGTTCAACATCCCTCTGAACAGGGAGACGGGGCCTCGGTTTAACTTCCACCTGAACAGTGAGACGGGACCTCGATTAAACATCCCCCTGAACAGGGAGACGGGGCCTCGGTTTAACATCTCCCTGAACAGGGAGACGGAGCCTCGGTTTAACATCTCCCTGAACAGGGAGTCGGGGCCTCCGTTCAACATCCCTCTGAACAGGGAGACGGGGCCTCGGTTTAACTTCCACCTGAACAGTGAGACGGGACCTCGGTTTAACATCCACGGGAACAGGGAGACGTGGCCTCGATTAAACATCCCCCTGAACAGGGAGACGGGGCCTTGGTTTAACATCCCCTGAAAAGGGAGACGGGGCCTCGGTTTAACTTCCCCTGAACAGGGAGACGGGGCCTCGGTTTAACTTCCCCTGAACAGGGAGACGGGGCCTCGGTATAACATCCCCCTGAACAGGGAGACGGGGCCTCGGTTTAACATACCCCTGAACAGGGAGACGGGGCCTCGATTTAACATCCCCCTGAACAGGGAGACGGGGCCTCGGTTTAACATCCCCCTGAACAGGGAGACGGGGCCTCGGATTAACATCCCCTGAACAGGGAGACTGGGCTCCTCGGTTGAACATCCCCCTGAACAGGGAGACGGGGCCTCGGTTTAACACCCCTGAACATGGAGACGGGGCCTTGGTTTAACATCCCCCTGAACAGGGAAACGGGGCCTCGGTTTAACATCCCCCTGAACAGGGAGACGGGGTCTCGGTTTAACATCCCCCTGAACAGTGAGACGGGGCCTCGGTTTAACATCCTCCTGAACAGGGAGACGGGGCCTTGGTTTAACATCCCCCTGAACAGGGAGACGGGGCCTCGGTTTAACATCCCCCTGAACAGGGAGACGGGGCCTTGGTTTAACATCCCCCTGAACAGGGAGACGGGGCCTCGGTTTAACATCCCCCTGAACAGGGAGACGAGGCCTCGGTTTAACATCCCCCTGAACACGGAGACGGGGCCTCGGTTTAACATCCCCTGAACAGGGAGACGGGGCCTCGGTTTAACATCCCCCTGAACAGGGAGACGGGGCCTCGGTTTAACATCCCCTGAACAGGGAGATGGGGCCTCGGTTTAACATCCCCCTGAATAGGGAGACGGGGCCTCGGTTTAACATCCCCTGAACAGGGAGACGGGGCCTCGGTTTAACATCCCCTGAACAGGGAGACGGGGCCTCGGTTTAACATCCCCCTGAACAGGGAGACGGGGCCTCGGTTTAACATTCCCTGAACAGGGAGGCGGGGCCTCGGTTTAACATCCACTGAACAGGGAGACGGGGTCTCCGTTTAACATCCCCCTGAATAGGGAGACGGGGCCTCGGTTTAACATCCCCCTGAATAGGGAGACAGGCCTCGGTTTAACATCCCCCTGAACAGGGAGACGGGGCCTCGGTTTAACATCCCCCTGAACAGGGAGACGGGGCCTCGGTTTAACATCTCCCTGAACAGGGAGACGGGGCCTCGGTTTAACATCCCCTGAACAGGGAGACGGGGCCTCGGTTTAACATCCCCTGAACAGGGAGACGGGGCCTCGGTTTAACATCCCCTGAACAGGGAGACGGGGCCTCGGATTAACATCCCATTAACAGGGAGACGGGGCCTCGGTTTAACATCCCCTGAACAGGGAGACGGGGCCTTGGTTTAACATCCCCTGAAAAGGGAGACGGGGCCTCGGTTTAACTTCCCCCTGAGCAGGGAGACGGGGCCTCGGTTTAACATCCCCTGAACAGTGAGACGGGGCCTCGGTTTAACATCCCCCTGAGCAGGGAGACGGGGCCTCGGTTTAACATCCCCTGAACAGGGAGACGGGGCCTCGGTTTAACATCCCCCTGAATAGGGAGACGGGGCCTCGGTTTAACATCCCCCTGAATAGGGAGACAGGCCTCGGTTTAACATCCCCCTGAACAGGGAGACGGGGCCTCGGTTTAACATCCCCCTGAACAGGGAGACGGGGCCTCGGTTTAACATCTCCCTGAGCAGGGAGACGGGGCCTCGGTTTAACATCCCCTGAACAGGGAGACGGGGCCTCGGTTTAACATCCCCTGAACAGGGAGATGGGGCCTCGGTTTAACATCCCCTGAACAGGGAGACGGGGCCTCGGATTAACATCCCATTAACAGGGAGACGGGGCCTCGGTTTAACATCCCCTGAACAGGGAGACGGGGCCTTGGTTTAACATCCCCTGAAAAGGGAGACGGGGCCTCGGTTTAACTTCCCCCTGAGCAGGGAGACGGGGCCTCGGTTTAACATCCCCTGAACAGTGAGACGGGGCCTCGGTTTAACATCCCCCTGAACAGGGAGACGGGGCCTCGGTTTAACATCCCCTGAACAGGGAGACGGGGCCTCGGTTTAACATCCCCCTGAACAGGGAGACGGGGCCTCGGTTTAACATCCCCCTGAACAGGGAGACGGGGCCTCGGTTTAACATCCCCCTGAACAGGGAGACGGGGCCTCGGTTTAACATCCCCCTGAACAGGGAGACGGGGCCTCGGTTTAACTTCCACCTGAACAGTGAGACGGGACCTCGGATTAACATCCACGGGAACAGGGAGACGTGGCCTCGATTAAACATCCCCCTGAACAGGGAGACGGGGCCTCGGTTTAACATCTCCCTGAACAGGGAGACGGAGCCTCGGTTTAACATCTCCCTGAACAGGGAGTCGGGGCCTCCGTTCAACATCCCTCTGAACAGGGAGACGGGGCCTCGGTTTAACTTCCACCTGAACAGTGAGACGGGACCTCGGTTTAACATCCACGGGAACAGGGAGACGTGGCCTCGATTAAACATCCCCCTGAACAGGGAGACAGGGCCTTGGTTTAACATCCCCTGAAAAGGGAGACGGGGCCTCGGTTTAACTTCCCCCTGAACAGGGAGACGGGGCCTCGGTTTAACATCCCCCTGAACAGGGAGACGGGGCCTCGGTTTAACATACCCCTGAACAGGGAGACGGGGCCTCGATTTAACATCCCCCTGAACAGGGAGACGGGGCCCCTCGGTTTAACATCCCCCTGAACAGGGAGACGGGGCCTCGGTTTAACATCCCCCTGAACAGGGAGACGGGGCCTTGGAATAACATCCCCTGAACAGGGAGACTGGGCTCCTCGGTTGAACATCCCCCTGAACAGGGAGACGGGGCCTCGGTTTAACACCCCTGAACAGGGAGACGGGGCCTTGGTTTAAAATCCCCCTGAACAGGGAGACGGGGTCTCGGTTTAACATCCCCCTGAACAGGGAGACGGGGCCTCGGTTTAACATCCCCTGAACAGGGAGACGGGGCCCCTCGGTTTAACATCCCCCTGAACAGGGAGACGGGGCCTCGGTTTAACATCCCCCTGATCAGGGAGACGGGGCCTCGGTTTAACATCCCCTGAACAGGGAGATGGGGCCTCGGTTTAACATCCCCCTGAATAGGGAGACGGGGCCTCGGTTTAACATCCCCTGAACAGGGAGACGGGGCCTCGGTTTAACATCCCCTGAACAGGGAGACGGGGCCTCGGTTTAACATCCCCTGAACAGGGAGACGGGGCCTCGGTTTAACATCCCCCTGAACAGGGAGACGGGGCCTCGGTTTAACATCCCCCTGAACAGGGAGACGGGGCCTCGGTTTAACATCCCCCTGAACAGGGAGACGGGGCCTCGGTTTAACATCCCCCTGAATAGGGAGACGGGGCCTCGGTTTAACATCCCCTGAACAGGGAGACGGGGCCTCGGTTTAACATCCCCTGAACAGGGAGACGGGGCCTCGGTTTAACATCCCCTGAACAGGGAGACGGGGCCTCGGTTTAACATCCCCTGAACAGGGAGACGGGGCCTCGGTTTAACATCCCCCTGAATAGGGAGACGGGCCTCGGTTTAACATTCCCTGAACAGGGAGGCGGGGCCTCGGTTTAACATCCCCCTGAACAGGGAGACGGGGCCTCGGTGTAACATCCCCTGAACAGGGAGACGGGGTCTGCGTTTAACATCCCCCTGAATAGGGAGACGGGGCCTCGGTTTAACATCCCCCTGAATAGGGAGACAGGCCTCGGTTTAACATCCCCCTGAACAGGGAGACGGGGCCTCGGTTTAACATCCCCCTGAACAGGGAGACGGGGCCTCGGTTTAACATCCCCCTGAACAGGGAGACGGGGCCTCGGTTTAACAACCCCTGAACAGGGAGACGGGGCCTCGGTTTAACATCCCCTGAACAGGGAGATGGGGCCTCGGTTTAACATCCCCCTGAACAGGGAGACGGGGCCTTGGTTTAACATCCCCCTGAACAGGGAGACGGGGCCTCGGTTTAACATCCCCCTGAACAGGGAGACGGGGCCTTGGTTTAACATCCCCCTGAACAGGGAGACGGGGCCTTGGTTTAACATCCCCCTGAACAGGGAGAAGGGGCCTCGGTTTAACATCCCCCTGAACAGGGAGACGGGGTCTCGGTTTAACATCCCCCTGAACAGGGAGACGGGGCCTCGGTTTAACATCCCCTGAACAGGGAGACGGGGCCCCTCGGTTTAACATCGCCCTGAACAGGGAGACGGGGCCTCGGTTTAACATCCCCCTGAACAGGGAGACGGGGCCTCGGTTTAACATCCCCTGAACAGGGAGATGGGGCCTCGGTTTAACATCCCCCTGAATAGGGAGACGGGGCCTCTGTTTAACATCCCCTGAACAGGGAGACGGGGCCTCGGTTTAACATCCCCTGAACAGGGAGACGGGGCCTCGGTTTAACATCCCCCTGAACAGGGAGACGGGGCCTCGGTTTAACATTCCCTGAACAGGGAGGCGGGGCCTCGGTTTAACATCCCCTGAACAGGGAGACGGGGTCTCCGTTTAACATCCCCCTGAATAGGGAGACGGGGCCTCGGTTTAACATCCCCCTGAATAGGGAGACAGGCCTCGGTTTAACATCCCCCTGAATAGGGAGACGGGGCCTCGGTTTAACATCCCCTGAACAGGGAGACGGGCCTCCAAATAGTAAAATAGAGGTTAGGGAGGGCATCACGAGGGAAATTAGAGAAGCGTGCAATAAGAGCACAGCTGTCATCATAGGTGACTTTAACTTACATATAGATTGGACTAGCCTAATCAGTAAAAATAATGAGGAGGAGGAATTCCTTGAGTGTTTAAGGGATGGTTATCTGGATCAATATGTCGAGGAACCAACTCGGGAACAGGCTATATTGGACTGGGTACTGTGCAATGAGAAGGGACTAATCAGTAATCTTGTTGTACGGGGACCCTTGGGTCAGAGCGATCATAACATGATCGATTTCTCACTCGAAATGGAGAGCGAAGAAATTGACTCAGAGACTAAGGTCCTGAATTTAAACAAGGGGAATTATGATGCCATGAGACGGGAACTGAGTAGGTCTGATTGGACAACGTTCCTGAGAGGACTGGAGGTAGATAAACAATGGCAAACATTTAAAGATAGAATGACAAAATTGCAAAAATTGTTTATACCAATCTGGCATAAAAGGAAATCTAAAAAGGTGACTCAACCGTGGATAACAGGGGAAATTAGAGACAGCATAAAATCCAAAGATAGGGCGTATAAAATAGCCAAAAAAAGCGCCAGAGCGGAAGATTGGGAACAGTTTAAGATAGAGCAAAGGAGGGCAAAGGGCATGATCAAGAGGGGCAAAATAGCTTACGAAAATAAGCTGGCGGAAAATATAAAAACTAACTCCAAAAGCTTTTATAAATATATCAAAAGGAAAAGACTGGTGAAAACCAAAGTTGGTCCATTGCAGTCAGATACGGGGGAATATATAATGGGAAATAAGGAAATGGCAGATCAACTAAATGCATACTTTGGGTCAGTCTTTACGAAGGAAGACACAAAAAACCTCCCTGGGATATCGGGAAAAATAGGGACATTGGCAAAGGAGGAACTGACGCAAATCAATATCTCTAAGGATATGGTGTTAAGGAAGCTAAAGGGATTGAAGGTGGACAAATCCCCAGGGCCTGATAACATGCATCCTAGGGTACTGAAGGAGGTGGCCCTAGAGATAGCGGATGCACTAAGGATGATTTTTCAGAATTCATTAGACTCGGGAACAGTGCCGATGGATTGGAGGGTAGCTAACGTTACCCCACTATTCAAAAAGGGGGGTAGGGAAAAAGCAGGTAATTACAGACCTGTAAGCCTTACATCAGTTGTGGGCAAAATGCTGGAGTCCATCATTAAGGATGAAATAGCGGAGCACTTAGCAAATGGGGACAGGATAGGACAGAGTCAACATGGATTTACAAAGGGTAAATCGTGCTTGACTAATCTATTGGAATTTTTTGAGGGAGTAACTGGTAGAATAGATGGGGGAGAGCCAGTAGATGTGGTGTACCTGGACTTCCAAAAGGCCTTCGATAAGGTCCCACATAAAAGATTAGCATGGAAAATTGAGGCTCATGGGATAAAGGGGAAAGTTTTGGCGTGGATAGGGAACTGGCTGTCAGATAGAAAACAGAGAGTTGGAATAAACGGCTCATTTTCTGAATGGCAGGCAGTAACAAGTGGGGTACCACAGGGATCTGTCCTGGGCCCCCAGCTGTTCACAATTTACATTAATGACCTGGATCAGGGAGTCGGATGCAGCATTTCCAAATTTGCAGACGACACTAAACTAGGAGGTGGGGTGGGCTCAGAGGAAGAGACCAGGAAGCTCCAGAGCGATTTGGACAGACTGGGCGATTGGGCGGATAAATGGCAGATGCACTATAATGTGGACAAGTGCGAAGTTATCCACCTTGGGTGCAGGAACGGGAGGGCAAATTATTATTTAAATGGCAATAGATTGGGAGAGGGGGAAGTACAGAGAGACCTGGGTGTTCTTGTACACCAGTCACTGAAGGCGAGCATGCAGGTGCAACAGGCGGTCAAGAAGGCAAACGGTATGCTGGCCTTCATAGCAAAAGGGTTAGAATACAGGAACAGGGATACCTTGCTGCAGCTGTACAGGGCACTGGTGAGACCACACCTCGAGTACTGTGTACAGTTTTGGTCGCCTCATCTGAGGAAGGATGTTCTTGCCATGGAGGGGGTGCAGCGGCGATTCACCAGGCTGATACCAGGAATGGCGGGAATGACCTATGAGGAGAGACTATGTAGTTTAGGGATGTACACACTGGAGTTTAGAAGATTGAGAGGGGACCTCATAGAAGTGTATAAAATTCTGACAGGTCTAGACAGACTGGATGCAGAAGGAATGTTTCCCTTGGCGGGTGAGAACAGAACTAGAGGACATAATTTAAGGATAAGGGCTAAACCATTTAGGACAGAGATGAGGGGGAATTTCTTCACTCAGAGAGTGGTGAACCTGTGGAACTCATTGCCACAGAGGGCAGTGTACGCCAACTCATTAAATATATTTAAGAGGGAATTAGATATATTTCTACGGGCAAAAGGGGTTAAGGGTTACGGAGAGAAGGCGGGGACGGGATACTGAATTAAAGGATCAGCCATGATCTCATTAAATGGCGGAGCAGGCACGAAGGGCCGAATGGCCTACTCCTGCTCCTATCTTCTATGTATCTATGTATGTATCTATGTAACATCCCCCTGAACAGGGAGACGGGGCCTCGGTTTAACATCCCCCTGAACAGGGAGACGGGGCCTCGGTTTAACATCTCCCTGAACAGGGAGACGGGGCCCCTCGGTTTAACATCCCCCTGAACAGGGAGACGGGGCCTCGGTTTAACATCCCCCTGATCAGGGAGACGGGGCCTCGGTTTAACATCCCCTGAACAGGGAGATGGGGCCTCGGTTTAACATCCCCCTGAATAGGGAGACGGGGCCTCGGTTTAACATCCCCTGAACAGGGAGACGGGGCCTCGGTTTAACATCCCCTGAACAGGGAGACGGGGCCTCGGTTTAACATCCCCCTGAATAGGGAGACGGGGCCTCGGTTTAACATCCCCTGAACAGGGAGACGGGGCCTCGGTTTAACATCCCCTGAACAGGGAGACGGGGCCTCGGTTTAACATCCCCTGAACAGGGAGACGGGGCCTCGGTTTAACATCCCCTGAACAGGGAGACGGGGCCTCGGTTTAACATCCCCCTGAATAGGGAGACGGGCCTCGGTTTAACATTCCCTGAACAGGGAGGCGGGGCCTCGGTTTAACATCCCCCTGAACAGGGAGACGGGGCCTCGGTTTAACATCCCCTGAACAGGGAGACGGGGTCTGCGTTTAACATCCCCCTGAATAGGGAGACGGGACCTCGGTTTAACATCCCCCTGAATAGGGAGACAGGCCTCGGTTTAACATCCCCCTGAACAGGGAGACGGGGCCTCGGTTTAACATCCCCCTGAACAGGGAGACGGGGCCTCGGTTTAACATCCCCCTGAACAGGGAGACGGGACCTCGGTTTAACATCCCCCTGAACAGGGAGACGGGGCCTCGGTTTAACATCCCCCTGAACAGGGAGACGGGACCTCGGTTTAACATCCCCCTGAACAGGGAGACGGGGCCTCGGTTTAACATCCCCCTGAACAGGGAGACGGGGCCTCGGTTTAACATCCCCCTGAACAGGGAGACGGGGCCTCGGTTTAACATCCCCCTGAACAGGGAGACGGGGCCTCGGTTTAACATCCCCCTGAACAGGGAGACGGGGCCTCGGTTTAACAACCCCTGAACAGGGAGACGGGGCCTCGGTTTAACATCCCCTGAACAGGGAGATGGGGCCTCGGTTTAACATCCCCCTGAACAGGGAGACGGGGCCTGGGTTTAACATCCCCCTGAACAGGGAGACGGGGCCTCGGTTTAACATCCCCCTGAACAGGGAGACGGGGCCTTGGTTTAACATCCCCCTGAACAGGGAGACGGGGCCTTGGTTTAACATCCCCCTGAACAGGGAGAAGGGGCCTCGGTTTAACATCCCCCTGAACAGGGAGACGGGGTCTCGGTTTAACATCCCCCTGAACAGGGAGACGGGGCCTCGGTTTAACATCCCCTGAACAGGGAGACGGGGCCCCTCGGTTTAACATCGCCCTGAACAGGGAGACGGGGCCTCGGTTTAACATCCCCCTGAACAGGGAGACGGGGCCTCGGTTTAACATCCCCTGAACAGGGAGACGGGACCTCGTTTTAACATCCCCCTGAACAGGGAGACGGGGCCTCGGTTTAACATCCCCCTGAACAGGGAGACGGGGCCTCGGTTTAACATCCCCCTGAATAGGGAGACGGGGCCTCTGTTTAACATCCCCTGAACAGGGAGACGGGGCCTCGGTTTAACATCCCCTGAACAGGGAGACGGGGCCTCGGTTTAACATCCCCCTGAACAGGGAGACGGGGCCTCGGTTTAACATTCCCTGAACAGGGAGGCGGTGCCTCGGTTTAACATCCCCTGAACAGGGAGACGGGGTCTCCGTTTAACATCCCCCTGAATAGGGAGACGGGGCCTCGGTTTAACATCCCCCTGAATAGGGAGACAGGCCTCGGTTTAACATCCCCCTGAACAGGGAGACGGGGCCTCGGTTTAACATCCCCCTGAACAGGGAGACGGGGCCTCGGTTTAACATCTCCCTGAACAGGGAGACGGGGCCTCGGTTTAACATCCCCTGAACAGGGAGACGGGGCCTCGGTTTAACATCCCCTGAACAGGGAGATGGGGCCTCGGTTTAACATCCCCTGAACAGGGAGACGGGGCCTCGGATTAACATCCCATTACCAGGGAGACGGGGCCTCGGTTTAACATCCCCTGAACAGGGAGACGGGGCCTTGGTTTAACATCCCCTGAAAAGGGAGACGGGGCCTCGGTTTAACATACCCCTGAACAGGGAGACGGGGCCTCAGTTTAACATACCCCTGAACAGGGAGACGGGGCCTCGGTTTAACATACCCCTGAACAGGGAGACGGGGCCTCGGTTTAACATCCCCCTGAACAGGGAGACGGGGCCTCGGTTTAACATCCCCCTGAACAGGGAGACGGGGCCTCGGTTTAACATCCCCCTGAACAGGGAGACGGGGCCTCGGTTTAACATCCCCCTGAACAGGGAGACGGGGCCTCGGTTTAACATCCCCCTGAACAGGGAGACGGGGCCTCGGTTTAACATCCCCCTGAACAGGGAGACGGGGCCTCGGTTTAACATCCCCCTGAACAGGAAGACGGGGCCTCGGTTTAACATCCCCCTGAACAGGGAGACGGGGCCTCGGTTTAACATCCCCCTGAATAGGGAGACGGGGCCTCGGTTTAACATCCCCTGAACAGGGAGACGGGGCCTCGGTTTAACATCCCCCTGAATAGGGAGACGGGGCCTCGGTTTAACATCCCCTGAACAGGGAGACGGGGCCTCGGTTTAACATCCCCTGAACAGGGAGACGGGGCCTCGGTTTAACATCCCCTGAACAGGGAGACGGGGCCTCGGTTTAACATCCCCTGAACAGGGAGACGGGGCCTCGGTTTAACATCCCCCTGAATAGGGAGACGGGCCTCGGTTTAACATTCCCTGAACAGGGAGGCGGGGCCTCGGTTTAACATCCCCCTGAACAGGGAGACGGGGCCTCGGTGTAACATCCCCTGAACAGGGAGACGGGGTCTGCGTTTAACATCCCCCTGAATAGGGAGACGGGGCCTCGGTTTAACATCCCCCTGAATAGGGAGACAGGCCTCGGTTTAACATCCCCCTGAACAGGGAGACGGGGCCTCGGTTTAACATCCCCCTGAACAGGGAGACGGGGCCTCGGTTTAACATCCCCCTGAACAGGGAGACGGGGCCTCGGTTTAACAACCCCTGAACAGGGAGACGGGGCCTCGGTTTAACATCCCCTGAACAGGGAGATGGGGCCTCGGTTTAACATCCCCCTGAACAGGGAGACGGGGCCTTGGTTTAACATCCCCCTGAACAGGGAGACGGGGCCTCGGTTTAACATCCCCCTGAACAGGGAGACGGGGCCTTGGTTTAACATCCCCCTGAACAGGGAGACGGGGCCTTGGTTTAACATCCCCCTGAACAGGGAGAAGGGGCCTCGGTTTAACATCCCCCTGAACAGGGAGACGGGGTCTCGGTTTAACATCCCCCTGAACAGGGAGACGGGGCCTCGGTTTAACATCCCCTGAACAGGGAGACGGGGCCCCTCGGTTTAACATCGCCCTGAACAGGGAGACGGGGCCTCGGTTTAACATCCCCCTGAACAGGGAGACGGGGCCTCGGTTTAACATCCCCTGAACAGGGAGATGGGGCCTCGGTTTAACATCCCCCTGAATAGGGAGACGGGGCCTCTGTTTAACATCCCCTGAACAGGGAGACGGGGCCTCGGTTTAACATCCCCTGAACAGGGAGACGGGGCCTCGGTTTAACATCCCCCTGAACAGGGAGACGGGGCCTCGGTTTAACATTCCCTGAACAGGGAGGCGGGACCTCGGTTTAACATCCCCTGAACAGGGAGACGGGGTCTCCGTTTAACATCCCCCTGAATAGGGAGACGGGGCCTCGGTTTAACATCCCCCTGAATAGGGAGACAGGCCTCGGTTTAACATCCCCCTGAACAGGGAGACGGGGCCTCGGTTTAACATCCCCCTGAACAGGGAGACGGGGCCTCGGTTTAACATCTCCCTGAACAGGGAGACGGGGCCCCTCGGTTTAACATCCCCCTGAACAGGGAGACGGGGCCTCGGTTTAACATCCCCCTGATCAGGGAGACGGGGCCTCGGTTTAACATCCCCTGAACAGGGAGATGGGGCCTCGGTTTAACATCCCCCTGAATAGGGAGACGGGGCCTCGGTTTAACATCCCCTGAACAGGGAGACGGGGCCTCGGTTTAACATCCCCTGAACAGGGAGACGGGGCCTCGGTTTAACATCCCCCTGAATAGGGAGACGGGGCCTCGGTTTAACATCCCCTGAACAGGGAGACGGGGCCTCGGTTTAACATCCCCTGAACAGGGAGACGGGGCCTCGGTTTAACATCCCCCTGAATAGGGAGACGGGGCCTCGGTTTAACATCCCCTGAACAGGGAGACGGGGCCTCGGTTTAACATCCCCTGAACAGGGAGACGGGGCCTCGGTTTAACATCCCCTGAACAGGGAGACGGGGCCTCGGTTTAACATCCCCCTGAATAGGGAGACGGGCCTCGGTTTAACATTCCCTGAACAGGGAGGCGGGGCCTCGGTTTAACATCCCCCTGAACAGGGAGACGGGGCCTCGGTTTAACATCCCCTGAACAGGGAGACGGGGTCTGCGTTTAACATCCCCCTGAATAGGGAGACGGGGCCTCGGTTTAACATCCCCCTGAATAGGGAGACAGGCCTCGGTTTAACATCCCCCTGAACAGGGAGACGGGGCCTCGGTTTAACATCCCCCTGAACAGGGAGACGGGGCCTCGGTTTAACATCCCCCTGAACAGGGAGACGGGGCCTCGGTTTAACAACCCCTGAACAGGGAGACGGGGCCTCGGTTTAACATCCCCTGAACAGGGAGATGGGGCCTCGGTTTAACATCCCCCTGAACAGGGAGACGGGGCCTTGGTTTAACATCCCCCTGAACAGGGAGACGGGGCCTTGGTTTAACATCCCCCTGAACAGGGAGAAGGGGCCTCGGTTTAACATCCCCCTGAACAGGGAGACGGGGTCTCGGTTTAACATCCCCCTGAACAGGGAGACGGGGCCTCGGTTTAACATCCCCTGAACAGGGAGACGGGGCCCCTCGGTTTAACATCGCCCTGAACAGGGAGACGGGGCCTCGGTTTAACATCCCCCTGAACAGGGAGACGGGGCCTCGGTTTAACATCCCCTGAACAGGGAGATGGGGCCTCGGTTTAACATCCCCCTGAATAGGGAGACGGGGCCTCTGTTTAACATCCCCTGAACAGGGAGACGGGGCCTCGGTTTAACATCCCCTGAACAGGGAGACGGGGCCTCGGTTTAACATCCCCCTGAACAGGGAGACGGGGCCTCGGTTTAACATTCCCTGAACAGGGAGGCGGTGCCTCGGTTTAACATCCCCTGAACAGGGAGACGGGGTCTCCGTTTAACATCCCCCTGAATAGGGAGACGGGGCCTCGGTTTAACATCCCCCTGAATAGGGAGACAGGCCTCGGTTTAACATCCCCCTGAACAGGGAGACGGGGCCTCGGTTTAACATCCCCCTGAACAGGGAGACGGGGCCTCGGTTTAACATCTCCCTGAACAGGGAGACGGGGCCTCGGTTTAACATCCCCTGAACAGGGAGACGGGGCCTCGGTTTAACATCCCCTGAACAGGGAGATGGGGCCTCGGTTTAACATCCCCTGAACAGGGAGACGGGGCCTCGGATTAACATCCCATTACCAGGGAGACGGGGCCTCGGTTTAACATCCCCTGAACAGGGAGACGGGGCCTTGGTTTAACATCCCCTGAAAAGGGAGACGGGGCCTCGGTTTAACATACCCCTGAACAGGGAGACGGGGCCTCAGTTTAACATACCCCTGAACAGGGAGACGGGGCCTCGGTTTAACATACCCCTGAACAGGGAGACGGGGCCTCGGTTTAACATCCCCCTGAACAGGGAGACGGGGCCTCGGTTTAACATCCCCCTGAACAGGGAGACGGGGCCTCGGTTTAACATCCCCCTGAACAGGGAGACGGGGCCTCGGTTTAACATCCCCCTGAACAGGGAGACGGGGCCTCGGTTTAACATCCCCCTGAACAGGGAGACGGGGCCTCGGATTAACATCCCCTGAACAGGGAGACCGGGCTCCTCGGTTCAACATCCCCCTGAACAGGGAGACGGGGCCTCGGTTTAACATCCCCCTGAACAGGGAGACGGGGCCTCGGTTTAACTTCCACGGGAACAGGGAGACGTGGCCTCGATTAAACATCCCCCTGAACAGGGAGACAGGGCCTTGGTTTAACATCCCCTGAAAAGGGAGACGGGGCCTCGGTTTAACTTCCCCCTGAACAGGGAGACGGGGCCTCGGTTTAACATCCCCCTGAACAGGGAGACGGGGCCTCGGTTTAACATACCCCTGAACAGGGAGACGGGGCCTCGATTTAACATCCCCCTGAACAGGGAGACGGGGCCTCGGTTTAACATCCCCCTGAACAGGGAGACGGGGCCTCGGATTAACATCCCCTGAACAGGGAGACTGGGCTCCTCGGTTGAACATCCCCCTGAACAGGGAGACGGGGCCTCGGTTTAACACCCCTGAACAGGGAGACGGGGCCCTGGTTTAACATCCCCCTGAACAGGGAGACGGGGTCTCGGTTTAACATCCCCCTGAACAGGGAGACGGGGCCTCGGTTTAACATCCCCTGAACAGGGAGACGGGGCCCCTCGGTTTAACATCCCCCTGAACAGGGAGACGGGGCCTCGGTTTAACATCCCCCTGAACAGGGAGACGGGGCCTCGGTTTAACATCCCCTGAACAGGGAGATGGGGCCTCAGTTTAACATCCCCCTGAATAGGGAGACGGGGCCTCGGTTTAACATCCCCTGAACAGGGAGACGGGGCCTCGGTTTAACATCCCCTGAACAGGGAGACGGGGCCTCGATTTAACATCCCCTGAACAGGGAGACGGGGCCTCGGTTTAACATCCCCTGAACAGGGAGACGGGGCCTCGGTTTAACATCCCCCTGAACAGGGAGACGGGTCCTCGGTTTAACATCCCCCTGAATAGGGAGACGGGCCTCGGCTTAACATCCCCTGAACAGGGAGACGGGGCCTCGGTTTAACATCCCCCTGAACAGGGAGACGGGGCCTCGGTTTAACATCCCCTGAACAGGGAGACGGGGTCTGCGTTTAACATCCCCCTGAATAGGGAGACGGGGCCTCGGTTTAACATCCCCCTGAATAGGGAGACAGGCCTCGGTTTAACATCCCCCTGAACAGGGAGACGGGGCCTCGGTTTAACATCCCCCTGAACAGGGAGACAGGGCCTCGGTTTAACATCCCCCTGAACAGGGAGACGGGGCCTCGGTTTAACAACCCCTGAACAGGGAGACGGGGCCTCGGTTTAACATCCCCTGAACAGGGAGATGGGGCCTCGGTTTAACATCCCCCTGAACAGGGAGACGGGGCCTTGGTTTAACATCCCCCTGAACAGGGAGACGGGGCCTCGGTTTAACATCCCCCTGAACAGGGAGACGGGGTCTCGGTTTAACATCCCCCTGAACAGGGAGACGGGGCCTCGGTTTAACATCCCCTGAACAGGGAGACGGGGCCCCTCGGTTTAACATCGCCCTGAACAGGGAGACGGGGCCTCGGTTTAACATCCCCCTGAACAGGGAGACGGGGCCTCGGTTTAACATCCCCTGAACAGGGAGAATGGGCCTCGGTTTAACATCCCCCTGAATAGGGAGCCGGGGCCTCGGTTTAACATCCCCTGAACAGGGAGACGGGGCCTCGGTTTAACATCCCCTGAACAGGGAGACGGGGCCTCGGTTTAACATCCCCCTGAACAGGGAGACGGGGCCTCGGTTTAACATTCCCTGAACAGGGAGGCGGGGCCTCGGTTTAACATCCCCTGAACAGGGAGACGGGGTCTCCGTTTAACATCCCCCTGAATAGGGAGACGGGGCCTCGGTTTAACATCCCCCTGAATAGGGAGACAGGCCTCGGTTTAACATCCCCCTGAACAGGGAGACGGGGCCTCGGTTTAACATCCCCCTGAACAGGGAGACGGGGCCTCGGTTTAACATCTCCCTGAACAGGGAGACGGGGCCTCGGTTTAACATCCCCTGAACAGGGAGACGGGGCCTCGGTTTAACATCCCCTGAACAGGGAGATGGGGCCTCGGTTTAACATCCCCTGAACAGGGAGACGGGGCCTCGGATTATCATCCCATTACCAGGGAGACGGGGCCTCGGTTTAACATCCCCTGAACAGGGAGACGGGGCCTTGGTTTAACATCCCCTGAAAAGGGAGACGGGGCCTCGGTTTAACATACCCCTGAACAGGGAGGCGGGGCCTCGGTTTAACATACCCCTGAACAGGGAGACGGGGCCTCGGTTTAACATACCCCTGAACAGGGAGACGGGGCCTCGGTTTAACATCCCCCTGAACAGGGAGACGGGGCCTCGGTTTAACATCCCCCTGAACAGGGAGACGGGGCCTCGGTTTAACATCCCCCTGAACAGGGAGACGGGGCCTCGGTTTAACATCCCCCTGAACAGGGAGACGGGGCCTCGGTTTAACATCCCCCTGAACAGGGAGACGGGGCCTCGGATTAACATCCCCTGAACAGGGAGACCGGGCTCCTCGGTTCAACATCCCCCTGAACAGGGAGACGGGGCCTCGGTTTAACATCCCCCTGAACAGGGAGACGGGGCCTCGGTTTAACTTCCACGGGAACAGGGAGACGTGGCCTCGATTAAACATCCCCCTGAACAGGGAGACAGGGCCTTGGTTTAACATCCCCTGAAAAGGGAGACGGGGCCACGGTTTAACTTCCCCCTGAACAGGGAGACGGGGCCTCGGTTTAACATCCCCCTGAACAGGGAGACGGGGCCTCGGTTTAACATACCCCTGAACAGGGAGACGGGGCCTCGATTTAACATCCCCCTGAACAGGGAGACGGGGCCTCGGTTTAACATCCCCCTGAACAGGGAGACGGGGCCTCGGATTAACATCCCCTGAACAGGGAGACTGGGCTCCTCGGTTGAACATCCCCCTGAACAGGGAGACGGGGCCTCGGTTTAACACCCCTGAACAGGGAGACGGGGCCCTGGTTTAACATCCCCCTGAACAGGGAGACGGGGTCTCGGTTTAACATCCCCCTGAACAGGGAGACGGGGCCTCGGTTTAACATCCCCTGAACAGGGAGACGGGGCCCCTCGGTTTAACATCCCCCTGAACAGGGAGACGGGGCCTCGGTTTAACATCCCCCTGAACAGGGAGACGGGGCCTCGGTTTAACATCCCCTGAACAGGGAGATGGGGCCTCAGTTTAACATCCCCCTGAATAGGGAGACGGGGCCTCGGTTTAACATCCCCTGAACAGGGAGACGGGGCCTCGGTTTAACATCCCCTGAACAGGGAGACGGGGCCTCGATTTAACATCCCCTGAACAGGGAGACGGGGCCTCGGTTTAACATCCCCCTGAATAGGGAGACGGGCCTCGGTTTAACATTCCCTGAACAGGGAGGCGGGGCCTCGGTTTAACATCCCCTGAACAGGGAGACGGGGTCTGCGTTTAACATCCCCCTGAATAGGGAGACGGGGCCTCGGTTTAACATCCCCCTGAATAGGGAGACAGGCCTCGGTTTAACATCCCCCTGAACAGGGAGACGGGGCCTCGGTTTAACATCCCCCTGAACAGGGAGACGGGGCCTCGGTTTAACATCTCCCTGAACAGGGAGACGGGGCCTCGGTTTAACATCCCCTGAACAGGGAGACGGGGCCTCGGTTTAACATCCCCCTGAACAGGGAGACGGGGCCTCGGATTAACCTACCCTGAACAGGGAGACGGGGCCTTGGTTTAACATCCCCTGAAAAGGGAGACGGGGCCTCGGTTTAACTTCCCCCTGAACAGGGAGACGGGGCCTCGGTTTAACATACCCCTGAACAGGGAGACGGGGCCTCGGTTTAACATCCCCCTGAACAGGGAGACGGGGCCTCGGTTTAACATCCCCCTGAACAGGGAGACGGGGCCTCGGTTTAACATCCCCCTGAACAGGGAGACGGGGCCTCGGTTTAACATCCCCCTGAACAGGGAGACGGGGCCTCGGATTAACATCCCCTGAACAGGGAGACCGGGCTCCTCGGTTCAACATCCCCCTGAACAGGGAGACGGGGCCTCGGTTTAACATCCCCCTGAACAGGGAGACGGGGCCTCGGTTTAACATCCCCCTGAACAGGGAGACGGGGCCTCGGTTTAACATCCCCCTGAACAGGGAGACGGGGCCTCGGTTTATCATCCCCCTGAACAGGGAGACGGGGCCTCGGTTTAACATCCCCCTGAACAGGGAGACGGGGCCTCGGTTTAACATCCCCCTGAACAGGGAGACGGGGCCTCGGTTTAACATCTCCCTGAACAGGGAGTCGGGGCCTCCGTTCAACATCCCCCTGAACAGTGAGACGGGGCCCCTCGGTTTAACATCCCCCTGAACAGGGTGACGGGGCCTCGGTTTAACATCCCCTGAACAGGGAGACGGGGCCTCGGTTTAACATCCCCTGAACAGGGAGACGGGGCCTCGGTTTAACATCCCCTGAAGAGGGAGACGGGGCCTCGGTTTAACATCCCCCTGAACAGGGAGACGGGGCCTCGGTTTAACATCCCCTGAACAGGGAGACGGGGCCTCAGTTTAACATCCCCTGAACAGGGAGACGGGGCCTCGGTTTAACATCCCCCTCAACAGGGAGACGGGGCCTCAGTTTAACATCCCCCTGAACAGGGAGACGGGGTCTCGGTTTAACATCCCCCTGAACAGGGAGACGGGGCCTTTGTTTAACATCCCCCTGAACAGGGAGACGGGGCCTCGGTTTAACATCCCCCTGAACAGGGAGACGGGGCCTCGGTTTAACATCCCCCTGTATAGGGAGACGGGGCCTCGGTTTAACATCCCCTGAACAGGGAGATGGGGCCCCTTGGTTTAACTTCCCCCTGAACAGAGAGACGGGGCATCGGTTTAACATCCCCCCTGAACAGGGAGACGGGGCTTCGGTTTAACATCCCCCTGAACAGGGAGACGGGGCCTCAGCTTAACATCCCCTGAACAGGGAGACAGGGCCTCGGTTTAACATGCCGTTAACAGGGCGACGGGGCCTCGGTTTAACATCCCCCTGTACAGGGAGACGGGGCCACGGTTTAACATCCCCCTGAACAGGGAGACGGGGCCTCGGTTTCACATCCCCCTGAACGGGGAGACGGGGCCTCGGTTTAACATCCCCTGAACAGTGAGACGGGGCCTCGGTTTAACATCCCCCTGAACAGGGAGACGGGGCCTCGGTTTAACATCCCCCTGAACAGGGAGACGGGGCCTCGGTTTAACATCCCACTGAACGGGGAGACGGGGCCTCGGTTTAACATCCCCTGAACAGGGAGACGGGGCCTCGGTTTAACATCCTCTGAACAGGGAGATGGGACCTCGGTTTAACATCCCACTGAACAGGGAGACGGGGCCTCGGTTTAACATCCCCCTGAACAGGGAGACGGGGCCTCGGTTTAACATCCCCCTGAACAGGGAGACGGGGCCTCGGTTTAACATCCCCCTGAACAGGGAGACGGGGCCTCGGTTTAACATCCCCCTGAACAGGGAGACGGACCGTCGGTTTAACATCCCCCTGAACAGGTAGACGGGGCCTCGGTTTAACATCCCCCTGAACAGGGAGACGGAGCCTCGGTTTAACATCCCCCTGAACAGGGAGACGGGGCCTCGGTTAAACATCCCCCTGAACAGGGAGACGGGGCCTCGATTAAACATCCCCCTGAACAGGGAGACGGGGCCTCGGTTTAAGATCCCCCTGAACAGGGAGACGGGGCCTCGGTTTAACATCCCCCTGAACAGGGAGACGGGGCCTCGGATTAACCTACCCTGAACAGGGAGACGGGGCCTTGGTTTAACATCCCCTGAAAAGGGAGACGGGGCCTCGGCTTAACTTCCCCCTGAACAGGGAGACGGGGCCTCGGTTTAACATCCCCCTGAACAGGGAGACGGGGCCTCGGTTTAACATCCCCTGAACAGGGAGACGGGGCCTTGGTTTAACATCCCCCTGAACAGGGAGACGGGACCTCGGTTTAACATCCCCCTGAACAGGGAGACGGGGCCTCGGTTTAACATCCCCCTGAACAGGGAGACGGGGCCTCGGTTTAACATCCCCCTGAACAGGGAGACGGGGCCTCGGTTTAACATCCCCCTGAACAGGGAGACGGGGCCTCGGTTTAACATCCCCCTGAACAGGGAGACGGGACCTCGGTTTAACATCCCCCTGAACAGGGAGACGGGGCCTCGGTTTAACATCCCCCTGAACAGGGAGACGGGGCCTCGGTTTAACATCCCCCTGAACAGTGAGACGGGGCCTCGGTTTAACATCCCCCTGAACAGTGAGACGGGGCCTCGGTTTAACATCCCCCTGAACAGGGAGACGGGGCCTCGGATTAACATCCCCTGAACAGGGAGACCGGGCTCCTCGGTTTAACATCCCCCTGAACAGGGAGACGGGACCTCGGTTTAACATCCCCCTGAACAGGGAGACGGGGCCTCGGATTAACATCCCACTGAACAGGAAGACGGGGCCTCGGTTTAACATCCCCCTGAACAGGGAGACGGGACCTCGGTTTAACATCCCCCTGAACAGGGAGACGGGGCCTCGGTTTAACATCCCCCTGAACAGGGAGACGGGGCCTCGGTTTAACATCCCCCTGAACAGGGAGACGGGGCCTCGGATTAACATCCCACTGAACAGGAAGACGGGGCCTCGGATTAACATCCCACTGAACAGGAAGACGGGGCCTCGGTTTAACATCCCCCTGAACAGGGAGACGGGGCCTCGGTTTAACATCCCCCTGAACAGTGAGACGGGGCCTCGGTTTAACATCCCCCTGAACAGTGAGACGGGGCCTCGGTTTAACATCCCCCTGAACAGGGAGACGGGGCCTCGGATTAACATCCCCTGAACAGGGAGACCGGGCTCCTCGGTTCAACATCCCCCTGAACAGGGAGACGGGGCCTCGGTTTAACATCCCCTGAACAGGGAGACGGGGCCTCAGTTTAACATCCCCTGAACAGGGAGACGGGGCCTCGGTTTAACATCCCCCTGAACAGGGAGACGGGGCCTCGGTTTAACATCTCCCTGAACAGGGAGACGGGGCCTCGGTTTAACATCTCCCTGAACAGGGAGACGGGGCCTCGGTTTAACATCTCCCTGAACAGGGAGACGGGGCCTCGGTTTAACATCCCCTGAACAGGGAGACGGGGCCTCGGTTTAACATCCCCCTGAAGAGGGAGACGGGGCCTCGGTTCAACATCCCCCTGAACAGGGAGACGGGGCCTCGGTTTAACATCCCCTGAACAGGGAGACGGGGCCTCAATTTAACATCCCCTGAACAGGGAGACGGGGCCTCGGTTTAACATCCCCTGAACAGGGAGACGGGGCCTCAGTTTAACATCCCCCTGAACAGGGAGACGGGGCCTCGGTTTAACATCCCCCTGAACAGGGAGACGGGGCCTCAGTTTAACATCCCCTGAACAGGGAGACGGGGCCTCGGTTTAACATCTCCCTGAACAGGGAGACGGGGCCTCGGTTTAACATCCCCCTGAACAGGGAGACGGGGCCTTGGTTTAACATCCCCTGAACAGGGAGACGGGGCCTCGGTTTAACATCCCCTGAACAGGGAGACGGGGCCTCAGTTTAACATCCCCTGAACAGGGAGACGGGGCCTCGGTTTAACATCCCCTGAACAGGGAGACGGGGCCTCGGTTTAACATCCCCTGAACAGGGAGACGGGGCCTCAGTTTAACATCCCCCTGAACAGGGAGACGGGGCCTCGGTTTAACATCCCCTGAACAGGGAGACGGGGCCTCAGTTTAACATCCCCTGAACAGGGAGACGGGGCCTCGGTTTAACATCCCCCTGAACAGGGAGACGGGGCCTCCGTTTAACATCCCCCTGAACAGGGAGACGGGGCCTCGGTTTAACATCCCCTGAACAGGGAGACGGGGCCTCGGTTTAACATCCCCTGAACAGGGAGACGGGGCCTCAGTTTAACATCCCCTGAACAGGGAGACGGGGCCTCGGTTTAACATCCCCTGAACAGGGAGACGGGGCCTCAGTTTAACATCCCCCTGAACAGGGAGACGGGGCCTCAGTTTAACATCCCCCTGAACAGGGAGACGGGGCCTCGGTTTAACATCCCCTGAACAGGGAGACGGGGCCTCAGTTTAACATCCCCTGAACAGGGAGACGGGGCCTCGGTTTAACATCCCCTGAACAGGGAGACGGGGCCTCAGTTTAACATCCCCCTGAACAGGGAGACGGGGTCTCGGTTTAACATCCCCCTGAACAGGGAGACGGGGCCTCGGTTTAACATCCCCCTGAACAGGGAGACGGGGCCTCGGTTTAACATCCCCCTGAACAGGGAGTTGGGGCCCCTTGGTTTAACTTCCCCCTGAACAGGGAGACGGGGCCTCGGTTTAACATCCCCCCTGAACAGGGAGACGGGGCCTCAGTTTAACATCCCCCTGAACAGGGAGACGGGGCCTCAGCTTAACATCCCCTGAACAGGGAGACGGGGCCTCGGTTTAACATCCCCCTGAACAGGGAGACGGGGCCTCGGTTTAACATCCCTCTGAACAGGGAGACGGGGCCTCGGTTTAACATCCCCTGAACAGGGAGACGGGGCCTCGGTTTAACATCCCCTGAACAGGGAGACGGGGCCTCGGTTTAACATCCCCCTGAACAGGGAGACGGGGCCTCAGTTTAACATCCCCTGAACAGGGAGACGGGGCCTCGGTTTAACATCCCCCTGAACAGGGAGACGGGGCCTCGATTTAACATCCCCCTGAACAGGGAGACGGGGCCTCGGTTTAACATCCCCCTGAACAGGGAGACGGGGCCTCGGATTAACATCCCCTGAACAGGGAGACTGGGCTCCTCGGTTGAACATCCCCCTGAACAGGGAGACGGGGCCTCGGTTTAACACCCCTGAACAGGGAGACGGGGCCCTGGTTTAACATCCCCCTGAACAGGGAGACGGGGTCTCGGTTTAACATCCCCCTGAACAGGGAGACGGGGCCTCGGTTTAACATCCCCTGAACAGGGAGACGGGGCCCCTCGGTTTAACATCCCCCTGAACAGGGAGACGGGGCCTCGGTTTAACATCCCCCTGAACAGGGAGACGGGGCCTCGGTTTAACATCCCCTGAACAGGGAGATGGGGCCTCAGTTTAACATCCCCCTGAATAGGGAGACGGGGCCTCGGTTTAACATCCCCTGAACAGGGAGACGGGGCCTCGGTTTAACATCCCCTGAACAGGGAGACGGGGCCTCGATTTAACATCCCCTGAACAGGGAGACGGGGCCTCGGTTTAACATCCCCCTGAATAGGGAGACGGGCCTCGGTTTAACATTCCCTGAACAGGGAGGCGGGGCCTCGGTTTAACATCCCCTGAACAGGGAGACGGGGTCTGCGTTTAACATCCCCCTGAATAGGGAGACGGGGCCTCGGTTTAACATCCCCCTGAATAGGGAGACAGGCCTCGGTTTAACATCCCCCTGAACAGGGAGACGGGGCCTCGGTTTAACATCCCCCTGAACAGGGAGACGGGGCCTCGGTTTAACATCTCCCTGAACAGGGAGACGGGGCCTCGGTTTAACATCCCCTGAACAGGGAGACGGGGCCTCGGTTTAACATCCCCCTGAACAGGGAGACGGGGCCTCGGATTAACCTACCCTGAACAGGGAGACGGGGCCTTGGTTTAACATCCCCTGAAAAGGGAGACGGGGCCTCGGTTTAACTTCCCCCTGAACAGGGAGACGGGGCCTCGGTTTAACATACCCCTGAACAGGGAGACGGGGCCTCGGTTTAACATCCCCCTGAACAGGGAGACGGGGCCTCGGTTTAACATCCCCCTGAACAGGGAGACGGGGCCTCGGTTTAACATCCCCCTGAACAGGGAGACGGGGCCTCGGTTTAACATCCCCCTGAACAGGGAGACGGGGCCTCGGATTAACATCCCCTGAACAGGGAGACCGGGCTCCTCGGTTCAACATCCCCCTGAACAGGGAGACGGGGCCTCGGTTTAACATCCCCCTGAACAGGGAGACGGGGCCTCGGTTTAACATCCCCTGAACAGGGAGACGGGGCCTCGGTTTAACATCCCCCTGAACAGGGAGACGGGGCCTTTGTTTAACATCCCCCTGAACAGGGAGACGGGGCCTCGGTTTAACATCCCCCTGAACAGGGAGACGGGGCCTCGGTTTAACATCCCCCTGAACAGGGAGACGGGGCCTCGGTTTAACATCCCCCTGTATAGGGAGACGGGGCCTCGGTTTAACATCCCCTGAACAGGGAGATGGGGCCCCTTGGTTTAACTTCCCCCTGAACAGAGAGACGGGGCATCGGTTTAACATCCCCCCTGAACAGGGAGACGGGGCTTCGGTTTAACATCCCCCTGAACAGGGAGACGGGGCCTCAGCTTAACATCCCCTGAACAGGGAGACAGGGCCTCGGTTTAACATGCCGTTAACAGGGCGACGGGGCCTCGGTTTAACATCCCCCTGTACAGGGAGACGGGGCCACGGTTTAACATCCCCCTGAACAGGGAGACGGGGCCTCGGTTTCACATCCCCCTGAACGGGGAGACGGGGCCTCGGTTTAACATCCCCTGAACAGGGAGACGGGGCCTCGGTTTAACATCCCCCTGAACAGGGAGACGGGGCCTCGGTTTAACATCCCCCTGAACAGGGAGACGGGGCCTCGGTTTAACATCCCACTGAACGGGGAGACGGGGCCTCGGTTTAACATCCCCTGAACAGGGAGACGGGGCCTCGGTTTAACATCCTCTGAACAGGGAGATGGGACCTCGGTTTAACATCCCACTGAACAGGAAGACGGGGCCTCGGTTTAACATCCCCCTGAACAGGGAGATGGGGCCTCGGTTTAACATCCCCCTGAACAGGGAGACGGGGCCTCGGTTTAACATCCCCCTGAACAGGGAGACGGACCGTCGGTTTAACATCCCCCTGAACAGGTAGACGGGGCCTCGGTTTAACATCCCCCTGAACAGGGAGACGGAGCCTCGGTTTAACATCCCCCTGAACAGGGAGACGGGGCCTCGGTTAAACATCCCCCTGAACAGGGAGACGGGGCCTCGATTAAACATCCCCCTGAACAGGGAGACGGGGCCTCGGTTTAAGATCCCCCTGAACAGGGAGACGGGGCCTCGGTTTAACATCCCCCTGAACAGGGAGACGGGGCCTCGGATTAACCTACCCTGAACAGGGAGACGGGGCCTCGGTTTAACATCCCCCTGAACAGGGAGACGGGGCCTTGGTTTAACATCCCCCTGAACAGGGAGACGGGGCCTCGGTTTAACATCCCCCTGAACAGGGAGACGGGGCCTCGGTTTAACATCCCCCTGAACAGGGAGACGGGGCCTCGGTTTAACATCCCCCTGAACAGGGAGACGGGGCCTCGGTTTAACATCCTCTGAACAGGGAGACGGGGTCTCGGTTTAACATCCCCCTGAACAGGGAGACGGGGCCTCGGTTTAACATCCCCCTGAACAGGGAGACGGGGCCTCGGTTTAACATCCCCCTGAACAGGGAGACGGGACCTCGGTTTAACATCCCCCTGAACAGGGAGACGGGGCCTCGGTTTAACATCCCCCTGAACAGGGAGACGGGGCCTCGGTTTAACATCCCCCTGAACAGTGAGACGGGGCCTCGGTTTAACATCCCCCTGAACAGTGAGACGGGGCCTCGGTTTAACATCCCCCTGAACAGGGAGACGGGGCCTCGGATTAACATCCCCTGAACAGGGAGACCGGGCTCCTCGGTTCAACATCCCCCTGAACAGGGAGACGGGGCCTCGGTTTAACATCCCCTGAACAGGGAGACGGGGCCTCAGTTTAACATCCCCTGAACAGGGAGACGGGGCCTCGGTTTAACATCCCCCTGAACAGGGAGACGGGGCCTCGGTTTAACATCTCCCTGAACAGGGAGACGGGGCCTCGGTTTAACATCTCCCTGAACAGGGAGACGGGGCCTCGGTTTAACATCTCCCTGAACAGGGAGACGGGGCCTCGGTTTAACATCCCCTGAACAGGGAGACGGGGCCTCGGTTTAACATCCCCCTGAAGAGGGAGACGGGGCCTCGGTTTAACATCCCCCTGAACAGGGAGACGGGGCCTCGGTTTAACATCCCCCTGAACAGGGAGACGGGGCCTCGGTTTAACATCCCCCTGTATAGGGAGACGGGGCCTCGGTTTAACATCCCCTGAACAGGGAGATGGGGCCCCTTGGTTTAACTTCCCCCTGAACAGAGAGACGGGGCATCGGTTTAACATCCCCCCTGAACAGGGAGACGGGGCTTCGGTTTAACATCCCCCTGAACAGGGAGACGGGGCCTCAGCTTAACATCCCCTGAACAGGGAGACAGGGCCTCGGTTTAACATGCCGTTAACAGGGCGACGGGGCCTCGGTTTAACATCCCCCTGTACAGGGAGACGGGGCCACGGTTTAACATCCCCCTGAACAGGGAGACGGGGCCTCGGTTTCACATCCCCCTGAACGGGGAGACGGGGCCTCGGTTTAACATCCCCTGAACAGGGAGACGGGGCCTCGGTTTAACATCCCCCTGAACAGGGAGACGGGGCCTCGGTTTAACATCCCCCTGAACAGGGAGACGGGGCCTCGGTTTAACATCCCACTGAACGGGGAGACGGGACCTCGGTTTAACATCCCCTGAACAGGGAGACGGGGCCTCGGTTTAACATCCTCTGAACAGGGAGATGGGACCTCGGTTTAACATCCCACTGAACAGGAAGACGGGGCCTCGGTTTAACATCCCCCTGAACAGGGAGATGGGGCCTCGGTTTAACATCCCCCTGAACAGGGAGACGGGGCCTCGGTTTAACATCCCCCTGAACAGGGAGACGGACCGTCGGTTTAACATCCCCCTGAACAGGTAGACGGGGCCTCGGTTTAACATCCCCCTGAACAGGGAGACGGAGCCTCGGTTTAACATCCCCCTGATCAGGGAGACGGGGCCTCGGTTAAACATCCCCCTGAACAGGGAGACGGGGCCTCGATTAAACATCCCCCTGAACAGGGAGGCGGGGCCTCGGTTTAAGATCCCCCTGAACAGGGAGACGGGGCCTCGGTTTAACATCCCCCTGAACAGGGAGACGGGGCCTCGGATTAACCTACCCTGAACAGGGAGACGGGGCCTCGGTTTAACATCCCCCTGAACAGGGAGACGGGGCCTTGGTTTAACATCCCCCTGAACAGGGAGACGGGGCCTCGGTTTAACATCCCCCTGAACAGGGAGACGGGGCCTCGGTTTAACATCCCCCTGAACAGGGAGACGGGGCCTCGGTTTAACATCCCCCTGAACAGGGAGACGGGGCCTCGGTTTAACATCCTCTGAACAGGGAGACGGGGTCTCGGTTTAACATCCCCCTGAACAGGGAGACGGGGCCTCGGTTTAACATCCCCCTGAACAGGGAGACGGGGCCTCGGTTTAACATCCCCCTGAACAGGGAGACGGGACCTCGGTTTAACATCCCCCTGAACAGGGAGACGGGGCCTCGGTTTAACATCCCCCTGAACAGGGAGACGGGGCCTCGGTTTAACATCCCCCTGAACAGTGAGACGGGGCCTCGGTTTAACATCCCCCTGAACAGTGAGACGGGGCCTCGGTTTAACATCCCCCTGAACAGGGAGACGGGGCCTCGGATTAACATCCCCTGAACAGGGAGACCGGGCTCCTCGGTTCAACATCCCCCTGAACAGGGAGACGGGGCCTCGGTTTAACATCCCCTGAACAGGGAGACGGGGCCTCAGTTTAACATCCCCTGAACAGGGAGACGGGGCCTCGGTTTAACATCCCCCTGAACAGGGAGACGGGGCCTCGGTTTAACATCTCCCTGAACAGGGAGACGGGGCCTCGGTTTAACATCTCCCTGAACAGGGAGACGGGGCCTCGGTTTAACATCTCCCTGAACAGGGAGACGGGGCCTCGGTTTAACATCCCCTGAACAGGGAGACGGGGCCTCGGTTTAACATCCCCCTGAAGAGGGAGACGGGGCCTCGGTTCAACATCCCCCTGAACAGGGAGACGGGGCCTCGGTTTAACATCCCCTGAACAGGGAGACGGGGCCTCAATTTAACATCCCCTGAACAGGGAGACGGGGCCTCGGTTTAACATCCCCTGAACAGGGAGACGGGGCCTCAGTTTAACATCCCCCTGAACAGGGAGACGGGGCCTCGGTTTAACATCCCCCTGAACAGGGAGACGGGGCCTCAGTTTAACATCCCCTGAACAGGGAGACGGGGCCTCGGTTTAACATCTCCCTGAACAGGGAGACGGGGCCTCGGTTTAACATCCCCCTGAACAGGGAGACGGGGCCTTGGTTTAACATCCCCTGAACAGGGAGACGGGGCCTCGGTTTAACATCCCCTGAACAGGGAGACGGGGCCTCAGTTTAACATCCCCCTGAACAGGGAGACGGGGCCTTGGTTTAACATCCCCTGAACAGGGAGACGGGGCCTCGGTTTAACATCCCCTGAACAGGGAGACGGGGCCTCAGTTTAACATCCCCTGAACAGGGAGACGGGGCCTCGGTTTAACATCCCCTGAACAGGGAGACGGGGCCTCGGTTTAACATCCCCTGAACAGGGAGACGGGGCCCCTCGGTTTAACATCCCCCTGAACAGGGAGACGGGGCCTCGGTTTAACATCCCCCTGAACAGGGAGACGGGGCCTCGGTTTAACATCCCCTGAACAGGGAGATGGGGCCTCAGTTTAACATCCCCCTGAATAGGGAGACGGGGCCTCGGTTTAACATTCCCTGAATAGGGAGACGGGGCCTCGGTTTAACATCCCCTGAACAGGGAGACGGGGCCTCGATTTAACATCCCCTGAACAGGGAGACGGGGCCTCGGTTTAACATCCCCCTGAATAGGGAGACGGGCCTCGGTTTAACATTCCCTGAAAAGGGAGGCGGGGCCTCGGTTTAACATCCCCTGAACAGGGAGACGGGGTCTGCGTTTAACATCCCCCTGAACAGGGAGACGGGGCCTCGGTTTAACATCCCCCTGAACAGGGAGACGGGGCCTCGGTTTAACATCTCCCTGAACAGGGAGACGGGGCCTCGGTTTAACATCCCCTGAACAGGGAGACGGGGCCTCGGTTTAACATCCCCCTGAACAGGGAGACGGGGCCTCGGATTAACCTACCCTGAACAGGGAGACGGGGCCTTGGTTTAACATCCCCTGAAAAGGGAGACGGGGCCTCGGTTTAACTTCCCCCTGAACAGGGAGACGGGGCCTCGGTTTAACATACCCCTGAACAGGGAGACGGGGCCTCGGTTTAACATCCCCCTGAACAGGGAGACGGGGCCTCGGTTTAACATCCCCCTGAACAGGGAGACGGGGCCTCGGTTTAACATCCCCCTGAACAGGGAGACGGGGCCTCGGTTTAACATCCCCCTGAACAGGGAGACGGGGCCTCGGATTAACATCCCCTGAACAGGGAGACCGGGCTCCTCGGTTCAACATCCCCCTGAACAGGGAGACGGGGCCTCGGTTTAACATCCCCCTGAACAGGGAGACGGGGCCTCGGTTTAACATCCCCCTGAACAGGGAGACGGGGCCTCGGTTTAACATCCCCCTGAACAGGGAGACGGGGCCTCGGTTTATCATCCCCCTGAACAGGGAGACGGGGCCTCGGTTTAACATCCCCCTGAACAGGGAGACGGGGCCTCGGTTTAACATCCCCCTGAACAGGGAGACGGGGCCTCGGTTTAACATCTCCCTGAACAGGGAGTCGGGGCCTCCGTTCAACATCCCCCTGAACAGTGAGACGGGGCCCCTCGGTTTAACATCCCCCTGAACAGGGTGACGGGGCCTCGGTTTAACATCCCCTGAACAGGGAGACGGGGCCTCGGTTTAACATCCCCTGAACAGGGAGACGGGGCCTCGGTTTAACATCCCCTGAAGAGGGAGACGGGGCCTCGGTTTAACATCCCCCTGAACAGGGAGACGGGGCCTCGGTTTAACATCCCCTGAACAGGGAGACGGGGCCTCAGTTTAACATCCCCTGAACAGGGAGACGGGGCCTCGGTTTAACATCCCCCTCAACAGGGAGACGGGGCCTCAGTTTAACATCCCCCTGAACAGGGAGACGGGGTCTCGGTTTAACATCCCCCTGAACAGGGAGACGGGGCCTTTGTTTAACATCCCCCTGAACAGGGAGACGGGGCCTCGGTTTAACATCCCCCTGAACAGGGAGACGGGGCCTCGGTTTAACATCCCCCTGTATAGGGAGACGGGGCCTCCGTTTAACATCCCCTGAACAGGGAGATGGGGCCCCTTGGTTTAACTTCCCCCTGAACAGAGAGACGGGGCATCGGTTTAACATCCCCCCTGAACAGGGAGACGGGGCTTCGGTTTAACATCCCCCTGAACAGGGAGACGGGGCCTCAGCTTAACATCCCCTGAACAGGGAGACAGGGCCTCGGTTTAACATGCCGTTAACAGGGCGACGGGGCCTCGGTTTAACATCCCCCTGTACAGGGAGACGGGGCCACGGTTTAACATCCCCCTGAACAGGGAGACGGGGCCTCGGTTTCACATCCCCCTGAACGGGGAGACGGGGCCTCGGTTTAACATCCCCTGAACAGGGAGACGGGGCCTCGGTTTAACATCCCCCTGAACAGGGAGACGGGGCCTCGGTTTAACATCCCCCTGAACAGGGAGACGGGGCCTCGGTTTAACATCCCACTGAACGGGGAGATGGGGCCTCGGTTTAACATCCCCTGAACAGGGAGACGGGGCCTCGGTTTAACATCCTCTGAACAGGGAGATGGGACCTCGGTTTAACATCCCACTGAACAGGAAGACGGGGCCTCGGTTTAACATCCCCCTGAACAGGGAGACGGGGCCTCGGTTTAACATCCCCCTGAACAGGGAGACGGGGCCTCGGTTTAACATCCCCCTGAACAGGGAGACGGACCGTCGGTTTAACATCCCCCTGAACAGGTAGACGGGGCCTCGGTTTAACATCCCCCTGAACAGGGAGACGGAGCCTCGGTTTAACATCCCCCTGAACAGGGAGACGGGGCCTCGGTTAAACATCCCCCTGAACAGGGAGACGGGGCCTCGATTAAACATCCCCCTGAACAGGGAGACGGGGCCTCGGTTTAAGATCCCCCTGAACAGGGAGACGGGGCCTCGGTTTAACATCCCCCTGAACAGGGAGACGGGGCCTCGGATTAACCTACCCTGAACAGGGAGACGGGGCCTTGGTTTAACATCCCCTGAAAAGGGAGACGGGGCCTCGGCTTAACTTCCCCCTGAACAGGGAGACGGGGCCTCGGTTTAACATCCCCCTGAACAGGGAGACGGGGCCTCGGTTTAACATCCCCTGAACAGGGAGACGGGGCCTTGGTTTAACATCCCCCTGAACAGGGAGACGGGGCCTCAGTTTAACCTCCCCTGAACAGGGAGACGGGGCCTCGGTTTAACCTCCCCCTGAACAGGGAGACGGGGCCTTGGTTTAACATCCCCTGAACAGGGAGACGGGGCCTCAGTTTAACCTCCCCTGAACAGGGAGACGGGGCCTCGGTTTAACATCCCCCTGAACAGGGAGACGGGGCCTTGGTTTAACATCCCCCTGAACAGGGAGACGGGGCCTCGGTTTAACATCCCCCTGAACAGGGAGACGGGGCCTCGGTTTAACATCCCCCTGAACAGGGAGACGGGGCCTTGGTTTAACATCCCCCTGAACAGGGAGACGGGGCCTCGGTTTAACATTCCCCTGAACAGGGAGACGGGGCCTCGGTTTAACATCCCCCTGAACAGGGAGACGGGGCCTCGGTTTAACATCCCCCTGAACAGGGAGACGGGGCCTCGGTTTAACATCCCCCTGAACAGGGAGACGGGACCTCGGTTTAACATCCCCCTGAACAGGGAGACGGGGCCTCGGTTTAACATCCCCCTGAACAGGGAGACGGGGCCTCGGTTTAACATCCCCCTGAACAGTGAGACGGGGCCTCGGTTTAACATCCCCCTGAACAGTGAGACGGGGCCTCGGTTTAACATCCCCCTGAACAGGGAGACGGGGCCTCGGATTAACATCCCCTGAACAGGGAGACCGGGCTCCTCGGTTCAACATCCCCCTGAACAGGGAGACGGGGCCTCGGTTTAACATCCCCTGAACAGGGAGACGGGGCCTCAGTTTAACATCCCCTGAACAGGGAGACGGGGCCTCGGTTTAACATCCCCCTGAACAGGGAGACGGGGCCTCGGTTTAACATCTCCCTGAACAGGGAGACGGGGCCTCGGTTTAACATCTCCCTGAACAGGGAGACGGGGCCTCGGTTTAACATCTCCCTGAACAGGGAGACGGGGCCTCGGTTTAACATCCCCTGAACAGGGAGACGGGGCCTCGGTTTAACATCCCCCTGAAGAGGGAGACGGGGCCTCGGTTCAACATCCCCCTGAACAGGGAGACGGGGCCTCGGTTTAACATCCCCTGAACAGGGAGACGGGGCCTCAATTTAACATCCCCTGAACAGGGAGACGGGGCCTCGGTTTAACATCCCCTGAACAGGGAGACGGGGCCTCAGTTTAACATCCCCCTGAACAGGGAGACGGGGCCTCGGTTTAACATCCCCCTGAACAGGGAGACGGGGCCTCAGTTTAACATCCCCTGAACAGGGAGACGGGGCCTCGGTTTAACATCTCCCTGAACAGGGAGACGGGGCCTCGGTTTAACATCCCCCTGAACAGGGAGACGGGGCCTTGGTTTAACATCCCCTGAACAGGGAGACGGGGCCTCGGTTTAACATCCCCTGAACAGGGAGACGGGGCCTCAGTTTAACATCCCCTGAACAGGGAGACGGGGCCTCGGTTTAACATCCCCTGAACAGGGAGACGGGGCCTCGGTTTAACATCCCCTGAACAGGGAGACGGGGCCTCAGTTTAACATCCCCCTGAACAGGGAGACGGGGCCTCGGTTTAACATCCCCTGAACAGGGAGACGGGGCCTCAGTTTAACATCCCCTGAACAGGGAGACGGGGCCTCGGTTTAACATCCCCCTGAACAGGGAGACGGGGCCTCCGTTTAACATCCCCCTGAACAGGGAGACGGGGCCTCGGTTTAACATCCCCTGAACAGGGAGACGGGGCCTCGGTTTAACATCCCCTGAACAGGGAGACGGGGCCTCAGTTTAACATCCCCTGAACAGGGAGACGGGGCCTCGGTTTAACATCCCCTGAACAGGGAGACGGGGCCTCAGTTTAACATCCCCCTGAACAGGGAGACGGGGCCTCAGTTTAACATCCCCCTGAACAGGGAGACGGGGCCTCGGTTTAACATCCCCTGAACAGGGAGATGGGGCCTCAGTTTAACATCCCCTGAACAGGGAGACGGGGCCTCGGTTTAACATCCCCTGAACAGGGAGACGGGGCCTCAGTTTAACATCCCCCTGAACAGGGAGACGGGGTCTCGGTTTAACATCCCCCTGAACAGGGAGACGGGGCCTCGGTTTAACATCCCCCTGAACAGGGAGACGGGGCCTCGGTTTAACATCCCCCTGAACAGGGAGATGGGGCCCCTTGGTTTAACTTCCCCCTGAACAGGGAGACGGGGCCTCGGTTTAACATCCCCTGAACAGGGAGACAGGGCCTCGGTTTAACATCCCCTGAACAGGGAGACGGGGCCTCGGTTTAACATCCCCCTGAACAGGGAGACGGGGCCTCAGTTTAACATCCCCTGAACAGGGAGACGGGGCCTCGGTTTAACATCCCCCTGAACAGGGAGACGGGGCCTCGGTTTAACATCCCCCTGAAGAGGGAGACGGTGCCTCGGTTTAACATCCCCCTGAACAGGGAGACGGGGCCTCTGTTTAACATCCCACTGAACAGGGAGACGGGCCGTCGGTTTAACATCCCCCTGAACAGGGAGACGGGGCCTCGGTTTAACATCCCCCTGAACAGGGAGACGGGGCCTCGATTAAACATCCCCCTGAACAGGGAGACGGGGCCTCGGTTTAAGATCCCCCTGAACAGGGAGACGGGGCCTCGGTTTAACATCCCCCTGAACAGTGAGACGGGGCCTCGGTTTAACATCCTCTGAACAGGGAGACGGGGCCTCGGTTTAACACCCCCTGAACAGGGAGACGGGGCCTCAGTTTAACATCCCCCTGAACAGGGAGACGGGGCCTCTGTTTAACATCCCCCTGAACAGGGAGACGGGGCCTCGGTTTAACATCCCCTGAACAGGGAGACGGGGCCTCGGTTTAACATCCCCTGAACAGGGAGACGGGGCCTCGGTTTAACATCCCCCTGAACAGGGAGACGGGGCCTCGGTTTAACATCCCCCTGAACAGGGAGACGGGGCCTCGGTTTAACATCCCCCTGAACAGGGAGACGGAGTCTCGGTTTAACATCCCCTGAAGAGGGAGACGGGGTCTCGGTTTAACATCCCCTGAACAGGGAGACGGGGCTTCGGTTTAACATCCGCTGAACAGGGAGACGGGGCCTCGGTTTAACATCCCCTGAACAGGGAGACGGGGCTTCGGTTTAACATCCCCTGAACAGGGAGACGGGGCCTCGGATTAACATCCCATTAACAGGGAGACGGGGCCTCGGTTTAACATCCCGTGAACAGGGAGACGGGGCCTTGGTTTAACATCCCCCTGAACAGGGAGACGGGGCCTCGGTTTAACATCCCCTGAACAGGGAGACGGGGCCTCGGTTTAACATCCCCTGAACAGGGAGACCGGGCCTTGGTTTAACATCCCCCTGAACAGGGTGACGGGGCCTCGGTTTAACATCCCGTGAACAGGGAGACGGGGCCTCGGTTTAACATCCCGTGAACAGGGAGACGGGGCCTCGGTTTAACATCCCCTGAACAGACAGACGGGACCCCGGTTTAAAATCCCCTGAACAGGGAGACGGGGCCTCGGTTTAACATCCCCTGAACAGGGAGACGGGGCCTCGGTTTAACATCCCCTGAACAGGGAGATGGGGCCTCGTTTTAACATCCCCTGAACAGGAAGACGGGACCTCGGTTTAACATCCCCCTGAACAGGGTAACGGGGCCTCGGTTCAGCATCCCCCTGAACAGGGAGACGGGGCCTCGGTTTAACATCTCCCTGAACAGGGAGACGGAGCCTCGGTTTAACATCTCCCTGAACAGGGAGTCGGGGACTCCGTTCAACATCCCCCTGAACAGTGAGACGGGGCCCCTCGGTTTAACATCCCCCTGAACAGGGTGACGGGGCCTCAGTTTAACATCCCCTGAACAGGGAGACGGGGCCTCGGTTTAACATCCCCTGAACAGGGAGACGGGGCCTCGGTTTAACATCCCCTGAAGAGGGAGACGGGGCCTCGGTTTAACATCCCCTGAACAGGGAGACGGGGCCTCGGTTTAACATCCCCCTGAACAGGGAGACGGGGCCTCGGTTTAACATCCCCCTGAACAGGGAGACGGGGCCTCGGTTTAACATCCCCCTGAACAGGGAGACGGGGCCTCGGTTTAACATCCCCCTGAACAGGGAGACGGGGCCTCGGTTTAACATCCCCCTGAACAGGGAGACGGGGCCTCGGTTTAACATCCCCCTGAACAGGGAGACGGGGCCTCGGTTTAACATACCACTGAACTGGGAGAGCGGGCCTCGGTTTAACATCCCCCTGAACAGGGAGACGGGGCCTCGGTTTAACATACCACTGAACAGGGAGACGGGCCGTCGGTTTAACATCCCCCTGAACAGGGAGACGGGGCCTCGGTTTAACATCCCCCTGAACAGGGAGACGGGGCCTCGTTTTAACTTCCCCTGAACAGGGAGACGGGGCCTCTGTTTAACATTCCCCTGAACAGGGAGACGGGGCCTCGGTTAAACATCCCCCTGAACAGGGAGACGGGGCCTCGATTAAACATCCCCCTGAACAGGGAGACGGGGCCTCGGTTTAACATCCCCCTGAACAGGGAGACGGGGCCTCGGTTTAACATCCCCCTGAACAGGGAGACGGGGCCTCGGTTTAACATCCCCCTGAACAGGGAGACGGGGCCTCGGTTTAACATCCCCCTGAACAGGGAGACGGGGCCTCTGTTTAACATCCCCCTGAACAGGGAGACGGGGCCTCGGTTTAACATGCCCCTGAACAGGGAGACGGGGCCTCGGTTTAACATCCCCCTGAACAGGGAGACAGGGCCTCGCTTTAACATCCCCCTGAACAGGGAGACGGGGTCTCGCTTTAACATCCCCTGAAGAGGGAGACGGGGTCTCGGTTTAACATCCCCTGAACAGGGAGACGGGGCTTCGGTTTAACATCCGCTGAACAGGGAGACGGGGCCTCGGTTTAACATCCCCTGAACAGGGAGACGGGGCCTCGGTTTAGCATCCCCCTGAACAGGGAGACGGGGCCTCGGTTTAACATCCCCTGAACAGGGAGACGGGGCCTCGGATTAACATCCCATTAACAGGGAGACGGGGCCTCGGTTTAACATCCCGTGAACAGGGAGACGTGGCCTCAGTTTAACATCCCCCTGAACAGGCAGACGGGGCCTCGGTTTAACATCCCCTGAACAGGGAGATGGGGCCTCGGATTAACATCCCATTAACAGGGAGACGGGGCCTCGGTTTAACATCCCCTGAACAGGGAGACGGGGCCTCGGTTTAACATCCCCTGAACAGGGAGATGGGCCTCGTTTTAACATCCCCTGAACAGGGAGACGGGACCTCGGTTTAACATCCCCCTGAACAGGGTGACGGGGCCTCGGTTCAACATCCCCCTGAACAGGGAGACGGGGCCTCGGTTTAACATCCCCCCTGAACAGGGAGACGGGGCCTCGGTTTAACATCCCCTGAACAGGGAGACGGGACCTCGGTTTAACATCCCCCTGAACAGGGTGACGGGGCCTCGGTTCAACATCCCTCTGAACAGGGAGACGGGGCCTCGGTTTAACATCCCCCCTGAACAGGGAGACGGGGCCTCGGTTTAACATCCCCTGAACAGGGAGACGGGGCCTCGGCTTAACATCCCCTGAACAGGGAGACGGGGCTTCGGTTTAACATCCCCTGAACAGGGAGATGGGGCCTCGGTTTAACAGCCCCCTGAACAGGGAGACGGGGCCTCGGTTTAACATCCCGTTAACAGGGAGACGGGGCATCGGTTCAACATCCCGTTAACAGGGAGACCGGGCCTCGGTTTAACATCCCGTTAACAGGGAGACGGGGCCACGGTTTAACATCCCCGTGAACAGGAAGACGTGGCCTCGGTTTAACATCCCCCTGAACAGGGAGACGGGGCCTCGGTTTAACATCCCCCTGAACAGGGAGACGGGGCCTCGGTTTAACATCCCCTGAACAGGGAGATGGGGCCTCGGTTTAACATCCCCTGAACAGGGAGATGGGGCCTCGGTTTAACATCCCCCCTGAACAGGGAGACGGGGCCTCGGTTTAACATCCCCTGAACAGGGAGACGGGGCCTCGGTTTAACATCCCCCTGAACAGGGAGACGGGACCTCGGTTTAACATCCCCTGAATAGGGAGACGGGGCCTCGGTTTAACATCTCCCTGAACAGGGAGACGGAGCCTCGGTTTAACATCTCCCTGAACAGGGAGTCGGGGCCTCCGTTCAACATCCCTCTGAACAGGGAGACGGGGCCTCGGTTTAACTTCCCCCTGAACAGTGAGACGGGGCCTCGGTTTAACATCCCCTGAACAGGGAGACGGGGCCTCGGTTGAACATCCCCTGAACAGGGAGACGGGGCCCCTCGGTTTAACATCCCCCTGAACAGGGAGACGGGGCCTCGGTTTAACATCCCCTGAACAGGGAGACGGGGCCCCTCGGTTTAACATCCCCTGAACAGGGAGACGGGGCCTCGGTTTAACATCCCCTGAACAGGGAGACGGGGCCTCGGTTTAATATCCCCCTGAACAGGGAAACGGGGCTTCTGTTTAACATCCCCCTGAACAGGCAGACGGGGCCTCGTTTTAACATCCCCCTGAACAGGGAGACGGGGCCTCGGTTTAACATCCCCCTGAACAGGGAGACGGGGCCTTGGTTTAACATCCCCCTGAACAGGGAGACGGGGCCTCGGTTTAATATCCCCCTGAACAGGGAAACGGGGCTTCTGTTTAACATCCCCCTGAACAGGCAGACGGGGCCTCGTTTTAACATCCCCCTGAACAGGGAGACGGGGCCTCGGTTTAACATCCCCCTGAACAGGGAGACGGGGCCTTGGTTTAACATCCCCCTGAACAGGGAGACGGGGCCTCGCATTAACATCCCGTGAACAGGGAGACGGGACCTTGGTTTAACATCCCCTGAACAGGGGGACGGGACCTCGGTTTAACATCCCCTGAACAGGGAGACGGGGCGTTGGTTTAACATCCCCCTGAACAGGGAGACGGGGCCTCGGTTTAACATCCCCCTGAAGAGGGAGATGGGCCTCGTTTTAACATCCCCTGAACAGGGAGACGGGACCTCGGTTTAACATTCCCCTGAACAGGGTGACGGGGCCTCGGTTCAACATCCCCTGAACAGGGGGACGTGACCTCGGTTTAACATCCCCTGAACAGGGAGACGGGGCCTTGGTTTAACATCCCCTGAACAGGGAGACGGGGCCTCGGTTTAACATCCCCCTGAACAGGGAGACGGGGCCTCGGTTTAACATCCCCCCGAACAGCGAGACGGGACCTCGGTTTAACATCAACCCCTGAACAGGGAGACGGGGCCTCGGTTTAACATCCCCCCTGAACAGGGAGACGGGGCCTCGGTTTAACATCGCCCTGAACAGCGAGACGGGACCTCGGTTTAACATCCCCCCTGAACAGGGAGACGGGGCCTCGGTTTAACATCGCCCTGAACAGGGAGACGGGGCCTCGGTTTAACATCCCCCTGAACAGGGAGACGGGGCCTCGGTTTAACATTCCCTGAACAGAGAGACGGGGCCTCGGTTTAACATCCCCTGAACAGGGAGACGGGGCTTCGGTTTAACATCCGCTGAACAGGGAGACGGGGCCTTGGTTTAACATCCCCTGAACAGGGAGGCGGGGCCTCGGGTTAACATCCCCCTGAACAGGGAGACGGGGCCTCGGTTTAACATCCCCTGAACAGGGAGACGGGGCCTCGGATTAACATCCCCATTAACAGGGAGACGGGGCCTCGGTTTAACATCCCGTGAACAGGGAGACGGGGCCTCAGTTTAACATCCCCCTGAACAGGCAGACGGGGCCTCGGTTTAACATCCCCTGAACAGGGAGACGGGGCCTCGGATTAACATCCCATTAACAGGGAGACGGGGCCTCGGTTTAACATCCCCTGTACAGGGAGACGGGGCCTCGGTTTAACATCCCCTGAACAGGGAGATGGGCCTCGTTTTAACATCCCCTGAACAGGGAGAATGGACCTCGGTTTAACATCCCCCTGAACAGGGTGACGGGGCCTCGGTTCAACATCCCCCTGAACAGGGAGACGGGGCCTCGGTTTAACATCCCCCCTGAACAGGGAGACGGGGCCTCGGTTTAACATCCCTCTGAACAGGGAGACGGGGCCTCGGTTTAACATCCCCCTGAACAGGGAGACGGGACCTCGGTTTAACATCCCCCTGAACAGGGAGACGGGGCCTCGGTTCAACATCCCTCTGAACAGGGAGACGGGGCCTCGGTTTAACATCCCCCCTGAACAGGGAGACGGGTCCTCGGTTTAACATCCCCTGAACAGGGAGACGGGGCCTCGGTTTAACATCCCCTGAACAGGGAGACGGGGCTTCGGTTTAACATCCCCTGAACAGGGAGATGGGGCCTCGGTTTAACAGCCCCCTGAACAGGGAGACGGGGCCTCGGTTTAACATCCCGTTAACGGGGAGACGGGGCATCGGTTCAACATCCCGTTAACAGGGAGACCGGGCCTCGGTTTAACATCCCGTTAACAGGGAGACGGGGCCACGGTTTAACATCCCCGTGAACAGGAAGATGTGGCCTCGGTTTAACATCCCCCTGAACAGGGAGACGGGGCCTCGGTTTAACATCCCCCTGAACAGGAAGACGGGGCCTCGGTTTAACATCCCCCTGAACAGGGAGACGGGGCCTCGGTTTAACATCCCCTGAACAGGGAGATGGGGCCTCGGTTTAACATCCCCTGAACAGGGAGATGGGGCCTCGGTTTAACATCCCCCCTGAACAGGGAGACGGGGCCTCGGTTTAACATCCCCTGAACAGGGAGACGGGGCCTCGGTTTAACATCCCCCTGAACAGGGAGACGGGACCTCGGTTTAACATCCCCTGAATAGGGAGACGGGGCCTCGGTTTAACATCTCCCTGAACAGGGAGACGGAGCCTCGGTTTAACATCTCCCTGAACAGGGAGTCGGGGCCTCCGTTCAACATCCCTCTGAACAGGGAGACGTGGCCTCGGTTTAACTTCCCCCTGAACAGTGAGACGGGGCCTCGGTTTAACATCCCCTGAACAGGGAGACGGGGCCTCGGTTGAACATCCCCTGAACAGGGAGACGGGGCCTCGGTTTAACATCCCCTGAACAGGGAAACGGGGCCCCTCGGTTTAACATCCCCTGAACAGGGAGACGGGGCCTTGGTTTAACATCCCCTGAACAGGGAGACGGGGCCGCGGTTTAACATCCCCCTAAACAGTGAGACGGGGCCTCAGTTTAACATCCCCCTGAACAGGGAAACGGGGCTTCGGTTTAACATCCCCCTGAACAGGCAGACGGGGCCTCGTTTTAACATCCCCCTGAACAGGGAGACGGGGCCTCGGTTTAACATCCCCCTGAACAGGGAGACGGGGCCTCGGTTTAACATCCCGTGAACAGGGAGACGGGGCCTTGGTTTAACATCCCCTGAACAGGGGGACGGGACCTCGGTTTAACATCCCCTGAACAGGGAGACGGGGCGTTGGTTTAACATCCCCCTGAACAGGGAGACGGGGCCTCGGTTTAACATCCCCCTGAACAGGGAGACGGGGCCTCGGTTTAACATCCCCCTGAACAGGGAGATGGGCCTCGTTTTAACATCCCCTGAACAGGGAGACGGGACCTCGGTTTAACATCCCCCTGAACAGGGTGACGGGGCCTCGGTTCAACATCCCCCTGAACAGGGGGACGGGTCCTCGGTTTAACATCCCCTGAACAGGGAGACGGGGCCTTGGTTTAACATCCCCTGAACAGGGAGACGGGGCCTCGGTTTAACATCCCCCTGAACAGGGTGACGGGGCCTCGGTTCAACATCCCCCTGAACAGGGGGACGGGACCTCGGTTTAACATCCCCTGAACAGGGAGACGGGGCCTTGGTTTAACATCCCCCTGAACAGGGAGACAGGGCCTTGGTTTAACATCCCCCTGAACAGGGAGACGGGGCCTCGCATTAACATCCCGTGAACAGGGAGACGGGGCCTCGGTTTAACATCCCCCTGAACAGGGAGACGGGGCCTCGGTTTAACATCCCCCTGAACAGGGAGACGGGGCCTCGGTTTAACATACCACTGAACTGGGAGACGGGGCCTCGGTTTAACATCCCCCTGAACAGGGAGACGGGGCCTCGGTTTAACATACCACTGAACAGGGAGACGGGCCGTCGGTTTAACATCCCCCTGAACAGGGAGACGGGGCCTCGGTTTAACATCCCCCTGAACAGGGAGACGGGGCCTCGTTTTAACTTCCCCTGAACAGGGAGACGGGGCCTCTGTTTAACATTCCCCTGAACAGGGAGACGGGGCCTCGGTTAAACATCCCCCTGAACAGGGAGACGGGGCCTCGATTAAACATCCCCCTGAACAGGGAGACGGGGCCTCGGTTTAACATCCCCCTGAACAGGGAGACGGGGCCTCGGTTTAACATCCCCCTGAACAGGGAGACGGGGCCTCGGTTTAACATCCCCCTGAACAGGGAGACGGGGCCTCGGTTTAACATCCCCCTGAACAGGGAGACGGGGCCTCTGTTTAACATCCCCCTGAACAGGGAGACGGGGCCTCGGTTTAACATGCCCCTGAACAGGGAGACGGGGCCTCGGTTTAACATCCCCCTGAACAGGGAGACGGGGCCTCGCTTTAACATCCCCCTGAACAGGGAGACGGGGTCTCGCTTTAACATCCCCTGAAGAGGGAGACGGGGTCTCGGTTTAACATCCCCTGAACAGGGAGACGGGGCTTCGGTTTAACATCCGTTGAACAGGGAGACGGGGCCTCGGTTTAACATCCCCTGAACAGGGAGACGGGGCCTCGGTTTAGCATCCCCCTGAACAGGGAGACGGGGCCTCGGTTTAACATCCCCTGAACAGGGAGACGGGGCCTCGGATTAACATCCCATTAACAGGGAGACGGGGCCTCGGTTTAACATCCCGTGAACAGGGAGACGTGGCCTCAGTTTAACATCCCCCTGAACAGGCAGACGGGGCCTCGGTTTAACATCCCCTGAACAGGGAGATGGGGCCTCGGATTAACATCCCATTAACAGGGAGACGGGGCCTCGGTTTAACATCCCCTGAACAGGGAGACGGGGCCTCGGTTTAACATCCCCTGAACAGGGAGATGGGCCTCGTTTTAACATCCCCTGAACAGGGAGACGGGACCTCGGTTTAACATCCCCCTGAACAGTGTGACGGGGCCTCGGTTCAACATCCCCCTGAACAGGGAGACGGGGCCTCGGTTTAACATCCCCCCTGAACAGGGAGACGGGGCCTCGGTTTAACATCCCCTGAACAGGGAGACGGGACCTCGGTTTAACATCCCCCTGAACAGGGTGACGGGGCCTCGGTTCAACATCCCTCTGAACAGGGAGACGGGGCCTCGGTTTAACATCCCCCCTGAACAGGGAGACGGGGCCTCGGTTTAACATCCCCTGAACAGGGAGACGGGGCCTCGGCTTAACATCCCCTGAACAGGGAGACGGGGCTTCGGTTTAACATCCCCTGAACAGGGAGATGGGGCCTCGGTTTAACAGCCCCCTGAACAGGGAGACGGGGCCTCGGTTTAACATCCCGTTAACAGGGAGACGGGGCATCGGTTCAACATCCCGTTAACAGGGAGACCGGGCCTCGGTTTAACATCCCGTTAACAGGGAGACGGGGCCACGGTTTAACATCCCCGTGAACAGGAAGACGTGGCCTCGGTTTAACATCCCCCTGAACAGGGAGACGGGGCCTCGGTTTAACATCCCCCTGAACAGGGAGACGGGGCCTCGGTTTAACATCCCCCTGAACAGGGAGACGGGGCCTCGGTTTAACATCCCCTGAACAGGGAGATGGGGCCTCGGTTTAACATCCCCTGAACAGGGAGATGGGGCCTCGGTTTAACATCCCCCCTGAACAGGGAGACGGGGCCTCGGTTTAACATCCCCTGAACAGGGAGACGGGGCCTCGGTTTAACATCCCCCTGAACAGGGAGACGGGACCTCGGTTTAACATCCCCTGAATAGGGAGACGGGGCCTCGGTTTAACATCTCCCTGAACAGGGAGACGGAGCCTCGGTTTAACATCTCCCTGAACAGGGAGTCGGGGCCTCCGTTCAACATCCCTCTGAACAGGGAGACGGGGCCTCGGTTTAACTTCCCCCTGAACAGTGAGACGGGGCCTCGGTTTAACATCCCCTGAACAGGGAGACGGGGCCTCCGTTCAACATCCCCTGAACAGGGAGACGGGGCCCCTCGGTTTAACATCCCCCTGAACAGGGAGACGGGGCCTCGGTTTAACATCCCCTGAACAGGGAGACGGGGCCCCTCGGTTTAACATCCCCTGAACAGGGAGACGGGGCCTCGGTTTAACATCCCCTGAACAGGGAGACGGGGCCTCGGTTTAATATCCCCCTGAACAGGGAAACGGGGCTTCTGTTTAACATCCCCCTGAACAGGCAGACGGGGCCTCGTTTTAACATCCCCCTGAACAGGGAGACGGGGCCTCGGTTTAACATCCCTCTGAACAGGGAGACGGGGCCTTGGTTTAACATCCCCCTGAACAGGGAGATGGGGCCTCGCATTAACATCCCGTGAACAGGGAGACGGGGCCTCGGTTTAACATCCCCTGAACAGGGAGACGGGGCGTTGGTTTAACATCCCCCTGAACAGGGAGACGGGGCCTCGGTTTAACATCCCCCTGAACAGGGAGACGGGGCCTCGGTTTAACATCCCCCTGAACAGGGAGATGGGCCTCGTTTTAACATCCCCTGAACAGGGAGACGGGACCTCGGTTTAACATTCCCCTGAACAGGGAGACGGGGCCTCGGTTCAACATCCCCTGAACAGGGGGACGTGACCTCGGTTTAACATCCCCTGAACAGGGAGACGGGGCCTTGGTTTAACATCCCCTGAACAGGGAGACGGGGCCTCGGTTTAACATCCCCCTGAACAGGGAGACGGGGCCTCGGTTTAACATCCCCCCGAACAGCGAGACGGGACCTCGGTTTAACATCAACCCCTGAACAGGGAGACGGGGCCTCGGTTTAACATCGCCCTGAACAGGGAGACGGGGCCTCGGTTTAACATCCCCCTGAACAGGGAGACGGGGCCTCGGTTTAACATCCCCTGAACAGAGAGACGGGGCCTCGGTTTAACATCCCCTGAACAGGGAGACGGGGCTTCGGTTTAACATCCGCTGAACAGGGAGACGGGGCCTTGGTTTAACATCCCCTGAACAGGGAGGCGGGGCCTCGGGTTAACATCCCCCTGAACAGGGAGACGGGGCCTCGGTTTAACATCCCCTGAACAGGGAGACGGGGCCTCGGATTAACATCCCCATTAACAGGGAGACGGGGCCTCGGTTTAACATCCCGTGAACAGGGAGACGGGGCCTCAGTTTAACATCCCCCTGAACAGGCAGACGGGGCCTCGGTTTAACATCCCCTGAACAGGGAGACGGGGCCTCGGATTAACATCCCATTAACAGGGAGACGGGGCCTCGGTTTAACATCCCCTGAACAGGGAGACGGGGCCTCGGTTTAACATCCCCTGAACAGGGAGATGGGCCTCGTTTTAACATCCCCTGAACAGGGAGAATGGACCTCGGTTTAACATCCCCCTGAACAGGGTGACGGGGCCTCGGTTCAACATCCCCCTGAACAGGGAGACGGGGCCTCGGTTTAACATCCCCCCTGAACAGGGAGACGGGGCCTCGGTTTAACATCCCTCTGAACAGGGAGACGGGGCCTCGGTTTAACATCCCCCTGAACAGGGAGACGGGACCTCGGTTTAACATCCCCCTGAACAGGGAGACGGGGCCTCGGTTCAACATCCCTCTGAACAGGGAGACGGGGCCTCGGTTTAACATCCCCCCTGAACAGGGAGACGGGTCCTCGGTTTAACATCCCCTGAACAGGGAGACGGGGCCTCGGTTTAACATCCCCTGAACAGGGAGACGGGGCTTCGGTTTAACATCCCCTGAACAGGGAGATGGGGCCTCGGTTTAACAGCCCCCTGAACAGGGAGACGGGGCCTCGGTTTAACATCCCGTTAACGGGGAGACGGGGCATCGGTTCAACATCCCGTTAACAGGGAGACCGGGCCTCGGTTTAACATCCCGTTAACAGGGAGACGGGGCCACGGTTTAACATCCCCGTGAACAGGAAGACGTGGCCTCGGTTTAACATCCCCCTGAACAGGGAGACGGGGCCTCGGTTTAACATCCCCCTGAACAGGGAGACGGGGCCTCGGTTTAACATCCCCCTGAACAGGGAGACGGGGCCTCGGTTTAACATCCCCTGAACAGGGAGATGGGGCCTCGGTTTAACATCCCCTGAACAGGGAGATGGGGCCTCGGTTTAACATCCCCCCTGAACAGGGAGACGGGGCCTCGGTTTAACATCCCCTGAACAGGGAGACGGGGCCTCGGTTTAACATCCCCCTGAACAGGGAGACGGGACCTCGGTTTAACATCCCCTGAATAGGGAGACGGGGCCTCGGTTTAACATCTCCCTGAACAGGGAGACGGAGCCTCGGTTTAACATCTCCCTGAATAGGGAGTCGGGGCCTCCGTTCAACATCCCTCTGAACAGGGAGACGTGGCCTCGGTTTAACTTCCCCCTGAACAGTGAGACGGGGCCTCGGTTTAACATCCCCTGAACAGGGAGACGGGGCCTCGGTTGAACATCCCCTGAACAGGGAGACGGGGCCTCGGTTTAACATCCCCTGAACAGGGAAACGGGGCCCCTCGGTTTAACATCCCCTGAACAGGGAGACGGGGCCTCGGTTTAACATCCCCTGAACAGGGAGACGGGGCCGCGGTTTAACATCCCCCTAAACAGTGAGACGGGGCCTCAGTTTAACATCCCCCTGAACAGGGAAACGGGGCTTCGGTTTAACATCCCCCTGAACAGGCAGACGGGGCCTCGTTTTAACATCCCCCTGAACAGGGAGACGGGGCCTCGGTTTAACATCCCCCTGAACAGGGAGACGGGGCCTCGGTTTAACATCCCGTGAACAGGGAGACGGGGCCTTGGTTTAACATCCCCTGAACAGGGGGACGGGACCTCGGTTTAACATCCCCTGAACAGGGAGACGGGGCGTTGGTTTAACATCCCCCTGAACAGGGAGACGGGGCCTCGGTTTAACATCCCCCTGAACAGGGAGACGGGGCCTCGGTTTAACATCCCCATGAACAGGGAGATGGGCCTCGTTTTAACATCCCCTGAACAGGGAGACGGGACCTCGGTTTAACATCCCCCTGAACAGGGTGACGGGGCCTCGGTTCAACATCCCCCTGAACAGGGGGACGGGTCCTCGGTTTAACATCCCCTGAACAGGGAGACGGGGCCTTGGTTTAACATCCCCTGAACAGGGAGACGGGGCCTCGGTTTAACATCCCCCCTGAACAGGGAGACGGGGCCTCGGTTTAACATCCCCCTGAACAGGGTGACGGGGCCTCGGTTTAACATCCCCTGAACAGGGAGACGGGGCCTCGGTTTAACATCCCCTGAACAGGGAGACGGGGCCTCGGTTTAACATCCCCCTGAACAGGGAGACGGTGCCTCGGTTTAACATCCCCTGAACAGGGAGACGGGGCGTTGGTTTAACATCCCCCTGAACAGGGAGACGGGGCCTCGGTTTAACATCCCCCTGAACAGGGAGACGGGGCCTCGGTTTAACATCCCCCTGAACAGGGAGATGGGCCTCGTTTTAACATCCCCTGAACAGGGAGACGGGACCTCGGTTTAACATCCCCCTGAACAGGGTGACGGGGCCTCGGTTCAACATCCCCCTGAACAGGGGGACGGGACCTCGGTTTAACATCCCCTGAACAGGGAGACGGGGCCTTGGTTTAACATCCCCCTGAACAGGGAGACAGGGCCTTGGTTTAACATCCCCCTGAACAGGGAGACGGGGCCTCGCATTAACATCCCGTGAACAGGGAGACGGGGCCTCGGTTTAACATCCCCCTGAACAGGGAGATGGGACCTCGGTTTAACATCCCCCTGAACAGGGAGACGGGGCCTCGTTTTAACATCCCCTGAACAGGGAGACGGGACCTCGGTTTAACATCCCCCTGAACAGGGTGACGGGGCCTCGGTTCAACATCCCCCTGAACAGGGGGACGGGACCTCGGTTTAACATCCCCTGAACAGGGAGACGGGGCCTTGGTTTAACATCCCCTGAACAGGGAGACGGGGCCTCGGTTTAACATCCCCCTGAACAGGGAGACGGGGCCTCGGTTTAACATCCCCCCGAACAGGGAGACGGGACCTCGGTTTAACATCAACCCCTGAACAGGGAGACGGGGCCTCGGTTTAACATCGCCCTGAACAGGGAGACGGGGCCTCGGTTTAACATCCCCCTGAACAGGGAGACGGGGCCTCGGTTTAACATCCCCTGAAAAGGGAGACGGGGCCTCGGTTTAACATCCCCCTGAACAGGGAGACGGGGCTTCGGTTTAACATCCCCTGAACAGGGAGACGGGGCCTGAGTTTAACATCCACTGAACAGTGAGACGGGGCCTCGGTTTAACATCCCCCTGAACAGGGAGACGGGGCATCGGTTCAACATCCCGTTAACAGGGAGACCGGGCCTCGGTTTAACATCCCGTTAACAGGGAGACGGGGCCACGGTTTAACATCCCCGTGAACAGGAAGACGTGGCCTCGGTTTAACATCCCCCTGAACAGGGAGACGGGGCCTCGGTTTAACATCCCCCTGAACAGGGAGTCGGGGCCTCCGTTCAACATCCCTCTGAACAGGGAGACGGGGCCTCGGTTTAACTTCCCCCTGAACAGTGAGACGGGGCCTCGGTTTAACATCCCCTGAACAGGGAGACGGGGCCTCGGTTGAACATCCCCTGAACAGGGAGACGGGGCCCCTCGGTTTAACATCCCCCTGAACAGGGAGACGGGGCCTCGGTTTAACATCCCCTGAACAGGGAAACGGGGCCCCTCGGTTTAACATCCCCTGAACAGGGAGACGGGGCCTCGGTTTAACATCCCCTGAACAGGGAGACGGGGCCGCGGTTTAACATCCCCCTAAACAGTGAGACGGGGCCTCGGTTTAATATCCCCCTGAACAGGGAAACGGGGCTTCGGTTTAACATCCCCCTGAACAGGCAGACGGGGCCTCGTTTTAACATCCCCCTGAACAGGGAGACGGGGCCTCGGTTTAACATCCCCTGAACAGGGAGACGGGGCCTCGTTTTAACATCCCCCTGAACAGGGAGACGGGGCCTCGGTTTAACATCCCCCTGAACAGGGAGACGGGGCCTCGCATTAACATCCCGTGAACAGGGAGACGGGGCCTTGGTTTAACATCCCCTGAACAGGGGGACGGGACCTCGGTTTAACATCCCCTGAACAGGGAGACGGGGCGTTGGTTTAACATCCCCCTGAACAGGGAGACGGGGCCTCGGTTTAACATCCCCCTGAACAGGGAGACGGGGCCTCGGTTTAACATCCCCCTGAACAGGGAGATGGGCCTCATTTTAACATCCCCTGAACAGGGAGACGGGACCTCGGTTTAACATCCCCCTGAACAGGGGGACGGGACCTCGGTTTAACATCCCCTGAACAGGGAGACGGGGCCTTGGTTTAACATCCCCCTGAACAGGGAGACGGGGCCTTGGTTTAACATCCCCCTGAACAGGGAGACGGGGCCTCGCATTAACATCCCGTGAACAGGGAGACGGGGCCTCGGTTTAACATCCCCTGAACAGGGAGATGGGACCTCGGTTTAACATCCCCTGAACAGGGAGACGGGGCCTCGGTTTAACATCCCCCTGAACAGGGAGACGGGGCATCGGTTCAACATCCCGTTAACAGGGAGACCGGGCCTCGGTTTAACATCCCGTTAACAGGGAGACGGGGCCACGGTTTAACATCCCCGTGAACAGGAAGACGTGGCCTCGGTTTAACATCCCCCTGAACAGGGAGACGGGGCCTCGGTTTAACATCCCCCTGAACAGGGAGACGGGGCCTCGGTTTAACATCCCCCTGAACAGGGAGACGGGGCCTCGGTTTAACATCCCCTGAACAGGGAGATGGGGCCTCGGTTTAACATCCCCTGAACAGGGAGATGGGGCCTCGGTTTAACATCCCCCCTGAAGAGGGAGACGGGGCCTCGGTTTAACATCCCCTGAACAGGGAGACGGGGCCTCGGTTTAACATCCCCCTGAACAGGGAGACGGGACCTCGGTTTAACATCCCCTGAATAGGGAGACGGGGCCTCGGTTTAACATCTCCCTGAACAGGGAGACGGAGCCTCGGTTTAACATCTCCCTGAACAGGGAGTCGGGGCCTCCGTTCAACATCCCTCTGAACAGGGAGACGGGGCCTCGGTTTAACTTCCCCCTGAACAGTGAGACGGGGCCTCGGTTTAACATCCCCTGAACAGCGAGACGGGGCCTCGGTTGAACATCCCCTGAACAGGGAGACGGGGCCCCTCGGTTTAACATCCCCCTGAACAGGGAGACGGGGCCTCGGTTTAACATCCCCTGAACAGGGAAACGGGGCCCCTCGGTTTAACATCCCCTGAACAGGGAGACGGGGCCTCGGTTTAACATCCCCTGAACAGGGAGACGGGGCCGCGGTTTAACATCCCCCTAAACAGTGAGACGGGGCCTCGGTTTAATATCCCCCTGAACAGGGAAACGGGGCTTCGGTTTAACATCCCCCTGAACAGGCAGACGGGGCCTCGTTTTAACATCCCCCTGAACAGGGAGACGGGGCCTCGGTTTAACATCCCCTGAACAGGGAGACGGGGCCTCGTTTTAACATCCCCCTGAACAGGGAGACGGGGCCTCGGTTTAACATCCCCCTGAACAGGGAGACAGGGCCTCGCATTAACATCCCGTGAACAGGGAGACGGGGCCTTGGTTTAACATCCCCTGAACAGGGGGACGGGACCTCGGTTTAACATCCCCTGAACAGGGAGACGGGGCGTTGGTTTAACATCCCCCTGAACAGGGAGACGGGGCCTCGGTTTAACATCCCCCTGAACAGGGAGACGGGGCCTCGGTTTAACATCCCCCTGAACAGGGAGATGGGCCTCGTTTTAACATCCCCTGAACAGGGAGACGGGACCTCGGTTTAACATCCCCCTGAACAGGGAGACGGGGCCTCGGTTTAACATCCCCCTGAACAGGGAGACGGGGCCTCGGTTTAACATCCCCCTGAACAGGGAGACGGGGCCTCGGTTTAACATCCCCCTGAACAGGGAGATGGGCCTCGTTTTAACATCCCCTGAACAGGGAGACGGGACCTCGGTTTAACATCCCCTGAACAGGGAGACGGGGCCTTGGTTTAACATCCCCCTGAACAGGGAGACGGGGCCTTGGTTTAACATCCCCCTGAACAGGGAGACGGGGCCTCGCATTAACATCCCGTGAACAGGGAGACGGGGCCTCGGTTTAACATCCCCTGAACAGGGAGATGGGACCTCGGTTTAACATCCCCTGAACAGGGAGACGGGGCTTCGGTTTAACATCCCCTGAACAGGGAGATGGGGCCTCGGTTTAACAGCCCCCTGAACAGGGAGACGGGGCCTCGGTTTAACATCCCGTTAACAGGGAGACGGGGCATCGGTTCAACATCCCGTTAACAGGGAGACCGGGCCTCGGTTTAACATCCCGTTAACAGGGAGACGGGGCCACGGTTTAACATCCCCGTGAACAGGAAGACGTGGCCTCGGTTTAACATCCCCCTGAACAGGGAGACGGGGCCTCGGTTTAACATCCCCCTGAACAGGGAGACGGGGCCTCGGTTTAACATCCCCCTGAACAGGGAGACGGGGCCTCGGTTTAACATCCCCTGAACAGGGAGACGGGGCCTCGGTTTAACATCCCCTGAACAGGGAGATGGGGCCTCGGTTTAACATCCCCCCTGAACAGGGAGACGGGGCCTCGGTTTAACATCCCCTGAACAGGGAGACGGGGCCTCGGTTTAACATCCCCCTGAACAGGGAGACGGGACCTCGGTTTAACATCCCCTGAATAGGGAGACGGGGCCTCGGTTTAACATCTCCCTGAACAGGGAGACGGAGCCTCGGTTTAACATCTCCCTGAACAGGGAGTCGGGGCCTCCGTTCAACATCCCTCTGAACAGGGAGACGGGGCCTCGGTTTAACTTCCCCCTGAACAGTGAGACGGGGCCTCGGTTTAACATCCCCTGAACAGGGAGACGGGGCCTCGGTTGAACATCCCCTGAACAGGGAGACGGGGCCCCTCGGTTTAACATCCCCCTGAACAGGGAGACGGGGCCTCGGTTTAACATCCCCTGAACAGGGAAACGGGGCCCCTCGGTTTAACATCCCCTGAACAGGGAGACGGGGCCTCGGTTTAACATCCCCTGAACAGGGAGACGGGGCCTCGGTTTAACATCCCCTGAACAGGGAGACGGGGCCTCGGATTAACATCCCCATTAACAGGGAGACGGGGCCTCGGTTTAACATCCCGTGAACAGGGAGACGGGGCCTCAGTTTAACATCCCCCTGAACAGGCAGACGGGGCCTCGGTTTAACATCCCCTGAACAGGGAGATGGGCCTCGTTTTAACATCCCCTGAACAGGGAGATGGGCCTCGTTTTAACATCCCCTGAACAGGGAGAATGGACCTCGGTTTAACATCCCCCTGAACAGGGTGACGGGGCCTCGGTTCAACATCCCCCTGAACAGGGAGACGGGGCCTCTGTTTAACATCCCCCCTGAACAGGGAGACGGGGCCTCGGTTTAACATCCCCTGAACAGGGAGACGGGACCTCGGTTTAACATCCCCCTGAACAGGGAGACGGGGCCTCGGTTCAACATCCCTCTGAACAGGGAGACGGGGCCTCGGTTTAACATCCCCCCTGAACAGGGAGACGGGTCCTCGGTTTAACATCCCCTGAACAGGGAGACGGGGCCTCGGTTTAACATCCCCTGAACAGGGAGACGGGGCTTCGGTTTAACATCCCCTGAACAGGGAGATGGGGCCTCGGTTTAACAGCCCCCTGAACAGGGAGACGGGGCCTCGGTTTAACATCCCGTTAACGGGGAGACGGGGCATCGGTTCAACATCCCGTTAACAGGGAGACCGGGCCTCGGTTTAACATCCCGTTAACAGGGAGACGGGGCCACGGTTTAACATCCCCGTGAACAGGAAGAAGTGGCCTCGGTTTAACATCCCCCTGAACAGGGAGACGGGGCCTCGGTTTAACATCCCCCTGAACAGGGAGACGGGGCCTCGGTTTAACATCCCCCTGAACAGGGAGACGGGGCCTCGGTTTAACATCCCCTGAACAGGGAGATGGGGCCTCGGTTTAACATCCCCTGAACAGGGAGATGGGGCCTCGGTTTAACATCCCCCCTGAACAGGGAGACGGGGCCTCGGTTTAACATCCCCTGAACAGGGAGACGGGGCCTCGGTTTAACATCCCCCTGAACAGTGAGACGGGACCTCGGTTTAACATCCCCTGAATAGGGAGACGGGGCCTCGGTTTAACATCTCCCTGAACAGGGAGACGGAGCCTCGGTTTAACATCTCCCTGAACAGGGAGTCGGGGCCTCCGTTCAACATCCCTCTGAACAGGGAGACGGGGCCTCGGTTTAACTTCCCCCTGAACAGTGAGACGGGGCCTCGGTTTAACATCCCCTGAACAGGGAGACGGGGCCTCGGTTGAACATCCCCTGAACAGGGAGACGGGGCCTCGGTTTAACATCCCCTGAACAGGGAAACGGGGCCCCTCGGTTTAACATCCCCTGAACAGGGAGACGGGGCCTCGGTTTAACATCCCCTGAACAGGGAGACGGGGCCGCGGTTTAACATCCCCCTAAACAGTGAGACGGGGCCTCAGTTTAACATCCCCCTGAACAGGGAAACGGGGCTTCGGTTTAACATCCCCCTGAACAGGCAGACGGGGCCTCGTTTTAACATCCCCCTGAACAGGGAGACGGGGCCTCGGTTTAACATCCCCCTGAACAGGGAGACGGGGCCTCGGTTTAACATCCCGTGAACAGGGAGACGGGGCCTTGGTTTAACATCCCCTGAACAGGGGGACGGGACCTCGGTTTAACATCCCCTGAACAGGGAGACGGGGCGTTGGTTTAACATCCCCCTGAACAGGGAGACGGGGCCTCGGTTTAACATCCCCCTGAACAGGGAGACGGGGCCTCGGTTTAACATCCCCCTGAACAGGGAGATGGGCCTCGTTTTAACATCCCCTGAACAGGGAGACGGGACCTCGGTTTAACATCCCCTGAACAGGGAGACGGGGCCTTGGTTTAACATCCCCCTGAACAGGGAGACGGGGCCTTGGTTTAACATCCCCTGAACAGGGAGACGGGGCGTTGGTTTAACATCCCCTGAACAGGGAGACGGGGCGTTGGTTTAACATCCCCCTGAACAGGGAGACGGGACCTCGGTTTAACATCCCCTGAATAGGGAGACGGGGCCTCGGTTTAACATCTCCCTGAACAGGGAGACGGAGCCTCGGTTTAACATCTCCCTGAACAGGGAGTCGGGGCCTCCGTTCAACATCCCTCTGAACAGGGAGACGGGGCCTCGGTTTAACTTCCCCCTGAACAGTGAGACGGGGCCTCGGTTTAACATCCCCTGAACAGCGAGACGGGGCCTCGGTTGAACATCCCCTGAACAGGGAGACGGGGCCCCTCGGTTTAACATCCCCCTGAACAGGGAGACGGGGCCTCGGTTTAACATCCCCTGAACAGGGAAACGGGGCCCCTCGGTTTAACATCCCCTGAACAGGGAGACGGGGCCTCGGTTTAACATCCCCTGAACAGGGAGACGGGGCCGCGGTTTAACATCCCCCTAAACAGTGAGACGGGGCCTCGGTTTAATATCCCCCTGAACAGGGAAACGGGGCTTCGGTTTAACATCCCCCTGAACAGGCAGACGGGGCCTCGTTTTAACATCCCCCTGAACAGGGAGACGGGGCCTCGGTTTAACATCCCCTGAACAGGGAGACGGGGCCTCGTTTTAACATCCCCCTGAACAGGGAGACGGGGCCTCGGTTTAACATCCCCCTGAACAGGGAGACAGGGCCTCGCATTAACATCCCGTGAACAGGGAGACGGGGCCTTGGTTTAACATCCCCTGAACAGGGGGACGGGACCTCGGTTTAACATCCCCTGAACAGGGAGACGGGGCGTTGGTTTAACATCCCCCTGAACAGGGAGACGGGGCCTCGGTTTAACATCCCCCTGAACAGGGAGACGGGGCCTCGGTTTAACATCCCCCTGAACAGGGAGATGGGCCTCGTTTTAACATCCCCTGAACAGGGAGACGGGACCTCGGTTTAACATCCCCCTGAACAGGGAGACGGGGCCTCGGTTTAACATCCCCCTGAACAGGGAGACGGGGCCTCGGTTTAACATCCCCCTGAACAGGGAGACGGGGCCTCGGTTTAACATCCCCCTGAACAGGGAGATGGGCCTCGTTTTAACATCCCCTGAACAGGGAGACGGGACCTCGGTTTAACATCCCCTGAACAGGGAGACGGGGCCTTGGTTTAACATCCCCCTGAACAGGGAGACGGGGCCTTGGTTTAACATCCCCCTGAACAGGGAGACGGGGCCTCGCATTAACATCCCGTGAACAGGGAGACGGGGCCTCGGTTTAACATCCCCTGAACAGGGAGACGGGGCCTCGGTTTAACATCCCCCTGAACAGGGAGACGGGGCTTCGGTTTAACATCCCCTGAACAGGGAGACGGGGCCTGAGTTTAACATCCACTGAACAGTGAGACGGGGCCTCGGTTTAACATCCCCCTGAACAGGGAGACGGGGCATCGGTTCAACATCCCGTTAACAGGGAGACCGGGCCTCGGTTTAACATCCCGTTAACAGGGAGACGGGGCCACGGTTTAACATCCCCGTGAACAGGAAGACGTGGCCTCGGTTTAACATCCCCCTGAACAGGGAGACGGGGCCTCGGTTTAACATCCCCCTGAACAGGGAGTCGGGGCCTCCGTTCAACATCCCTCTGAACAGGGAGACGGGGCCTCGGTTTAACTTCCCCCTGAACAGTGAGACGGGGCCTCGGTTTAACATCCCCTGAACAGGGAGACGGGGCCTCGGTTGAACATCCCCTGAACAGGGAGACGGGGCCCCTCGGTTTAACATCCCCCTGAACAGGGAGACGGGGCCTCGGTTTAACATCCCCTGAACAGGGAAACGGGGCCCCTCGGTTTAACATCCCCTGAACAGGGAGACGGGGCCTCGGTTTAACATCCCCTGAACAGGGAGACGGGGCCGCGGTTTAACATCCCCCTAAACAGTGAGACGGGGCCTCGGTTTAATATCCCCCTGAACAGGGAAACGGGGCTTCGGTTTAACATCCCCCTGAACAGGCAGACGGGGCCTCGTTTTAACATCCCCCTGAACAGGGAGACGGGGCCTCGGTTTAACATCCCCTGAACAGGGAGACGGGGCCTCGTTTTAACATCCCCCTGAACAGGGAGACGGGGCCTCGGTTTAACATCCCCCTGAACAGGGAGACGGGGCCTCGCATTAACATCCCGTGAACAGGGAGACGGGGCCTTGGTTTAACATCCCCTGAACAGGGGGACGGGACCTCGGTTTAACATCCCCTGAACAGGGAGACGGGGCGTTGGTTTAACATCCCCCTGAACAGGGAGACGGGGCCTCGGTTTAACATCCCCCTGAACAGGGAGACGGGGCCTCGGTTTAACATCCCCCTGAACAGGGAGATGGGCCTCATTTTAACATCCCCTGAACAGGGAGACGGGACCTCGGTTTAACATCCCCCTGAACAGGGGGACGGGACCTCGGTTTAACATCCCCTGAACAGGGAGACGGGGCCTTGGTTTAACATCCCCCTGAACAGGGAGACGGGGCCTTGGTTTAACATCCCCCTGAACAGGGAGACGGGGCCTCGCATTAACATCCCGTGAACAGGGAGACGGGGCCTCGGTTTAACATCCCCTGAACAGGGAGATGGGACCTCGGTTTAACATCCCCTGAACAGGGAGACGGGGCCTCGGTTTAACATCCCCCTGAACAGGGAGACGGGGCATCGGTTCAACATCCCGTTAACAGGGAGACCGGGCCTCGGTTTAACATCCCGTTAACAGGGAGACGGGGCCACGGTTTAACATCCCCGTGAACAGGAAGACGTGGCCTCGGTTTAACATCCCCCTGAACAGGGAGACGGGGCCTCGGTTTAACATCCCCCTGAACAGGGAGACGGGGCCTCGGTTTAACATCCCCCTGAACAGGGAGACGGGGCCTCGGTTTAACATCCCCTGAACAGGGAGATGGGGCCTCGGTTTAACATCCCCTGAACAGGGAGATGGGGCCTCGGTTTAACATCCCCCCTGAAGAGGGAGACGGGGCCTCGGTTTAACATCCCCTGAACAGGGAGACGGGGCCTCGGTTTAACATCCCCCTGAACAGGGAGACGGGACCTCGGTTTAACATCCCCTGAATAGGGAGACGGGGCCTCGGTTTAACATCTCCCTGAACAGGGAGACGGAGCCTCGGTTTAACATCTCCCTGAACAGGGAGTCGGGGCCTCCGTTCAACATCCCTCTGAACAGGGAGACGGGGCCTCGGTTTAACTTCCCCCTGAACAGTGAGACGGGGCCTCGGTTTAACATCCCCTGAACAGCGAGACGGGGCCTCGGTTGAACATCCCCTGAACAGGGAGACGGGGCCCCTCGGTTTAACATCCCCCTGAACAGGGAGACGGGGCCTCGGTTTAACATCCCCTGAACAGGGAAACGGGGCCCCTCGGTTTAACATCCCCTGAACAGGGAGACGGGGCCTCGGTTTAACATCCCCTGAACAGGGAGACGGGGCCGCGGTTTAACATCCCCCTAAACAGTGAGACGGGGCCTCGGTTTAATATCCCCCTGAACAGGGAAACGGGGCTTCGGTTTAACATCCCCCTGAACAGGCAGACGGGGCCTCGTTTTAACATCCCCCTGAACAGGGAGACGGGGCCTCGGTTTAACATCCCCTGAACAGGGAGACGGGGCCTCGTTTTAACATCCCCCTGAACAGGGAGACGGGGCCTCGGTTTAACATCCCCCTGAACAGGGAGACAGGGCCTCGCATTAACATCCCGTGAACAGGGAGACGGGGCCTTGGTTTAACATCCCCTGAACAGGGGGACGGGACCTCGGTTTAACATCCCCTGAACAGGGAGACGGGGCGTTGGTTTAACATCCCCCTGAACAGGGAGACGGGGCCTCGGTTTAACATCCCCCTGAACAGGGAGACGGGGCCTCGGTTTAACATCCCCCTGAACAGGGAGATGGGCCTCGTTTTAACATCCCCTGAACAGGGAGACGGGACCTCGGTTTAACATCCCCCTGAACAGGGAGACGGGGCCTCGGTTTAACATCCCCCTGAACAGGGAGACGGGGCCTCGGTTTAACATCCCCCTGAACAGGGAGACGGGGCCTCGGTTTAACATCCCCCTGAACAGGGAGATGGGCCTCGTTTTAACATCCCCTGAACAGGGAGACGGGACCTCGGTTTAACATCCCCTGAACAGGGAGACGGGGCCTTGGTTTAACATCCCCCTGAACAGGGAGACGGGGCCTTGGTTTAACATCCCCCTGAACAGGGAGACGGGGCCTCGCATTAACATCCCGTGAACAGGGAGACGGGGCCTCGGTTTAACATCCCCTGAACAGGGAGATGGGACCTCGGTTTAACATCCCCTGAACAGGGAGACGGGGCTTCGGTTTAACATCCCCTGAACAGGGAGATGGGGCCTCGGTTTAACAGCCCCCTGAACAGGGAGACGGGGCCTCGGTTTAACATCCCGTTAACAGGGAGACGGGGCATCGGTTCAACATCCCGTTAACAGGGAGACCGGGCCTCGGTTTAACATCCCGTTAACAGGGAGACGGGGCCACGGTTTAACATCCCCGTGAACAGGAAGACGTGGCCTCGGTTTAACATCCCCCTGAACAGGGAGACGGGGCCTCGGTTTAACATCCCCCTGAACAGGGAGACGGGGCCTCGGTTTAACATCCCCCTGAACAGGGAGACGGGGCCTCGGTTTAACATCCCCTGAACAGGGAGACGGGGCCTCGGTTTAACATCCCCTGAACAGGGAGATGGGGCCTCGGTTTAACATCCCCCCTGAACAGGGAGACGGGGCCTCGGTTTAACATCCCCTGAACAGGGAGACGGGGCCTCGGTTTAACATCCCCCTGAACAGGGAGACGGGACCTCGGTTTAACATCCCCTGAATAGGGAGACGGGGCCTCGGTTTAACATCTCCCTGAACAGGGAGACGGAGCCTCGGTTTAACATCTCCCTGAACAGGGAGTCGGGGCCTCCGTTCAACATCCCTCTGAACAGGGAGACGGGGCCTCGGTTTAACTTCCCCCTGAACAGTGAGACGGGGCCTCGGTTTAACATCCCCTGAACAGGGAGACGGGGCCTCGGTTGAACATCCCCTGAACAGGGAGACGGGGCCCCTCGGTTTAACATCCCCCTGAACAGGGAGACGGGGCCTCGGTTTAACATCCCCTGAACAGGGAAACGGGGCCCCTCGGTTTAACATCCCCTGAACAGGGAGACGGGGCCTCGGTTTAACATCCCCTGAACAGGGAGACGGGGCCTCGGTTTAACATCCCCTGAACAGGGAGACGGGGCCTCGGATTAACATCCCCATTAACAGGGAGACGGGGCCTCGGTTTAACATCCCGTGAACAGGGAGACGGGGCCTCAGTTTAACATCCCCCTGAACAGGCAGACGGGGCCTCGGTTTAACATCCCCTGAACAGGGAGATGGGCCTCGTTTTAACATCCCCTGAACAGGGAGATGGGCCTCGTTTTAACATCCCCTGAACAGGGAGAATGGACCTCGGTTTAACATCCCCCTGAACAGGGTGACGGGGCCTCGGTTCAACATCCCCCTGAACAGGGAGACGGGGCCTCTGTTTAACATCCCCCCTGAACAGGGAGACGGGGCCTCGGTTTAACATCCCCTGAACAGGGAGACGGGACCTCGGTTTAACATCCCCCTGAACAGGGAGACGGGGCCTCGGTTCAACATCCCTCTGAACAGGGAGACGGGGCCTCGGTTTAACATCCCCCCTGAACAGGGAGACGGGTCCTCGGTTTAACATCCCCTGAACAGGGAGACGGGGCCTCGGTTTAACATCCCCTGAACAGGGAGACGGGGCTTCGGTTTAACATCCCCTGAACAGGGAGATGGGGCCTCGGTTTAACAGCCCCCTGAACAGGGAGACGGGGCCTCGGTTTAACATCCCGTTAACGGGGAGACGGGGCATCGGTTCAACATCCCGTTAACAGGGAGACCGGGCCTCGGTTTAACATCCCGTTAACAGGGAGACGGGGCCACGGTTTAACATCCCCGTGAACAGGAAGAAGTGGCCTCGGTTTAACATCCCCCTGAACAGGGAGACGGGGCCTCGGTTTAACATCCCCCTGAACAGGGAGACGGGGCCTCGGTTTAACATCCCCCTGAACAGGGAGACGGGGCCTCGGTTTAACATCCCCTGAACAGGGAGATGGGGCCTCGGTTTAACATCCCCTGAACAGGGAGATGGGGCCTCGGTTTAACATCCCCCCTGAACAGGGAGACGGGGGCCTCGGTTTAACATCCCCTGAACAGGGAGACGGGGCCTCGGTTTAACATCCCCCTGAACAGTGAGACGGGACCTCGGTTTAACATCCCCTGAATAGGGAGACGGGGCCTCGGTTTAACATCTCCCTGAACAGGGAGACGGAGCCTCGGTTTAACATCTCCCTGAACAGGGAGTCGGGGCCTCCGTTCAACATCCCTCTGAACAGGGAGACGGGGCCTCGGTTTAACTTCCCCCTGAACAGTGAGACGGGGCCTCGGTTTAACATCCCCTGAACAGGGAGACGGGGCCTCGGTTGAACATCCCCTGAACAGGGAGACGGGGCCTCGGTTTAACATCCCCTGAACAGGGAAACGGGGCCCCTCGGTTTAACATCCCCTGAACAGGGAGACGGGGCCTCGGTTTAACATCCCCTGAACAGGGAGACGGGGCCGCGGTTTAACATCCCCCTAAACAGTGAGACGGGGCCTCAGTTTAACATCCCCCTGAACAGGGAAACGGGGCTTCGGTTTAACATCCCCCTGAACAGGCAGACGGGGCCTCGTTTTAACATCCCCCTGAACAGGGAGACGGGGCCTCGGTTTAACATCCCCCTGAACAGGGAGACGGGGCCTCGGTTTAACATCCCGTGAACAGGGAGACGGGGCCTTGGTTTAACATCCCCTGAACAGGGGGACGGGACCTCGGTTTAACATCCCCTGAACAGGGAGACGGGGCGTTGGTTTAACATCCCCCTGAACAGGGAGACGGGGCCTCGGTTTAACATCCCCCTGAACAGGGAGACGGGGCCTCGGTTTAACATCCCCCTGAACAGGGAGATGGGCCTCGTTTTAACATCCCCTGAACAGGGAGACGGGACCTCGGTTTAACATCCCCTGAACAGGGAGACGGGGCCTTGGTTTAACATCCCCCTGAACAGGGAGACGGGGCCTTGGTTTAACATCCCCTGAACAGGGAGACGGGGCGTTGGTTTAACATCCCCTGAACAGGGAGACGGGGCGTTGGTTTAACATCCCCCTGAACAGGGAGACGGGACCTCGGTTTAACATCCCCTGAATAGGGAGACGGGGCCTCGGTTTAACATCTCCCTGAACAGGGAGACGGAGCCTCGGTTTAACATCTCCCTGAACAGGGAGTCGGGGCCTCCGTTCAACATCCCTCTGAACAGGGAGACGGGGCCTCGGTTTAACTTCCCCCTGAACAGTGAGACGGGGCCTCGGTTTAACATCCCCTGAACAGCGAGACGGGGCCTCGGTTGAACATCCCCTGAACAGGGAGACGGGGCCCCTCGGTTTAACATCCCCCTGAACAGGGAGACGGGGCCTCGGTTTAACATCCCCTGAACAGGGAAACGGGGCCCCTCGGTTTAACATCCCCTGAACAGGGAGACGGGGCCTCGGTTTAACATCCCCTGAACAGGGAGACGGGGCCGCGGTTTAACATCCCCCTAAACAGTGAGACGGGGCCTCGGTTTAATATCCCCCTGAACAGGGAAACGGGGCTTCGGTTTAACATCCCCCTGAACAGGCAGACGGGGCCTCGTTTTAACATCCCCCTGAACAGGGAGACGGGGCCTCGGTTTAACATCCCCTGAACAGGGAGACGGGGCCTCGTTTTAACATCCCCCTGAACAGGGAGACGGGGCCTCGGTTTAACATCCCCCTGAACAGGGAGACAGGGCCTCGCATTAACATCCCGTGAACAGGGAGACGGGGCCTTGGTTTAACATCCCCTGAACAGGGGGACGGGACCTCGGTTTAACATCCCCTGAACAGGGAGACGGGGCGTTGGTTTAACATCCCCCTGAACAGGGAGACGGGGCCTCGGTTTAACATCCCCCTGAACAGGGAGACGGGGCCTCGGTTTAACATCCCCCTGAACAGGGAGATGGGCCTCGTTTTAACATCCCCTGAACAGGGAGACGGGACCTCGGTTTAACATCCCCCTGAACAGGGAGACGGGGCCTCGGTTTAACATCCCCCTGAACAGGGAGACGGGGCCTCGGTTTAACATCCCCCTGAACAGGGAGACGGGGCCTCGGTTTAACATCCCCCTGAACAGGGAGATGGGCCTCGTTTTAACATCCCCTGAACAGGGAGACGGGACCTCGGTTTAACATCCCCTGAACAGGGAGACGGGGCCTTGGTTTAACATCCCCCTGAACAGGGAGACGGGGCCTTGGTTTAACATCCCCCTGAACAGGGAGACGGGGCCTCGCATTAACATCCCGTGAACAGGGAGACGGGGCCTCGGTTTAACATCCCCTGAACAGGGAGATGGGACCTCGGTTTAACATCCCCTGAACAGGGAGACGGGGCTTCGGTTTAACATCCCCTGAACAGGGAGATGGGGCCTCGGTTTAACAGCCCCCTGAACAGGGAGACGGGGCCTCGGTTTAACATCCCGTTAACAGGGAGACGGGGCATCGGTTCAACATCCCGTTAACAGGGAGACCGGGCCTCGGTTTAACATCCCGTTAACAGGGAGACGGGGCCACGGTTTAACATCCCCGTGAACAGGAAGACGTGGCCTCGGTTTAACATCCCCCTGAACAGGGAGACGGGGCCTCGGTTTAACATCCCCCTGAACAGGGAGACGGGGCCTCGGTTTAACATCCCCCTGAACAGGGAGACGGGGCCTCGGTTTAACATCCCCTGAACAGGGAGACGGGGCCTCGGTTTAACATCCCCTGAACAGGGAGATGGGGCCTCGGTTTAACATCCCCCCTGAACAGGGAGACGGGGCCTCGGTTTAACATCCCCTGAACAGGGAGACGGGGCCTCGGTTTAACATCCCCCTGAACAGGGAGACGGGACCTCGGTTTAACATCCCCTGAATAGGGAGACGGGGCCTCGGTTTAACATCTCCCTGAACAGGGAGACGGAGCCTCGGTTTAACATCTCCCTGAACAGGGAGTCGGGGCCTCCGTTCAACATCCCTCTGAACAGGGAGACGGGGCCTCGGTTTAACTTCCCCCTGAACAGTGAGACGGGGCCTCGGTTTAACATCCCCTGAACAGGGAGACGGGGCCTCGGTTGAACATCCCCTGAACAGGGAGACGGGGCCCCTCGGTTTAACATCCCCCTGAACAGGGAGACGGGGCCTCGGTTTAACATCCCCTGAACAGGGAAACGGGGCCCCTCGGTTTAACATCCCCTGAACAGGGAGACGGGGCCTCGGTTTAACATCCCCTGAACAGGGAGACGGGGCCTCGGTTTAACATCCCCTGAACAGGGAGACGGGGCCTCGGATTAACATCCCCATTAACAGGGAGACGGGGCCTCGGTTTAACATCCCGTGAACAGGGAGACGGGGCCTCAGTTTAACATCCCCCTGAACAGGCAGACGGGGCCTCGGTTTAACATCCCCTGAACAGGGAGATGGGCCTCGTTTTAACATCCCCTGAACAGGGAGATGGGCCTCGTTTTAACATCCCCTGAACAGGGAGAATGGACCTCGGTTTAACATCCCCCTGAACAGGGTGACGGGGCCTCGGTTCAACATCCCCCTGAACAGGGAGACGGGGCCTCTGTTTAACATCCCCCCTGAACAGGGAGACGGGGCCTCGGTTTAACATCCCCTGAACAGGGAGACGGGACCTCGGTTTAACATCCCCCTGAACAGGGAGACGGGGCCTCGGTTCAACATCCCTCTGAACAGGGAGACGGGGCCTCGGTTTAACATCCCCCCTGAACAGGGAGACGGGTCCTCGGTTTAACATCCCCTGAACAGGGAGACGGGGCCTCGGTTTAACATCCCCTGAACAGGGAGACGGGGCTTCGGTTTAACATCCCCTGAACAGGGAGATGGGGCCTCGGTTTAACAGCCCCCTGAACAGGGAGACGGGGCCTCGGTTTAACATCCCGTTAACGGGGAGACGGGGCATCGGTTCAACATCCCGTTAACAGGGAGACCGGGCCTCGGTTTAACATCCCGTTAACAGGGAGACGGGGCCACGGTTTAACATCCCCGTGAACAGGAAGAAGTGGCCTCGGTTTAACATCCCCCTGAACAGGGAGACGGGGCCTCGGTTTAACATCCCCCTGAACAGGGAGACGGGGCCTCGGTTTAACATCCCCCTGAACAGGGAGACGGGGCCTCGGTTTAACATCCCCTGAACAGGGAGATGGGGCCTCGGTTTAACATCCCCTGAACAGGGAGATGGGGCCTCGGTTTAACATCCCCCCTGAACAGGGAGACGGGGCCTCGGTTTAACATCCCCTGAACAGGGAGACGGGGCCTCGGTTTAACATCCCCCTGAACAGTGAGACGGGACCTCGGTTTAACATCCCCTGAATAGGGAGACGGGGCCTCGGTTTAACATCTCCCTGAACAGGGAGACGGAGCCTCGGTTTAACATCTCCCTGAACAGGGAGTCGGGGCCTCCGTTCAACATCCCTCTGAACAGGGAGACGGGGCCTCGGTTTAACTTCCCCCTGAACAGTGAGACGGGGCCTCGGTTTAACATCCCCTGAACAGGGAGACGGGGCCTCGGTTGAACATCCCCTGAACAGGGAGACGGGGCCTCGGTTTAACATCCCCTGAACAGGGAAACGGGGCCCCTCGGTTTAACATCCCCTGAACAGGGAGACGGGGCCTCGGTTTAACATCCCCTGAACAGGGAGACGGGGCCGCGGTTTAACATCCCCCTAAACAGTGAGACGGGGCCTCAGTTTAACATCCCCCTGAACAGGGAAACGGGGCTTCGGTTTAACATCCCCCTGAACAGGCAGACGGGGCCTCGTTTTAACATCCCCCTGAACAGGGAGACGGGGCCTCGGTTTAACATCCCCCTGAACAGGGAGACGGGGGCCTCGGTTTAACATCCCGTGAACAGGGAGACGGGGCCTTGGTTTAACATCCCCTGAACAGGGGGACGGGACCTCGGTTTAACATCCCCTGAACAGGGAGACGGGGCGTTGGTTTAACATCCCCCTGAACAGGGAGACGGGGCCTCGGTTTAACATCCCCCTGAACAGGGAGACGGGGCCTCGGTTTAACATCCCCCTGAACAGGGAGATGGGCCTCGTTTTAACATCCCCTGAACAGGGAGACGGGACCTCGGTTTAACATCCCCCTGAACAGGGTGACGGGGCCTCGGTTCAACATTCCCCTGAACAGGGGGACGGGTCCTCGGTTTAACATCCCCTGAACAGGGAGACGGGGCCTTGGTTTAACATCCCCTGAACAGGGAGACGGGGCCTCGGTTTAACATCCCCCCTGAACAGGGAGACGGGGCCTCGGTTTAACATCCCCCTGAACAGGGAGACGGGGCCTCGGTTTAACATCCCTCTGAACAGGGAGACGGGGCCTCGGTTTAACATCCCCCTGAACAGGGAGATGGGCCTCGTTTTAACATCCCCTGAACAGGGAGACGGGACCTCGGTTTAACATCCCCCTGAACAGGGAGATGGGCCTCGTTTTAACATCCCCTGAACAGGGAGACGGGGCCTCGGTTCAACATCCCCCTGAACAGGGGGATGGGACCTCGGTTTAACATCCCCTGAACAGGGAGACGGGGCCTCGGTTTAACATCCCCCTGAACAGGGAGACGGGGCCTCGCATTAACATCCCGTGAACAGGGAGACGGGGCCTCGGTTTAACATCCCCTGAACAGGGAGATGGGACCTCGGTTTAACATCCCCTGAACAGAGAGACGGGTCGTTGGTTTAACATCCCCCTGAACAGGGAGACGGGGCCTCGGTTTAACATCCCCCTGAACAGGGGGACGGGACCTCGGTTTAACATCCCCTGAACAGGGAGACGGGGCGTTGGTTTAACATCCCCCTGAACAGGGAGACGGGGCCTCGGTTTAACATCCCCCTGAACAGGGAGACGGGTCCTCGGTTTAACATCCCCCTGAACAGGGAGACGGGGCCTCGGTTTAACATCCCCCTGAACAGGGAGACGGGGCCTCGTTTTAACATCCCCTGAACAGGGAGACGGGACCTCGGTTTAACATCCCCCTGAACAGGGTGACGGGGCCTCGGTTCAACATCCCCCTGAACAGGGGGACGGGACCTCGGTTTAACATCCCCTGAACAGGGAGACGGGGCCTTGGTTTAACATCCCCTGAACAGGGAGACGGGGCATCGGTTTAACATCCCCCTGAACAGGGAGACGGGGCCTCGGTTTAACATTCCCCCGAACAGGGAGACGGGACCTCGGTTTAACATCAACCCCTGAACAGGGAGACGGGGCCTCGGTTTAACATCGCCCTGAACAGGGAGACGGGGCCTCGGTTTAACATCCCCCTGAACAGGGAGACGGGGCCTCGGTTTAACATCCCCTGAACAGAGAGACGGGGCCTTGGTTTAACATCCCCCTGAACAGGGAGACGGGGCCTCGGTTTAACATCCCCTGAACAGGGAGACGGGGCCTGAGTTTAACATCCACTGAACAGTGAGACGGGGCCTCGGTTTAACATCCCCCTGAACAGGGAGACGGGGCATCGGTTCAACATCCCGTTAACAGGGAGACCGGGCCTCGGTTTAACATCCCGTTAACAGGGAGACGGGGCCACGGTTTAACATCCCCGTGAACAGGAAGACGTGGCCTCGGTTTAACATCCCCCTGAACAGGGAGACGGGGCCTCGGTTTAACATCCCCCTGAACAGGGAGACGGGGCCTCGGTTTAACATCCCCCTGAACAGGGAGACGGGGCCTCGGTTTAACATCCCCTGAACAGGGAGATGGGGCCTCGGTTTAACATCCCCTGAACAGGGAGATGGGGCCTCGGTTTAACATCCCCCCTGAACAGGGAGACGGGGCCTCGGTTTAACATCCCCTGAACAGGGAGACGGGGCCTCGGTTTAACATCCCCCTGAACAGGGAGACGGGACCTCGGTTTAACATCCCCCTGAACAGGGAGACGGGGCCTCGGTTTAACATCCCCCTGAACAGGGAGACGGGGCCTCGGTTTAACATCCCCCTGAACAGGGAGACGGGGCCTCGGTTGAACATCCCCTGAACAGGGAGACGGGGCCCCTCGGTTTAACATCCCCCTGAACAGGGAGACGGGGCCTCGGTTTAACATCCCCTGAACAGGGAAACGGGGCCCCTCGGTTTAACATCCCCTGAACAGGGAGACGGGGCCTCGGTTTAACATCCCTCTGAACAGGGAGACGGGGCCTTGGTTTAACATCCCCTTGAACAGGGAGACGGGGCCTCGGTTTAACATCCCCCTGAACAGTGAGACGGGGCCTCGGTTTAACATCCCCTGAACAGGGAGACGGGGCCTCGGTTTAACATCCCCTGAACAGGGAAACGGGGCTTCGGTTTAACATCCCCCTGAACAGACAGACGGGGCCTCGTTTTAACATCCCCCTGAACAGGGGGACGGGACCTCGGTTTAACATCCCCTGAATAGGGAGACGGGGCCTCGGTTTAACATCTCCCTGAACAGGGAGACGGAGCCTCGGTTTAACATCTCCCTGAACAGGGAGTCGGGGCCTCCGTTCAACATCCCTCTGAACAGGGAGACGGGGCCTCGGTTTAACATCCCCTGAACAGGGAGACGGGGCCTCGGTTTAACATCCCCTGAACAGGGAGACGGGGCCTCGGTTTAACATCCCCTGAACAGGGAAACGGGGCCCCTCGGTTTAACATCCCCTGAACAGGGAGACGGGGCCTCGGTTTAACATCCCCTGAACAGGGAGACGGGGCCGCGGTTTAACATCCCCCAAAACAGTGAGACGGGGCCTCAGTTTAACATCCCCCTGAACAGGGAAACGGGGCTTCGGTTTAACATCCCCCTGAACAGGCAGACGGGGCCTCGTTTTAACATCCCCCTGAACAGGGAGACGGGGCCTCGGTTTAACATCCCCCTGAACAGGGAGACGGGGCCTCGGTTTAACATCCCGTGAACAGGGAGACGGGGCCTTGGTTTAACATCCCCTGAACAGGGGGACGGGACCTCGGTTTAACATCCCCTGAACAGGGAGACGGGGCGTTGGTTTAACATCCCCCTGAACAGGGAGACGGGGCCTCGGATTAACATCCCCCTGAACAGGGAGACGGGGCCTCGGTTTAACATCCCCCTGAACAGGGAGATGGGCCTCGTTTTAACATCCCCTGAACAGGGAGACGGGACCTCGGTTTAACATCCCCCTGAACAGGGTGACGGGGCCTCGGTTCAACATCCCCCTGAACAGGGGGACGGGACCTCGGTTTAACATCCCCTGAACAGGGAGACGGGGCCTTGGTTTAACATCCCCTGAACAGGGAGACGGGGCCTCGGTTTAACATCCACCCTGAACAGGGAGACGGGGCCTCGGTTTAACATCCCCTGAACAGGGAGACGGGGCCTCGGTTTAACATCCCCCTGAACAGGGAGACGGGGCCTCGGTTTAACATCCCCCTGAACAGGGAGACGGTGCCTCGGTTTAACATCCCCTGAACAGGGAGACGGGGCGTTGGTTTAACATCCCCCTGAACAGGGAGACGGGGCCTCGGTTTAACATCCCCCTGAACAGGGAGACGGGGCCTCGGTTTAACATCCCCCTGAACAGGGAGACGGGGCCTCGGTTTAACATCCCCCTGAACAGGGAGACGGTGCCTCGGTTTAACATCCCCTGAACAGGGAGACGGGGCGTTGGTTTAACATCCCCCTGAACAGGGAGACGGGGCCTCGGTTTAACATCCCCCTGAACAGGGAGACGGGGCCTCGGTTTAACATCCCCCTGAACAGGGAGATGGGCCTCGGTTTAACATCCCCCTGAACAGGGTGACGGGGCCTCGGTTTAACATCCCCCTGAACAGGGTGACGGGGCCTCGGTTCAACATCCCCCTGAACAGGGGGACGGGACCTCGATTTAACATCCCCTGAACAGGGAGACGGGGCCTTGGTTTAACATCCCCCTGAACAGGGAGACGGGGCCTCGCATTAACATCCCCCTGAACAGGGAGACGGGGCCTCGCATTAACATCCCCCTGAACAGGGAGACGGGGCCTCGGTTTAACATCCCCTGAACAGGGAGATGGGACCTCGGTTTAACATCCCCTGAACAGGGAGACGGGGCGTTGGTTTAACATCCCCCTGAACAGGGAGACGGGGCCTCGGTTTAACATCCCCCTGAACAGGGGGACGGGACCTCGGTTTAACATCCCCTGAACAGGGAGACGGGACCTCGGTTTAACATCCCCCTGAACAGGGTGACGGGGCCTCGGTTCAACATCCCCCTGAACAGGGGGACGGGACCTCGGTTTAACATCCCCTGAACAGGGAGACGGGGCCTTGGTTTAACATCCCCCTGAACAGGGAGACGGGGCCTCGGTTTAACATCCCCCTGAACAGTGAGACGGGGCCTCGGTTTAACATCCCCCTGAACAGGGAGACGGGGCCTCGGTTTAACATCCCCCTGAACAGTGAGACGGGGCCTCGGTTCAACATCCCCCTGAACAGGGGGACGGGACCTCGGTTTAACATCCCCTGAACAGGGAGACGGGGCGTTGGTTTAACATCCCCCTGAACAGGGAGACGGGGCCTCGGTTTAACATCCCCCTGAACAGGGGGACGGGACCTCGGTTTAACATCCCCTGAACAGGGAGACGGGACCTCGGTTTAACATCCCCCTGAACAGGGTGACGGGGCCTCGGTTCAACATCCCCCTGAACAGGGGGACGGGACCTCGGTTTAACATCCCCTGAACAGGGAGACGGGGCCTTGGTTTAACATCCCCCTGAACAGGGAGACGGGGCCTCGGTTTAACATCCCCTGAACAGTGAGACGGGGCCTCGGTTTAACATCCCCGTGAACAGGGAGACGGGGCCTCGGTTTAACATCCCCCTGAACAGGGAGACGGGGCCTCGGTTTAACATCCCCCCGAACAGGGAGACGGGACCTCGGTTTAACATCAACCCCTGAACAGGGAGACGGGGCCTCGGTTTAACATCGCCCTGAACAGGGAGACGGGGCCTCGGTTTAACATCCCCCTGAACAGGGAGACGGGGCCTCGGTTTAACATCCCCTGAACAGAGAGACGGGGCCTCGGTTTAACATCCCCCTGAACAGGGAGACGGGGCCTCGGTTTAACATCCCCTGAACAGGGAGACGGGGCCTGAGTTTAACATCCACTGAACAGTGAGACGGGGCCTCGGTTTAACATCCCCCTGAACAGGGAGACGGGGCATCGGTTCAACATCCCGTTAACAGGGAGACCGGGCCTCGGTTTAACATCCCGTTAACAGGGAGACGGGGCCACGGTTTAACATCCCCGTGAACAGGAAGACGTGGCCTCGGTTTAACATCCCCCTGAACAGGGAGATGGGGCCTCGGTTTAACATCCCCCTGAACAGGGAGACGGGGCCTCGGTTTAACATCCCCCTGAACAGGGAGACGGGGCCTCGGTTTAACATCCCCTGAACAGGGAGATGGGGCCTCGGTTTAACATCCCCTGAACAGGGAGATGGGGCCTCGGTTTAACATCCCCCCTGAACAGGGAGACGGGGCCTCGGTTTAACATCCCCTGAACAGGGAGACGGGGCCTCGGTTTAACATCCCCCTGAACAGGGAGACGGGACCTCGGTTTAACATCCCCTGAATAGGGAGACGGGGCCTCGGTTTAACATCTCCCTGAACAGGGAGACAGAGCCTCGGTTTAACATCTCCCTGAACAGGGAGTCGGGGCCTCCGTTCACCATCCCTCTGAACAGGGAGACGGGGCCTCGGTTTAACTTCCCCCTGAACAGTGAGACGGGGCCTCGGTTTAACATCCCCTGAACAGGGAGACGGGGCCTCGGTTGAACATCCCCTGAACAGGGAGACGGGGCCCCTCGGTTTAACATCCCCCTTAACAGGGAGACGGGGCCTCGGTTTAACATCCCCTGAACAGGGAAACGGGGCCCCTCGGTTTAACATCCCCTGAACAGGGAGACGGGGCCTCGGTTTAACATCCCCTGAACAGGGAGACGGGGCCGCGGTTTAACATCCCCCTAAACAGTGAGACGGGGCCTCGGTTTAATATCCCCCTGAACAGGGAGACGGGGCCTGGCATTAACATCCCGTGAACAGGGAGACGGGGCCTTGGTTTAACATCCCCTGAACAGGGGGACGGACCTCGGTTTAACATCCCCTGAACAGGGAGACGGGGCGTTGGTTTAACATCCCCCTGAACAGGGAGACGGGGCCTCGGTTTAACATCCCCCTGAACAGGGAGACGGGGCCTCGGTTTAACATCCCCCTGAACAGGGAGATGGGCCTCGTATTAACATCCCCTGAACAGGGAGACGGGGCCTCGGTTTAACATCCCCCTGAACAGGGTGACGGGGCCTCGGTTCAACATCCCCTGAACAGGGGGACGGGACCTCGGTTTAACATCCCCTGAACAGGGAGACGGGGCCTTGGTTTAACATCCCCTGAACAGGGAGACGGGGCCTCGGTTTAACATCCCCCTGAACAGGGAGACGGGGCCTCGGTTTAACATCCCCCCGAACAGCGAGACGGGACCTCGGTTTAACATCAACCCCTGAACAGGGAGACGGGGCCTCGGTTAAACATCAACCCCTGAACAGGGAGACGGGGCCTCGGTTTAACATCCCCCTGAATAGGGAGACGGGGCCTCGGTTTAACATCCCCTGAACAGAGAGACGGGGCCTCGGTTTAACATCCCCTGAACAGGGAGACGGGGCTTCGGTTTAACATCCGCTGAACAGGGAGACGGGGCCTCGGTTTAACATCCCCTGAACAGGGAGACGGGGCCTCGGTTTAACATCTCCCTGAACAGGGAGACGGGGCCTCGGTTTAACATCCCCTGAACAGGGAGACGGGGCCTCGGATTAACATCCCCATTAACAGGGAGACGGGGCCTCGGTTTAACATCCCGTGAACAGGGAGACGGGGCCTCAGTTTAACATCCCCCTGAACAGGCAGACGGGGCCTCGGTTTAACATCCCCTGAACAGGGAGACGGGGCCTCGGATTAACATCCCATTAACAGGGAGACGGGGCCTCGGTTTAACATCCCCTGAACAGGGAGACGGGGCCTCGGTTTAACATCCCCTGAACAGGGAGATGGGCCTCGTTTTAACATCCCCTGAACAGGGAGAATAGACCTCGGTTTAACATCCCCCTGAACAGGGTGACGGGGCCTCGGTTCAACATCCCCCTGAACAGGGAGACGGGGCCTCGGTTTAACATCCCCCTGAACAGGGAGACGGGGCCTCAGTTTAACATCCCCTGAACAGGGAGACGGGGCCTCGGTTTAACATCCCCTGAACAGGGAGACGGGACCTCGGTTTAACATCCCCCTGAACAGGGTGACGGGGCCTCGGTTCAACATCCCTCTGAACAGGGAGACGGGGCCTCGGTTTAACATCCCCCCTGAACAGGGAGACGGGTCCTCGGTTTAACATCCCCTGAACAGGGAGACGGGGCCTCGGTTTAACATCCCTGAACAGGGAGACGGGGCTTCGGTTTAACATCCCCTGAACAGGGAGATGGGGCCTCGGTTTAACAGCCCCCTGAACAGGGAGACGGGGCCTCGGTTTAACATCCCGTTAACAGGGAGACGGGGCATCGGTTCAACATCCCGTTAACAGGGAGACGTGGCCTCGGTTTAACATCCCCCTGAACAGGGAGACGGGGCCTCGGTTTAACATCCCCCTGAACAGGGAGACGGGGCCTCGGTTTAACATCCCCCTGAACAGGGAGACGGGGCCTCGGTTTAACATCCCCTGAACAGGGAGATGGGGCCTCGGTTTAACATCCCCTGAACAGGGAGATGGGGCCTCGGTTTAACATCCCCCCTGAACAGGGAGACGGGGCCTCGGTTTAACATCCCCTGAACAGGGAGACGGGGCCTCTGTTTAACATCCCCCTGAACAGGGAGACGGGACCTCGGTTTAACATCCCCTGAATAGGGAGACGGGGCCTCGGTTTAACATCTCCCTGAACAGGGAGACGGAGCCTCGGTTTAACATCTCCCTGAACAGGGAGTCGGGGCCTCCGTTCAACATCCCTCTGAACAGGGAGACGGGGCCTCGGTTTAACTTCCCCCTGAACAGTGAGACGGGGCCTCGGTTTAACATCCCCTGAACAGGGAGACGGGGCCTCGGTTGAACATCCCCTGAACAGGGAGACGGGGCCCCTCGGTTTAACATCCCCCTGAACAGGGAGACGGGGCCTCGGTTTAACATCCCCTGAACAGGGAAACGGGGCCCCTCGGTTTAACATCCCCTGAACAGGGAGACGGGGCCTCGGTTTAACATCCCCTGAACAGGGAGACGGGGCCTCGGTTTAACATCCCCTGAACAGGGAGACGGGGCCGCGGTTTAACATCCCCTGAACAGGGAGACGGGGCCGCGGTTTAACATCCCCTGAACAGGGAGACGGGGCCTCGGTTTAACATCCCCTGAACAGGGAGACGGGGCCTCGGTTTAACATCCCCTGAACAGGGAGACGGGGCCGCGGTTTAACATCCCCCTGAACAGGGAGACGGGGCCTCGGTTTAACCTCCCCCTGAACAGGGAAACGGGGCTTCGGTTTAACATCCCCCTGAACAGGCAGACGGGGCCTCGTTTTAACATCCCCCTGAACAGGGAGACGGGGCCTCGGTTTAACATCCCCCTGAACAGGGAGACGGGGCCTCGCATTAACATCCCGTGAACAGGGAGACGGGGCCTCAGTTTAACATCCCCCTGAACAGGGAGACGGGGCCTCGCATTAACATCCCGTGAACAGGGAGACGGGGCCTCAGTTTAACATCCCCTGAACAGGGAGACGGGGCCTCGGTTCAACATCCCCCTGAACAGGGAGACGGGGCCTCGGTTTAAAATCCCCCTGAACAGGGAGACGGGGCCTCGGTTTAACATCCCCCTGAACAGGGAGACGGGGCCTCGGTTTAACATCCCCCTGAACAGGGAGACGGGGCCTCGGTTTAACATCCCCTGAACAGGGAGACGGGGCGTTGGTTTAACATCCCCCTGAACAGGGAGACGGGGCCTCGGTTTAACATCCCCCTGAACAGGGAGACGGGGCCTCGGTTTAACATCCCCCTGAACAGGGAGATGGGCCTCGTTTTAACATCCCCTGAACAGGGAGACGGGACCTCGGTTTAACATCCCCCTGAACAGGGTGACGGGGCCTCGGTTCAACATCCCCCTGAACAGGGGGACGGGACCTCGGTTTAACATCCCCTGAACAGGGAGACGGGGCCTTGGTTTAACATCCCCCTGAACAGGGAGACGGGGCCTCGGATTAACATCCCGTGAACAGGGAGACGGGGCCTTGGTTTAACATCCCCTGAACAGGGGGACGGGACCTCGGTTTAACATCCCCTGAACAGGGAGACGGGGCGTTGGTTTAACATCCCCCTGAACAGGGAGACGGGGCCTCGGTTTAACATCCCCCTGAACAGGGAGACGGGGCCTCGGTTTAACATCCCCCTGAACAGGGAGACGGGGCCTCGGTTTAACATCCCCCTGAACAGGGTGACGGGGCCTCGGTTCAACATCCCCCTGAACAGGGGGACGGGACCTCGGTTTAACATCCCGTGAACAGGGAGACGGGGCCTTGGTTTAACATCCCCTGAACAGGGAGACGGGGCCTCGGTTTAACATCCCCCTGAACAGGGAGACGGGGCCTCGGTTTAACATCCCCCCGAACAGGGAGACGGGACCTCGGTTTAACATCAACCCCTGAACAGGGAGACGGGGCCTCGGTTTAACATCGCCCTGAACAGGGAGACGGGGCCTCGGTTTAACATCCCCCTGAACAGGGAGACGGGGCCTCGGTTTAACATCCCCTGAACAGAGAGACGGGGCCTCGGTTTAACATCCCCTGAACAGGGAGACGGGGCCTCGGTTTAACATCCCCCTGAATAGGGAGACGGGCCTCGGTTTAACATCCCCCTGAACAGGGAGACGGGGCCTCGGTTTAACATCCCCCTGAACAGTGAGACGGGGCCTCGGTTTAACATCCACTGAACAGTGAGACGGGGCCTCGGTTTAACATCCCCTGAACAGGGAGACGGGGCCTTGGGTTAACATCCCCCTGAACAGGGAGACGGGACCTCGGTTTACCATCACCCTGAACAGGGAGACGGGGCCTCGGTTTAACATCCCCCCGAACAGGGAGACGGGGCCTCGGTTTAACATCACCCTGAACAGGGAGACGGGGCCTCGGTTTAACATCCCCTGAACAGGGAGACGGGGCCTGAGTTTAACATCACCTTGAACAGGGAGACGGGGCCTTGGTTTAACATCCCACTGAACAGGGAGACGGGGCCTCGGTTTAACATCCCCTGAACAGGGAGACGGGGCCTCAGTTTAACATCCCCTGAACAGGGAGACGGGGCCTCGGTTTAACATCCCCTGAACAGGGAGATGGGGCCTCGGTTTAATATCCCCCTGAACAGGGAGACGGGGCCTCGGTTTAACATCCCCCTGAACAGGGAGACGGGGTCTCGGTTTAACATCCCCTGAACAGTGACACGGGGCCTCGGTTTAACATCCCCTGAACAGGGAGACGGGGCCTCGGTTTAACATCCCCCTGAACAGGGAGAGGGGACCTCGGTTTAACATCCCCCTGAACAGGGAGACGGGGCCTCGGTTTAACATCCCCCTGAACAGGGAGACGGGGCCTCGGTTTAACATCCCCTGAACAGGGAGACAGGGCCTCGGTTTAACATCCCCTGAACAGGGAGACGGGGCCTCGGTTTAACATCCCCCTGAACAGGGAGACGGGACATTGGTTTAACATCCCCCTGAACAGGGAGACGGGGCTTCAGTTTAACATCCCCCTGAACAGGGAGACGGGGCCTCAGTTTAACATCCCCCTGAACAGGGAGACGGGGCCTCGGTTTAACATCCCCTTGAACAGGGAGACGGGGCCTTGGTTTAATATCCCCTGAACAGGGAGACGGGGCCTCGGTTTAACATCCCCCTGAACAGGGAGACGGGGCCTCGGTTTAACATCCCCTGAACAGGGAGATGGGCCTCGTTTTAACATCCCCTGAACAGGGAGACGGGACCTCGGTTTAACATCCCCCTGAACAGGGTGACGGGGCCTCGGTTCAACATCCCCCTGAACAGGGGGACGGGACCTCGGTTTAACATCCCCTGAACAGGGAGACGGTGCCTGAGTTTAACATCCACTGAACAGTGAGACGGGGCCTCGGTTTAACATCCCCTGAACAGTGAGACGGGGCCTTGGGTTAACATCCCCCTGAACAGGGAGACGGGACCTCGGTTTAACATCACGCTGAACAGGGAGACGGGGCCTCGGTTTAACATCCCCTGAACAGGGAGACGGGGCCTCGGTTTAACATCCCCCCGAACAGGGAGACGGGGCCTCGGTTTAACATCACCCTGAACAGGGAGACGGGGCCTCGGTTTAACATCCCCTGAACAGGGAGACGGGGCCTGAGTTTAACATCACCTTGAACAGGGAGACGGGGCCTTGGTTTAACATCCCCCTGAACAGGGAGACGGGGCATCAGTTCAACATCCCGTTAACAGGGAGACCGGGCCTCGGTTTAACATCCCGTTAACAGGGAGACGGGGCCACGGTTTAACATCCCCATGAACAGGAAGACGTGGCCTCGGTTTAACATCCCCCTGAACAGGGAGACGGGGCCTCGGTTTAACATCCCCCTGAACAGGGAGACGGGGCCTCGGTTTAACATCCCCCTGAACAGGGAGACGGGGCCTCGGTTTAACATCCCCTGAACAGGGAGATGGGGCCTCGGTTTAACATCCCCTGAACAGGGAGATGGGGCCTCGGTTTAACATCCCCCCTGAACAGGGAGACGGGGCCTCGGTTTAACATCCCCTGAACAGGGAGACGGGGCCTCGGTTTAACATCCCCCTGAACAGGGAGACGGGACCTCGGTTTAACATCCCCTGAATAGGGAGACGGGGCCTCGGTTTAACATCTCCCTGAACAGGGAGACGGAGCCTCGGTTTAACATCTCCCTGAACAGGGAGTCGGGGCCTCCGTTCAACATCCCTCTGAACAGGGAGACGGGGCCTCGGTTTAACTTCCCCCTGAACAGTGAGACGGGGCCTCGGTTTAACATCCCCTGAACAGGGAGACGGGGCCTCGGTTGAACATCCCCTGAACAGGGAGACGGGGCCCCTCGGTTTAACATCCCCCTGAACAGGGAGACGGGGCCTCGGTTTAACATCCCCTGAACAGGGAAACGGGGCCCCTCGGTTTAACATCCCCTGAACAGGGAGACGGGGCCTCGGTTTAACATCCCCTGAACAGGGAGACGGGGCCGCGGTTTAACATCCCCCTAAACAGTGAGACGGGGCCTCAGTTTAACATCCCCCTGAACAGGGAAACGGGGCTTCTGTTTAACATCCCCCTGAACAGGCAGACGGGGCCTCGTTTTAACATCCCCCTGAACAGGGAGACGGGGCCTCGGTTTAACATCCCCCTGAACAGGGAGACGGGGCCTCGGTTTAACATCCCGTGAACAGGGAGACGGGGCCTTGGTTTAACATCCCCTGAACAGGGGGACGGGACCTCGGTTTAACATCCCCTGAACAGGGAGACGGGGCCCCTCGGTTTAACATCCCCCTGAACAGGGAGACGGGGCCTCGGTTTAACATCCCCCTGAACAGGGAGACGGGGCCTCGGTTTAACATCCCCCTGAACAGGGAGATGGGCCTCGTTTTAACATCCCCTGAACAGGGAGACGGGACCTCGGTTTAACATCCCCCTGAACAGGGTGACGGGGCCTCGGTTCAACATCCCCCTGAACAGGGGGACGGGACCTCGGTTTAACATCCCCTGAACAGGGAGACGGGGCCTTGGTTTAACATCCCCTGAACAGGGAGACGGGGCCTCGGTTTAACATCCCCCCTGAACAGGGAGACGGGGCCTCGGTTTAACATCCCCCTGAACAGGGAGACGGGGCCTCGGTTTAACATCCCCCTGAACAGGGAGACGGTGCCTCGGTTTAACATCCCCTGAACAGGGAGACGGGGCGTTGGTTTAACATCCCCCTGAACAGGGAGACGGGGCCTCGGTTTAACATCCCCCTGAACAGGGAGACGGGGCCTCGGTTTAACATCCCCCTGAACAGGGAGATGGGCCTCGTTTTAACATCCCCTGAACAGGGAGACGGGACCTCGGTTTAACATCCCCCTGAACAGGGTGACGGGGCCTCGGTTCAACATCCCCCTGAACAGGGGGACGGGACCTCGGTTAAACATCCCCTGAACAGGGAGACGGGGCCTTGGTTTAACATCCCCCTGAACAGGGAGACGGGGCCTTGGTTTAACATCCCCCTGAACAGGGAGACGGGGCCTCGCATTAACATCCCGTGAACAGGGAGACGGGGCCTCGGTTTAACATCCCCTGAACAGGGAGATGGGACCTCGGTTTAACATCCCCTGAACAGGGAGACGGGGCGTTGGTTTAACATCCCCCTGAACAGGGAGACGGGGCCTCGGTTTAACATCCCCCTGAACAGGGGGACGGGACCTCGGTTTAACATCCCCTGAACAGGGAGACGGGGCGTTGGTTTAACATCCCCCTGAACAGGGAGACGGGTCCTCGGTTTAACATCCCCCTGAACAGGGAGATGGGCCTCGTTTTAACATCCCCTGAACAGGGAGACGGGACCTCGGTTTAACATCCCCCTGAACAGGGTGACGGCGCCTCGGTTCAACATCCCCCTGAACAGGGGGACGGGACCTCGGTTTAACATCCCCTGAACAGGGAGACGGGGCCTTGGTTTAACATCCCCTGAACAGGGAGACGGGGCCTCGGTTTAACATCCCCCTGAACAGGGAGACGGGGCCTCGGTTTAACATCCCCCCGAACACGAGACGGGACCTCGGTTTAACATCAACCCCTGAACAGGGAGACGGGGCCTCGGTTTAACATCGCCCTGAACAGGGAGACGGGGCCTCGGTTTAACATCCCCCTGAACAGGGAGACGGGGCCTCGGTTTAACATCCCCTGAACAGAGAGACGGGGCCTCGGTTTAACATCCCCCTGAACAGGGAGACGGGGCCTCGGTTTAACATCCCCTGAACAGGGAGACGGGGCCTGAGTTTAACATCCACTGAACAGTGAGACGGGGCCTCGGTTTAACATCCCCCTGAACAGGGAGACGGGGCATCGGTTCAACATCCCGTTAACAGGGAAACCGGGCCTCGGTTTAACATCCCGTTAACAGGGAGACGGGGCCACGGTTTAACATCCCCGTGAACAGGAAGACGTGGCCTCGGTTTAACATCCCCCTGAACAGGGAGACGGGGCCTCGGTTTAACATCCCCCTGAACAGGGAGACGGGGCCTCGGTTTAACATCCCCCTGAACAGGGAGACGGGGCCTCGGTTTAACATCCCCTGAACAGGGAGATGGGGCCTCGGTTTAACATCCCCTGAACAGGGAGATGGGGCCTCGGTTTAACATCCCCCCTGAACAGGGAGACGGGGCCTCGGTTTAACATCCCCTGAACAGGGAGACGGGGCCTCGGTTTAACATCCCCCTGAACAGGGAGACGGGACCTCGGTTTAACATCCCCTGAATAGGGAGACGGGGCCTCGGTTTAACATCTCCCTGAACAGGGAGACGGAGCCTCGGTTTAACATCTCCCTGAACAGTGAGACGGGGCCTCGGTTTAACATCCCCTGAACAGGGAGACGGGGCCTCGGTTGAACATCCCCTGAACAGGGAGACGGGGCCCCTCGGTTTAACATCCCCCTGAACAGGGAGACGGGGCCTCGGTTTAACATCCCCTGAACAGGGAAACGGGGCCCCTCGGTTTAACATCCCCTGAACAGGGAGACGGGGCCTCGGTTTAACATCCCCTGAACAGGGACACGGGGCCTCGGTTTAACATCCCCCTGAACAGGGAGACGGGGCCTCGGTTTAACATCCCCCTGAACAGGGAGACGGGGCCTCGGTTTAACATCCCCTGAACAGAGAGACGGGGCCTCGGTTTAACATCCCCCTGAACAGGGAGACGGGGCCTCGGTTTAACATCCCCTGAACAGGGAGACGGTGCCTGAGTTTAACATCCACTGAACAGTGAGACGGGGCCTCGGTTTAACATCCCCTGAACAGTGAGACGGGGCCTTGGGTTAACATCCCCCTGAACAGGGAGACGGGACCTCGGTTTAACATCACGCTGAACAGGGAGACGGGGCCTCGGTTTAACATCCCCCCGAACAGGGAGACGGGGCCTCGGTTTAACATCACCCTGAACAGGGAGACGGGGCCTCGGTTTAACATCCCCTGAACAGGGAGACGGGGCCTGAGTTTAACATCACCTTGAACAGGGAGACTGGGCCTTGGTTTAACATCCCCCTGAACAGGGAGACGGGGCATCGGTTCAACATCCCGTTAACAGGGAGACCGGGCCTCGGTTTAACATCCCGTTAACAGGGAGACGGGGCCACGGTTTAACATCCCCGTGAACAGGAAGACGTGGCCTCGGTTTAACATCCCCCTGAACAGGGAGACGGGGCCTCGGTTTAACATCCCCCTGAACAGGGAGACGGGGCCTCGGTTTAACATCCCCCTGAACAGGGAGACGGGGCCTCGGTTTAACATCCCCTGAACAGGGAGATGGGGCCTCGGTTTAACATCCCCAGAACAGGGAGATGGGGCCTCGGTTTAACATCCCCCCTGAACAGGGAGAAGGGGCCTCGGTTTAACATCCCCTGAACAGGGAGACGGGGCCTCGGTTTAACATCCCCCTGAACAGGGAGACGGGACCTCGGTTTAACATCCCCCTGAACAGGGAGACGGGACCTCGGTTTAACATCCCCCTGAATAGGGAGACGGGGCCTCGGTTTAACATCTCCCTGAACAGGGAGACGGAGCCTCGGTTTAACATCTCCCTGAACAGGGAGTCGGGGCCTCCGTTCAACATCCCTCTGAACAGGGAGACGGGGCCTCGGTTTAACTTCCCCCTGAACAGTGAGAGGGGGCCTCGGTTTAACATCCCCTGAACAGGGAGACGGGGCCTCGGTTGAACATCCCCTGAACAGGGAGACGGGGCCCCTCGGTTTAACATCCCCCTGAACAGGGAGACGGGGCCTCGGTTTAACATCCCCTGAACAGGGAAACGGGGCCCCTCGGTTTAACATCCCCTGAACAGGGAGACGGGGCCTCGGTTTAACATCCCCTGAACAGGGAGACGGGGCCGCGGTTTAACATCCCCCTAAACAGTGAGACGGGGCCTCAGTTTAACATCCCCCTGAACAGGGAAACGGGGCTTCGGTTTAACATCCCCCTGAACAGGCAGACGGGGCCTCGTTTTAACATCCCCCTGAACAGGGAGACGGGGCCTCGGTTTAACATCCCCCTGAACAGTGAGACGGGGCCTCGGTTTAACATCCCGTGAACAGGGAGACGGGGCCTTGGTTTAACATCCCCTGAACAGGGGGACGGGACCTCGGTTTAACATCCCCTGAACAGGGAGAAGGGGCCTCGGTTTAACATCCCCCTGAACAGGGAGATGGGCCTCGTTTTAACATCCCCTGAACAGGGAGACGGGACCTCGGTTTAACATCCCCCTGAACAGGGTGACGGGGCCTCGGTTCAACATCCCCCTGAACAGGGGGACGGGACCTCGGTTTAACATCCCCTGAACAGGGAGACGGGGCCTTGGTTTAACATCCCCTGAACAGGGAGACGGGGCCTCGGTTTAACATCCCCCCTGAACAGGGAGACGGGGCCTCGGTTTAACCTCCCCCTGAACAGGGAGACGGGGCCTCGGTTTAACATCCCCCTGAACAGGGAGACGGTGCCTCGGTTTAACATCCCCTGAACAGGGAGACGGGGCGTTGGTTTAACATCCCCCTGAACAGGGAGACGGGGCCTCTGTTTAACATCCCCCTGAACAGGGAGACGGGGCCTCGGTTTAACATCCCCCTGAACAGGGAGATGGGCCTCGTTTTAACATCCCCTGAACAGGGAGACGGGACCTCGGTTTAACATCCCCCTGAACAGGGTGACGGGGCCTCGGTTCAACATCCCCCTGAACAGGGGGACGGGACCTCGGTTAAACATCCCCTGAACAGGGAGACGGGGCCTTGGTTTAACATCCCCCTGAACAGGGAGACGGGGCCTCGCATTAACATCCCGTGAACAGGGAGACGGGGCCTCGGTTTAACATCCCCTGAACAGGGAGATGGGACCTCGGTTTAACATCCCCTGTAAGGGAGATGGGGCGTTGGTTTAACATCCCCCTGAACAGGGAGACGGGGCCTCGGTTTAACATCCCCCTGAACAGGGGGACGGGACCTCGGTTTAACATCCCCTGAACAGGGAGACGGGGCGTTGGTTTAACATCCCCCTGAACAGGGAGACGGGTCCTCGGTTTAACATCCCCCTGAACAGGGAGATGGGCCTCGTTTCAACATCCCCTGAACAGGGAGACGGGACCTCGGTTTAACATCCCCCTGAACAGGGTGACGGCGCCTCGGTTCAACATCCCCCTGAACAGGGGGACGGGACCACGGTTTAACATCCCCTGAACAGGGAGACGGGGCCTTGGTTTAACATCCCCTGAACAGGGAGACGGGGCCTCGGTTTAACATCCCCCTGAACAGGGAGACGGGGCCTCGGTTTAACATCCCCCCGAACACGAGACGGGACCTCGGTTTAACATCAACCCCTGAACAGGGAGACGGGGCCTCGGTTTAACATCGCCCTGAACAGGGAGACGGGGCCTCGGTTTAACATCCCCCTGAACAGGGAGACGGGGCCTCGGTTTAACATCCCCTGAACAGAGAGACGGGGCCTCGGTTTAACATCCCCCTGAACAGGGAGACGGGGCCTCGGTTTAACATCCCCCTGAACAGGGAGACGGGGCCTCGGTTTAACATCCACTGAACAGGGAGATGGGGCCTCGGTTTAACATCCCCTGAACAGGGAGATGGGGCCTCGGTTTAACATCCCCCCTGAACAGGGAGACGGGGCCTCGGTTTAACATCCCCTGAACAGGGAGACGGGGCCTCGGTTTAACATCCCCCTAAACAGCGAGACGGGGCCTCGGTTTAACATCCCCCTGAACAGGGGGACGGGACCTCGGTTTAACATCCCCTGAACAGGGAGACGGGGCGTTGGTTTAACATCCCCCTGAACAGGGAGACGGGTCCTCGGTTTAACATCCCCCTGAACAGGGAGATGGGCCTCGTTTTAACATCCCCTGAACAGGGAGACGGGACCTCGGTTTAACATCCCCCTGAACAGGGTGACGGCGCCTCGGTTCAACATCCCCCTGAACAGGGGGACGGGACCTCGGTTTAACATCCCCTGAACAGGGAGACGGGGCCTTGGTTTAACATCCCCTGAACAGGGAGACGGGGCCTCGGTTTAACATCCCCCTGAACAGGGAGACGGGGCCTCGGTTTAACATCCCCCCGAACACGAGACGGGACCTCGGTTTAACATCAACCCCTGAACAGGGAGACGGGGCCTCGGTTTAACATCGCCCTGAACAGGGAGACGGGGCCTCGGTTTAACATCCCCCTGAACAGGGAGACGGGGCCTCGGTTTAACATCCCCTGAACAGAGAGACGGGGCCTCGGTTTAACATCCCCCTGAACAGGGAGACGGGGCCTCGGTTTAACATCCCCTGAACAGGGAGACGGGGCCTGAGTTTAACATCCACTGAACAGTGAGACGGGGCCTCGGTTTAACATCCCCCTGAACAGGGAGACGGGGCATCGGTTCAACATCCCGTTAACAGGGAGACCGGGCCTCGGTTTAACATCCCGTTAACAGGGAGACGGGGCCACGGTTTAACATCCCCGTGAACAGGAAGACGTGGCCTCGGTTTAACATCCCCCTGAACAGGGAGACGGGGCCTCGGTTTAACATCCCCCTGAACAGGGAGACGGGGCCTCGGTTTAACATCCACTGAACAGGGAGATGGGGCCTCGGTTTAACATCCCCTGAACAGGGAGATGGGGCCTCGGTTTAACATCCCCCCTGAACAGGGAGACGGGGCCTCGGTTTAACATCCCCTGAACAGGGAGACGGGGCCTCGGTTTAACATCCCCCTGAACAGGGAGACGGGACCTCGGTTTAACATCCCCTGAATAGGGAGACGGGGCCTCGGTTTAACATCTCCCTGAACAGGGAGACGGAGCCTCGGTTTAACATCTCCCTGAACAGGGAGTCGGGGCCTCCGTTCACCATCCCTCTGAACAGAGAGACGGGGCCTCGGTTTAACTTCCCCCTGAACAGTGAGACGGGGCCTCGGTTTAACATCCCCTGAACAGGGAGACGGGGCCTCGGTTGAACATCCCCTGAACAGGGAGACGGGGCCCCTCGGTTTAACATCCCCTGAACAGGGAGACGGGGCCTCGGTTTAACATCCCCTGAACAGGGAGAGGGGGCCGCGGTTTAACATCCCCCTAAACAGTGAGATGGGGCCTCGGTTTAATATCCCCCTGAACAGGGAAACGGGGCTTCGGTTTAACATCCCCCTGAACAGGCAGACGGGGCCTCATTTTAACATCCCCCTGAACAGGGAGACGGGGCCTCGGTTTAACATCCCCCTGAACAGGGAGACGGGGCCTTGGTTTAACATCCCCCTGAACAGGGAGACGGGGCCTCGCATTAACATCCCGTGAACAGGGAGACGGGGCCTTGGTTTAACATCCCCTGAACAGGGGGACGGGACCTCGGTTTAACATCCCCTGAACAGGGAGACGGGGCGTTGGTTTAACATCCCCCTGAACAGGGAGACGGGGCCTCGGTTTAACATCCCCCTGAACAGGGAGACGGGGCCTCGGTTTAACATCCCCCTGAACAGGGAGATGGGCCTCGTTTTAACATCCCCTGAACAGGGAGACGGGACCTCGGTTTAACATCCCCCTGAACAGGGAGACGGGACCTCGCTTTAACATCCCCCTGAACAGGGTGACGGGGCCTCGGTTTAACATCCCCTGAACAGGGAGACGGGACCTCGGTTTAACATCCCCCTGAACAGGGTGACGGGGCCTCGGTTCAACATCCCCTGAACAGGGGGACGGGACCTCGGTTTAACATCCCCTGAACAGGGAGACGGGGCCTTGGTTTAACATCCCCTGAACAGGGAGACGGGGCCTCGGTTTAACATCCCCCTGAACAGGGAGACGGGGCCTCGGTTTAACATCCCCCCGAACAGCGAGACGGGACCTCGGTTTATCATCAACCCCTGAACAGGGAGACGGGGCCTCGGTTAAACATCAACCCCTGAACAGGGAGACGGGGCCTCGGTTTAACATCCCCCTGAATAGGGAGACGGGGCCTCGGTTTAACATCCCCTGAACAGAGAGACGGGGCCTCGGTTTAACATCCCCTGAACAGGGAGACGGGGCTTCGGTTTAACATCCGCTGAACAGGGAGACGGGGCCTCGGTTTAACATCCCCTGAACAGGGAGACGGGGCCTCGGTTTAACATCCCCCTGAACAGGGAGACGGGGCCTCGGTTTAACATCCCCTGAACAGGGAGACGGGGCCTCGGATTAACATCCCCATTAACAGGGAGACGGGGCCTCGGTTTAACATCCCGTGAACAGGGAGACGGGGCCTCAGTTTAACATCCCCCTGAACAGGCAGACGGGGCCTCGGTTTAACATCCCCTGAACAGGGAGACGGGGCCTCGGATTAACATCCCATTAACAGGGAGACGGGGCCTCGGTTTAACATCCCCTGAACAGGGAGACGGGGCCTCGGTTTAACATCCCCTGAACAGGGAGATGGGCCTCGTTTTAACATCCCCTGAACAGGGAGAATGGACCTCGGTTTAACATCCCCCTGAACAGGGTGACGGGGCCTCGGTTCAACATCCCCCTGAACAGGGAGACGGGGCCTCGGTTTAACATCCCCCCTGAACAGGGAGACGGGGCCTCGGTTTAACATCCCCTGAACAGGGAGACGGGACCTCGGTTTAACATCCCCCTGAACAGGGTGACGGGGCCTCGGTTCAACATCCCCCCTGAACAGGGAGACGGGTCCTCGGTTTAACATCCCCTGAACAGGGAGACGGGACCTCGGTTTAACATCCCCCTGAACAGGGAGACGGGGCCTCGGTTTAACATCCCCCCTGAACAGGGAGACGGGTCCTCGGTTTAACATCCCCTGAACAGGGAGACGGGGCCTCGGTTTAACATCCCCTGAACAGGGAGACGGGGCTTCGGTTTAACATCCCCTGAACAGGGAGATGGGGCCTCGGTTAAACAGCCCCCTGAACAGGGAGACGGGGCCTCGGTTTAACATCCCGTTAACAGGGAGACGGGGCATCGGTTCAACATCCCGTTAACAGGGAGACCGGGCCTCGGTTTAACATCCCGTTAACATGGAGACGGGGCCACGGTTTAACATCCCCGTGAACAGGAAGACGTGGCCTCGGTTTAACATCCCCCTGAACAGGGAGACGGGGCCTCGGTTTAACATCCCCCTGAACAGGGAGACGGGGCCTCGGTTTATCATCCCCCTGAACAGGGAGACGGGGCCTCGGTTTAACATCCCCTGAACAGGGAGATGGGGCCTCGGTTTAACATCCCCTGAACAGGGAGATGGGGCCTCGGTTTAACATCCCCCCTGAACAGGGAGACGGGGCCTCGGTTTAACATCCCCTGAACAGGGAGACGGGGCCTCTGTTTAACATCCCCCTGAACAGGGAGACGGGACCTCGGTTTAACATCCCCTGAATAGGGAGACGGGGCCTCGGTTTAACATCTCCCTGAACAGGGAGACGGAGCCTCGGTTTAACATCTCCCTGAACAGGGAGTCGGGGCCTCCGTTCAACATCCCTCTGAACAGGGAGACGGGGCCTCGGTTTAACTTCCCCCTGAACAGTGAGACGGGGCCTCGGTTTAACATCCCCTGAACAGGGAGACGGGGCCTCGGTTGAACATCCCCTGAACAGGGAGACGGGGCCCCTCGGTTTAACATCCCCCTGAACAGGGAGACGGGGCCTCGGTTTAACATCCCCTGAACAGGGAAACGGGGCCCCTCGGTTTAACATCCCCTGAACAGGGAGACGGGGCCTCGGTTTAACATCCCCTGAACAGGGAGACGGGGCCTCGGTTTAACATCCCCTGAACAGGGAGACGGGCCTCGGTTTAACATCCCCTGAACAGGGAGACGGGGCCTCGGTTTAACATCCCCTGAACAGGGAGACGGGGCCTCGGTTTAACATCCCCTGAACAGGGAGACGGGGCCGCGGTTTAACATCCCCCTGAACAGGGAGACGGGGCGTTGGTTTAACATCCCCCTGAACAGTGAGACGGGGCCTCAGTTTAACCTCCCCCTGAACAGGGAAACGGGGCTTCGGTTTAACATCCCCCTGAACAGGCAGACGGGGCCTCGTTTTAACATCCCCCTGAACAGGGAGACGGGGCCTCGGTTTAACATCCCCCTGAACAGGGAGACGGGGCCTCGCATTAACATCCCGTGAACAGGGAGACGGGGCCTTGGTTTAACATCCCCTGAACAGGGGGACGGGACCTCGGTTTAAAATCCCCTGAACAGGGAGACGGGGCCTCGGTTTAACATCCCCCTGAACAGGGAGACGGGGCCTCGGTTTAACATCCCCCTGAACAGGGTGACGGGGCCTCGGTTCAACATCCCCCTGAACAGGGGGACGGGACCTCGGTTTAACATCCCCTGAACAGGGAGACGGGGCCTTGGTTTAACATCCCCTGAACAGGGAGACGGGGCCTCGGTTTAACATCCCCCTGAACAGGGAGACGGGGCCTCGGTTTAACATCCCCTGAACAGGGAGACGGGGCTTTGGTTTAACATCCCCCTGAACAGGGAGACGGGGCCTCGGTTTAACATCCCCCTGAACAGGGAGACGGGGCCTCGGTTTAACATCCCCCTGAACAGGGAGATGGGCCTCGTTTTAACATCCCCCTGAACAGGGAGACGGGACCTCGGTTTAACATCCCCCTGAACAGGGAGACGGGACCTCGGTTCAACATCCCCCTGAACAGGGAGACGGGACCTCGGTTTAACATCCCCCTGAACAGGGTGACGGGGCCTCGGTTCAACATCCCCCTGAACAGGGAGACGGGACCTCGGTTTAACATCCCCCTGAACAGGGAGACGGGGCCTCGGTTTAACATCCCCTGAACAGGGAGGCGGAGCCTCGGTTTAACATCCCCTGAACAGGGAGACGGGGCCTTGGTTTAACATCCCCCTGAACAGGGAGACGGGGCCTCGGTTTAACATCCCCCTGAACAGGGAGACGGGGCCTCGGTTTAACATCCCCCTGAACAGGGAGACGGGGCCTCGCATTAACATCCCGTGAACAGGGAGACGGGGCCTTGGTTTAACATCCCCTGAACAGGGGGACGGGACCTCGGTTTAACATCCCCTGAACAGGGAGACGGGGCGTTGGTTTAACATCCCCCTGAACTGGGAGACGGGGCCTCGGTTTAACATCCCCCTGAACAGGGAGACGGGGCCTCGGTTTAACATCCCCCTGAACAGGGAGATGGGCCTCGTTTTAACATCCCCTGAACAGGGAGACGGGACCTCGGTTTAACATCCCCCTGAACAGGGTGACGGGGCCTCGGTTCAACATCCCCCTGAACAGGGGGACGGGACCTCGGTTTAACATCCCCTGAACAGGGAGACGGGGCCTTGGTTTAACATCCCCTGAACAGGGAGACGGGGCCTCGGTTTAACATCCCCCTGAACAGGGAGACGGGGCCTCGGTTTAACATCCCCCCGAACAGGGAGACGGGACCTCGGTTTAACATCAACCCCTGAACAGGGAGACGGGGCCTCGGTTTAACATCGCCCTGAACAGGGAGACGGGGCCTCGGTTTAACATCCCCCTGAACAGGGAGACGGGGCCTCGGTTTAACATCCCCTGAACAGAGAGACGGGGCCTCGGTTTAACATCCCCCTGAACAGGGAGACGGGGCCTCGGTTTAACATCCCCTGAACAGGGAGACGGGGCCTGAGTTTAACATCCACTGAACAGTGAGACGGGGCCTCGGTTTAACATCCCCTGAACAGGGAGACGGGGCCTTGGGTTAACATCCCCCTGAACAGGGAGACGGGACCTCGGTTTAACATCACCCTGAACAGGGAGACGGGGCCTCGGTTTAACATCCCCCCGAACAGGGAGACGGGGCCTCGGTTTAACATCACCCTGAACAGGGAGACGGGGCCTCGGTTTAACATCCCCTGAACAGGGAGACGGGGCCTGAGTTTAACATCACCTTGAACAGGGAGACGGGGCCTTGGTTTAACATCCCACTGAACAGGGAGACGGGGCCTCGGTTTAACATCCCCTGAACAGGGAGACGGGGCCTCGTTTTAACATCCCCTGAACAGGGAGACGGGGCCTCAGTTTAACATCCCCTGAACAGGGAGACGGGGCCTCGGTTTAACATCCCCTGAACAGGGAGATGGGGCCTCGGTTTAATATCCCCCTGAACAGGGAGACGGGGCCTCGGTTTAACATCCCCCTGAACAGGGAGACGGGGTCTCGGTTTAACATCCCCTGAACAGTGACACGGGGCCTCGGTTTAACATCCCCTGAACAGGGAGACGGGGCCTCGGTTTAACATCCCCCTGAACAGGGAGAGGGGACCTCGGTTTAACATCCCCCTGAACAGGGAGACGGGGCCTCGGTTTAACATCCCCCTGAACAGGGAGACGGGGCCTCGGTTTAACATCCCCTGAACAGGGAGACGGGGCCTCGGTTTAACATCCCCCTGAACAGGGAGACGGGGCCTCGGTTTAACATCCCCCTGAACAGGGAGACGGGGCCTCGGTTTAACATCCCCTGAACAGGGAGACAGGGCCTCGGTTTAACATCCCCTGAACAGGGAGACGGGGCCTCGGTTTAACATCCCCCTGAACAGGGAGACGGGACATTGGTTTAACATCCCCCTGAACAGGGAGACGGGGCTTCAGTTTAACATCCCCCTGAACAGGGAGACGGGGCCTCGGTTTAACATCTCCTTGAACAGGGAGACGGGGCCTCAGTTTAACATCCCCCTGAACAGGGAGACGGGGCCTCGGTTTAACATCCCCTTGAACAGGGAGACGGGGCCTTGGTTTAACATCCCCTGAACAGGGAGACGGGGCCTCGGTTTAACATCCCCCTGAACAGGGAGACGGGGCCTCGGTTTAACATCCCCTGAACAGGGAGACGGGGCGTTGGTTTAACATCCCCCTGAACAGGGAGACGGGGCCTCGGTTTAACATCCCCCTGAACAGGGAGACGGGGCCTCGGTTTAACATCCCCCTGAACAGGGAGATGGGCCTCGTTTTAACATCCCCTGAACAGGGAGACGGGACCTCGGTTTAACATCCCCCTGAACAGGGTGACGGGGCCTCGGTTCAACATCCCCCTGAACAGGGGGACGGGACCTCGGTTTAACATCCCCTGAACAGGGAGACGGGGCCTTGGTTTAACATCCCCTGAACAGGGAGACGGGGCCTCGGTTTAACAACCCCCTGAACAGGGAGACGGGGCCTTGGTTTAACATCCCCCTGAACAGGGAGACGGGGCCTCGCATTAACATCCCGTGAACAGGGAGACGGGGCCTCGGATTAACATCCCCTGAACAGGGGGACGGGACCTCGGTTTAACATCCCCTGAACAGGGAGACGGGGCGTTGGTTTAACATCCCCCTGAACAGGGAGACGGGGCCTCGGTTTAACATCCCCCTGAACAGGGAGATGGGCCTCGTTTTAACATCCCCTGAACAGGGAGACGGGACCTCGGTTTAACATCCCCCTGAACAGGGTGACGGGGCCTCGGTTCAACATCCCCCTGAACAGGGGGACGGGACCTCGGTTTAACATCCCCTGAACAGGGAGACGGGGCCTCGGTTTAACATCCCCCTGAACAGGGAGACGGGGCCTCGGTTTAACATCCCCCTGAACAGGGAGACGGGGCCTCGGTTTAACATCCCCTGAACAGAGAGACGGGGCCTCGGTTTAACATCCCCCTGAACAGGGAGACGGGGCCTCGGTTTAACATCCCCTGAACAGGGAGACGGTGCCTGAGTTTAACATCCACTGAACAGTGAGACGGGGCCTCGGTTTAACATCCCCTGAACAGTGAGACGGGGCCTTGGGTTAACATCCCCCTGAACAGGGAGACGGGACCTCGGTTTAACATCACCCTGAACAGGGAGACGGGGCCTCGGTTTAACATCCCCCCGAACAGGGAGACGGGGCCTCGGTTTAACATCACCCTGAACAGGGAGACGGGGCCTCGGTTTAACATCCCCTGAACAGGGAGACGGGGCCTGAGTTTAACATCACCTTGAACAGGGAGACGGGGCCTTGGTTTAACATCCCCCTGAACAGGGAGACGAGGCCTCGGTTTAACATCCCCCTGAACAGGGAGACGGGGCCTCGGTTTAACATCCCCTGAACAGGGAGACGGGGCCTCGTTTTAACATCCCCTGAACAGGGAGACGGGGCCTCGGTTTAACATCCCCTGAACAGGGAGATGGGGCCTCGGTTTAACATCCCCCTGAACAGGGAGACGGGGCCTCGGTTTAACATCCCCCTGAACAGGGAGACGGGGTCTCGGTTTAATATCCCCCTGAACACGGAGACGGGGCCTCGGATTAACATCCCCTGAACAGGGAGACGGGGCCTCGGTTTAATATCCCCCTGAACAGGGAGACGGGGCCTCGGATTAACATCCCCTGAACAGTGAGACGGGGCCTCGGTTTAACATCCCCTGAACAGGGAGACGGGGCCTCGGTTTAACATCCCCCTGAACAGGGAGACGGGGCCTCGGTTTAACATACCCCTGAACAGGGAGACGGGGCCTCGGTTTAACATCCCCCTGAACAGGGAGACGGGGCCTCGGTTTAACATCCCCTGAACAGGGAGACGGGGCCTCAGTTTAACATCCCCTGAACAGGGAGACGGGGCCTCGGTTTAACATCCCCCTGAACAGGGAGATGGGGCATTGGTTTAACATCCCCCTGAACAGGGAGACGGGGCTTCAGTTTAACATCCCCCTGAACAGTGAGACGGGGCCTCGGTTTAACATCCCCTTGAACAGGGAGACGGGGCCTCAGTTTAACATCCCCCTGAACAGGGAGGACGGGGCCTCGGTTTAACATCCCCTGAACAGGGCGACGGGCCTCGGTTTAACATCCCCCTGAACAGGGAGACGGGGCCTCGGTTTAACATCCCCCTGAACAGGGAGACGGGGCCTCGGTGTAACATCCCCCCTGAACAGGGAGAGGGGGCCTCGGTTTAACATCCCCCTTGAACAGGGAGACGGGGCCTCTGTTTAACATCCCCTGAACAGGGAGCCGGGGCCTCGGTTTAACATTCCCCTGAACAGGGAGACGGGGCCTCGGTTAAACATCCCCCTGAACAGGGAGACGGGGCCTCGTTTAACATCCCCCTGAACAGGGAGACGGGGCCCCTCGGTTTAACATTCCCCTGAACAGTGAGACGGGGCCTCGGTTTAACATTCCCCTGAACAGGAGCCGGGGCCTCGGTTTAACATCCCCCTGAACAGGGAGACGGGGCCTCGGTTTAACATCCCCCTGAACAGGGAGACGGGGCCTCGGTCCTCGGTTTAACATCCCCCTGAACAGGGAGACGGGGCCTTGGTTTAACATCCCCTGAACAGGGAGACGGGGCCTCGGTTTAACATCCCCCTGAACAGGGAGACGGGGCCTCGGTTTAACATCCCCCTGAACAGGGAGACGGGGCCTTGGTTTAACATCCCCCCTGAACAGGGAGACGGGGCCTCGGTTTTAACATCCCCCTGAACAGGGAGACGGGGCCTCAGTTTAACATCCCCTGAACAGGGAGACGGGGCCTCGGTTTAACATCCCCTGAACAGGGAGACGGGCCTCGGTTTAACATCCCCTGAACAGGGAGACGGGGCCTCAGTTTAACATCCCCCTGAACAGGGAGATGGGCCTCGGTTTAACATCCCCCTGAACAGGGAGACGGGGCCTCGGTTTAACATCCCCCTGAACAGGGAGACGGGGCCTCGGTTTAACATCCCCCTGAACAGGGAGATGGGCCTCGGTTTAACATCCCCCTGAACAGGGAGACGGGGCCTCGGTTTTAACATCCCCCTGAACAGGGAGACGGGGCCTCGGTTTAACATCCCCCTGAACAGGGAGACGGGGCCTCGGTTTAACTTCCCCTTGAACAGGGAGACGGGGCCTCGGTTTAACATCCCCCTGAACAGGGAGACGGGGCCTCGGTTTAACATCCCCTTGAACAGGGAGACGGGGCCCTCGGTTTAACATCCCCTGAACAGTGGAGACGGGGCCTCGGTTTAACATCCCCCTGAACAGGGAGACGGAGCCTCGGTTTAACATCCCCTGAACAGTGAGACGGGGCCTGGGTTTAACATCCCCCTGAACAGGGAGACGGGGCTTCGGTTTAACATCCCCTGAACAGGGAGACGGGGCCTTGGTTTAACATCCCCCCGAACAGGGAGACGGGACTTCGGTTTAACATCCCCCCCTGAACAGGGAGGCGGGGCCTCAGTTTAACATCCCCCTGAACAGGGAGACGGGGCCTCCGTTTAACATCCCTTGAACAGGGAGACGGGGCCTCGGTTTAACATCCCCCTGAACAGGGAGACGGGGCCTCGGTTTAACATCCCCCTGAACAGGGAGACGGGGCCTCGGTGTAACATCCCCCCTGAACAGGGAGACGGGGCCTCGGTTTAACATCCCCCTTGAACAGGGAGACGGGGCCTCGGATTAACATCCCGTGAACAGGGAGACGGGGCCTCGGTTTAACATCCCCTGAACAGGGAGCCGGGGCCTCGGTTTAACATTCCCCTGAACAGGGAGACGGGGCCTCTTTTTGACATCCCCCTGAACAGGGAGACGGGGCCCCGGATTAACATCCCCCTGAACAGGGAGACGGGGCCTCGGTTTAACATCCCCCTGAACAGGGAGACGGGGCCTCGGTTTAGCAACCCCCTGAATAAGGAGACGGGGGCACCGGTTTAACATCCCCCTGAATAAGGAGACGGGGCCTCGGTTTAACATCCCCCTGAATAGGGAGACGGGGCCTCGGTTTAACATCCCCCTGAATAAGGAGACGGGGCCTCGGTTTAACATCCCCCTGAATAAGGAGACGGGGCCTCGGTTTAACATCCCCCTGAACAGGGAGACGGGGCCTCGGATTAACATCCCCCTGAACAGGGAGACGGGGCCTCGGTTTAACATCCCCCTGAACAGGGAGACGGGGCCTCGGTTTAACATCCCCTGAACAGGGAGACGGGGCCTCGGTTTAACATCCCCCTGAACAGGGAGACGGGGCCTCGGTTTAACATCCCCTGAACAGGGAGACGGGGCCTCGGTTTAACATCCCCCTGAACAGGGAGACGGGGCCTTGGTTTAACATCCCCCTGAACAGGGAGACGGGGTCTCGGTTTAACATACCCCTGAACTGGGAGACGAGGCCTCAGTTTAACATCCCCCTGAACAGGGAGACGCGACCTCGGTTTAACATCCCTCTGAACAAGGAGACGGGGCCTTAGTTTAACATCCCCTGAACAGGGAGACGGGGCCTCGGTTTAACATCCCCTCTGAACAGGGAGACGGGGCCTCGGTTTAACATCCCCCTGAACAGGGAGACGGGGCCTCGGTTTAACATCCCCTGAACAGGGAGATGGGGCCTCGGTTTAACATCCCTCTGAACAGGGAGACGGGGCCTGAGTTTAACATCCCCTGAACAGGGGAGACGGGGCCTCGGTTTAACATCCCCCTGAACAGGGAGACGGGGCCTCGGTTTAACATCCCCCTGAACAGGGAGACGGGGCCTCGGTTTAACATCCCCTGAACAGGAAGACGGGGCCTCGGTTTAACATCCCCCTGAACAGGGAGACGAGGCCTCGGTTTAACATCCCCCTGAACAGGGAGACGGGGGCCTCGGTTTAACATCCCCTGAACAGGGAGACGGGGCCTCGGTTTAAACATCCCCCTGAACAGGGAGACGGGGCCTCGGTTTAACATTCCCCTGAACAATGAGACGGGGCCTCGGTTTAACATTCCCCTGAACAGTGAGACGGGGCCTCGGTTTAACATCCCCCTGAATAGGGAGACGGGGCCTCGGTTTAACATTCCCCTGAACAGGGAGACGGGCCGGGCTCGATTTAACATCCCCCTGAACAGGGAGACGGGGCCCTCAGTTTAACATCCCCTCTGAACAGTGAGACGGGGCCTCGGTTTTAACATCCCCCTGAACAGGGAACGGGCCGTCGGTTTAACATACCCCTGAACAGGGAGACGGGGCCTCGGTTTAACATCCCCCTGAACAGGGAGACAGGCCGTCGGTTTAACATCCCCCTGAACAGGGAGACGGGGGCCTCGGTTTTAACATCCCCCTGAACAGGGAGACGGGGCCTCGGTTTAACATCCCCCTGAACAGGGAGACGGGGTGCCTCGGTTAAACATCCCCCTGAACAGGGAGACGGGGCCTGGATTAAACATTCCCCTGAACAGGGAGACGGGGCCTCGGTTTAACATCCCCCTGAACAGGGAGACGGGGCCTCGGTTTAACATCCCCCTGAACAGGGAGACGGGGGCCTCGGTTTAACATCCTCTGAACAGGGAGACGGGGCCTCAGTTTAACATCCCCCTGAACAGGGAGACGGGGCCTCTGTTTCACATCCCCCTGAACAGGGAGACGGGGCCTCGGTTTAACATGCCCCTGAACAGGGAGACGGGGCCTCGGTTTAACATCCCCCTGAACAGGGAGACGGGGCCTCGGTTTAACATCCCCCTGAACAGGGAGACGGGGTCTCGGTTTAACATCCCCTGAACAGGGAGACGGGGCCTCGTTTTAACATCCCCTGAACAGGGAGACGGGGCCTCGGTTTAACATCCCCCTGAACAGGGAGACAGGGCCTCGGTTTAACATCCCCTGAACAGGGAGACGGGGCCTCGTTTTAACATCCCCTGAACAGGGAGACGGGGCCTCGGTTTAACATCCCCCTGAACAGGGAGACGGGGCCTCGGTTTAACATCCCCCCTGAACAGGGAGACGGGGCCTCGGTTTAACATCCCCTGAACAGGGAGACGGCGCCTCGGTTTAACATCCCGTTAACAGGGAGACGGGGCCTCGGTTAAACATCCCCCTGAACAGGGAGACGGGGCCACGGTTTATCATCCCCCCTGAACAGGGAGACGGGGCCTCGGTTTAACATCCCCCTGAACAGGGAGACGGGGCCACGGTTTATCATCCCCCTGAACAGGGAGACGGGGCCTCGGTTTAACATCCCCTGAACAGGGAGACAGGGCCTCGGTTTATCATCCCCCCTGAACAGGGAGACGGGGCCTCGGTTTAACATCCCCTGAACAGGGAGACGGGGCTTCGGTTTAACACCCCCTGAACAGGGAGATGGGGCCTCGGTTTAACATCCCCCTGAACAGGGTGACGGGGCCATGGTTTAACATCCCCTGAACAGGGAGACGGGGCCTCGGTTTAACATCCCCTGAACAGGGAGACGGGGCCTCGGTTTAACATCCCCCTGAACAGGGAGACAGGGCCTCGGTTTAACAACCCCCCTGAACAGGGAGACGGGGCCTCGGTTTAACATCCCCTGAACAGGGAGACGGGGCCTCGGTTTAACTTCCCCCTGAACAGTGAGACGGGGCCCCTCGGTTTAACATCCCCCTGAACAGGGTGACGGGGCCACGGTTTAACATCCCCTGAACAGGGAGACGGGGCCTTGGTTTAACATCCCCCTGAACGGGGAGACGGGGCCTCGGTTTAACATCCCCTGAACAGGGAGACTGGGCCTCGGTTTAACATCCCCCTGAACGGGGAGACGGGGCCTCGGTTTAACATCCCCTGAACAGGGAGACGGGCCTCGGTTTAACATCCCCTGAACAGGGAGACGGGGCCGCGGTTTAACATCCCCTTAAACAGTGAGACGGGATCTCGGTTTAACATTCCCCTGAACAGGGAAACGGGGCTTCGGTTTAACATCCCCCTGAACAGGCAGACGGGGCCTCTTTTTAACAACCCCTTGAACAGGGAGACGGGGCCTCGGTTTAACATCCCCCCTGAACAGGGAGACGGGGCCTCGGTTTAACATCTCCCTGAACAGGGAGACGGGGCCTCGGTTTAACATCCCCTGAACAGGGAGACGGGGCTTCGGTTTAACATCCCCTGAACAGGGAGATGGGGCCTCGGTTTAACAGCCCCCTGAACAGGGAGACGGGGCCTCGGTTTAACATCCCGTTAACAGGGAGATGGGGCATCGGTTCAACATCCCGTTAACAGGGAGACCGGTCCTCGGTTTAACATCCCGTTAACAGGGAGACGGGGCCTCGGTTTAACATCCCCGTGAACAGGAAGACGTGGCCTCGATTAAACATCCCCCTGAACAGGGAGACGGGACCTCGGTTTATCATCCCACCTGAACAGGGAGACGGGGCCTCGGTTTAACATCCCCCTGAACAGGGAGACGGGGCCTCGTTTTACATCCCCCTGAACAGGGAGACGGGGCCTCGGTTTAACATCCCCCTGAACAGGGAGGCGGGGCCTCGCTTTAACATCCCCCTGAACAGGGAGACGGGGCCTCGGTTTAACATCCCCCTGAACAGGGAGACGGGGCCTCGGTTTAACATCCCGTTAACAGGGAGACGGGGCATCGGTTCAACATCCCGTTAACAGGGAGACCGGGCCTCGGTTTAACATCCCGTTAACAGGGAGACGGGGCCTCGGTTTAACATCCCCGTGAACAGGAAGACGTGGCCTCGATTAAACATCCCCCTGAACAGGGAGACGGGGCCTCGGTTTATCATCCCCCCCTGAACAGGGAGACGGGGCCTCGGTTTAACATCCCCCTGAACAGGGAGACGGGGCCTCGGTTTAACATCCCCCTGAACAGGGAGACGGGGCCTCGGTTTAACATCCCCCTGAACAGGGAGACGGGGCCTCACTTTAACATCCCCTGAACAGGGAGACGGGGCCTCGGTTTAACATCCCCCTGAACAGGGAGACGGGGCCTCGGTTTAACATCCCCCTGAACAGGGAGATGGGGCCTCGGTTTAACATCCCCTGAACAGGGAGACGGGGCTTCGGTTTAACATCACCTGAACAGGGAGATGGGGCCTCGGTTTAACAGCCCCCTGAACAGGGAGACGGGGCCTCGGTTTAACATCCCCTGAACAGGGAGACGGGGCTTCGGTTTAACATCCCCTGAACAGGGAGATGGGGCCTCGTTTTAACATCCCCTGAACAGGGAGACGGGGCTTCGGTTTAACATCCCCCTGAACAGGGAGACGGGACCTCGGTTTAACATCCCCTGAATAGGGAGACGGGGCCTCGGTTTAACATCTCCCTGAACAGGGAGACGGAGCCTCGGTTTAACATCTCCCTGAACAGGGAGTCGGGGCCTCCGTTCAACATCCCTCTGAACAGGGAGACGGGGCCTCGGTTTAACTTCCAGCTGAACAGTGAGACGGGACCTCGGTTTAACATCCACGTGAACAGGGAGACGTGGCCTCGATTAAACATCCCCCTGAACAGGGAGACGGGGCCACGGTTTATCATCCCCCTGAACAGGGAGACGGGGCCTCGGTTTAACATCCCCCTGAACAGGGAGACGAGGCCTCGGTTCAACATCCCCCTGAACAGGGAGACGGGGCCTCGGATTAACCTACCCTGAACAGGGAGACGGGGCCTTGGTTTAACATGCCCTGAAAAGGGAGACGGGGCCTCGGTTTAACATCCCCCTGAACAGGGAGACGGGGCCTCGGTTTAACATACCCCTGAAAAGGGAGACGGGGCCTCGATTTAACATCCCCCTGAACAGGGAGACGGGGCCTCGGTTTAACATCCCCCTGAACAGGGAGACGGGGCCTCGGTTTAACATCCCCCTGAACAGGGAGACGGGGCCTCGGTTTAACATCCGCCTGAACAGGGAGACGGGGCCTCGGATTAACATCCCCTGAACAGGGAGACCGGGCTCCTCGGTTGAACATCCCCCTGAACAGGGAGACGGGGCCTCGGTTTAACACCCCTGAACAGGGAGACGGGGCCTCGGTTTAACATCCCCCCTGAACAGGGAGACGGGGCCTCGGTTTAACATCTCCCTGAACAGGGAGACGGGGCCTCGGTTTAACATCCCCTGAACAGGGAGGCGGGGCTTCGGTTTAACATCCCCTGAACAGGGAGACGGGGCTTCGGTTTAACAGCCCCCTGAACAGGGAGACGAGGCCTCGGTTTAACATCCCGTTAACAGGAGACGGGGCATCGGTTCAACATCCCGTTAGCAGGGAGACCGGGCCTCGGTTTAACATCCGTTAACAGGGAGACGGGGCCTCGGTTTAACATCCCCGTGAACAGGAAGACGTGGCCTCGATTAAACATCCCCTGAACAGGGAGACGGGGCCTCGGTTTATCATCCCCCCTGAACAGGGAGACGGGGCCTCGGTTTAACATCCCCCTGAACAGGGAGACGGGGCCTCGGATTAACATCCCCCTGAACAGGGAGACGGGGCCTCGGTTTAACATCCCCCTGAACAGGGAGACGGGGCCTCGCTTTAACATCCCCTGAACAGGGAGACGGGGCCTCGGTTTAACATCCCCCTGAACAGGGAGACGGGGCCTCGGTTTAACATCCCCCTGAACAGGGAGACGGGGCCTCGGTTTAACATCCCCTGAACAGGGAGACGGGGCTTCGGTTTAACATCCCCTGAACAGGGAGACGGGGCCTCGGTTTAACAGCCTCCTGAACAGGGAGACGGGGCCTCGGTTTAACATCCCCTGAACAGGGAGACGGGGCTTCGGTTTAACATCCCCTGAACAGGGAGATGGGGCCTCGGTTTAACAGCCCCTGAACAGGGAGACGGGGCCTCGGTTTAACATCCCCTGAACAGGATACGGGGCCTCGGTTTATCATCCCCCCTGAACAGGGAGACGGGGCCTCGGTTTAACATCCCCTGAACAGGGAGACGGGGCTTCGGTTTAACACCCCCTGAACAGGGAGATGGGGCCTCGGTTTTACATCCCCTGAACGGGGAGACGGGGCCTCGGTTTAACATCCCCTGAACAGGGAGACGGGGCCTCGGTTTAACATCCCCCTGAACAGGGAGACGGGGCCTCGGTTTAACATCCCCTGAACAGGGAGACGGGGCCGCGGTTTAACATCCCCTTAAACAGGAGACGGGGCCTCGGTTTAACATCCCCTGAACAGGGAAACGGGGCTTCGGTTTAACATCCCCCTGAACAGGCAGACGGGGCCTCGTTTTAACATCCCCCTGAACAGGGAGACGGGGCCTCGGTTTAACATCCCCCCTGAACAGGGAGACGGGGCCTCGGTTTAACATCCCCTGAACAGGGAGACGGGGCTTCGGTTTAACATCCCCTGAACAGGGAGATGGGGCCTCGGTTTAACAGCCCCCTGAACAGGGAGACGGGGCCTCGGTTCAACATCCCGTTAACAGGGAGACCGGGCCTCGGTTTAACATCCCGTTAACAGGGAGACGGGGCCTCGGTTTAACATCCCCGTGAACAGGAAGACGTGGCCTCGATTAAACATCCCCCTGAACAGGGAGACGGGGCCTCGGTTTATCATCCCCCCTGAACAGGGAGACGGGGCCTCGGTTTAACATCCCCCTGAACAGGGAGACGGGGCCTCGGTTTAACATCCCCCTGAACAGGGAGACGGGGGCCTCGGTTTAACATCCCCCTGAACAGGGAGACGGGGCCTCGGTTTATCATCCCCCCTGAACAGGGAGACGGGCCGTCGCTTTAACATCCCCTGAACAGGGAGACGGGGCCTCGGTTTAACATCCCCCTGAACAGGGAGACGGGGCCTCGGTTTAACATCCCCCTGAACAGGGAGACGGGGCCTCGGTTTAACATCCCCTGAACAGGGAGACGGGGCTTCGGTTTAACATCCCCTGAACAGGGAGATGGGGCCTCGGTTTAACAGCCCCCTGAACAGGGAGACGGGGCCTCGGTTTAACATCCCCTGAACAGGGAGACGGGGCTTCGGTTTAACATCCCCTGAACAGGGAGATGGGGCCTCGGTTTAACAGCCCCCTGAACAGGGAGACGGGGCTTCGTTTTAACATCCCCCTGAACAGGGAGACGGGGCCTCGGTTTAACATCCCCCCTGAACAGGGAGACGGGGCCTCGGTTTAACAGCCCCCTGAACAGGGAGACGGGACCTCGGTTTAACATCCCCTGAATAGGGAGACGGGGCCTCGGTTTAACATCTCCCTGAACAGGGAGACGGAGCCTCGGTTTAACATCTCCCTGAACAGGGAGTCGGGGCCTCCGTTCAACATCCCTCTGAACAGGGAGACGGGGCCTCGGTTTAACTTCCACCTGAACAGTGAGACGGGACCTCGGTTTAACATCCACGTGAACAGGGAGACGTGGCCTCGATTAAACATCCCCCTGAACAGGGAGACGGGGCCACGGTTTATCATCCCCCTGAACAGGGAGACGGGGCCTCGGTTTAACATCCCCCTGAACAGGGAGACGGGGCCTCGGTTTAACATCCCCCTGAACAGGGAGACGGGGCCTCGGTTTAACATCCCCCTGAACAGGGAGACGGGGCCTCGATTTAACATCCCCCTGAACAGGGAGACGGGGCCTCGGTTTAACATCCCCCTGAACAGGGAGACGGGGTCTCGGTTTAACATCCCCTGAACAGGGAGACGGGGCCTCGTTTTAACATCCCCTGAACAGGGAGACGGGGCCTCGGTTTAACATCCCCCTGAACAGGGAGACGGGGCCTCGGTTTAACATCCCCTGAACAGGGAGACGGGGCCTCGTTTTAACATCCCCTGAACAGGGAGACGGGGCCTCGGTTTAACATCCCCCTGAACAGGGAGACGGGGCCTCGGTTTAACATCCCCCCTGAACAGGGAGACGGGGCCTCGGTTTAACATCCCCTGAACAGGGAGACGGGGCCTCGTTTTAACATCCCCTGAACAGGGAGACGGGACCTCGGTTTAACATCCCCTGAACAGGGAGACGGGGCCTCGGTTTAACATCCCCCTGAACAGGGAGACGGGGCCTCAGTTTAACATCCCTCTGAACAGGGAGACGGGGCCTCGGTTTAACATCCCCCCTGAACAGGGAGACGGGGCCTCGGTTTAACATCCACCTGAACAGGGTGACGGGGCCTCTGTTCAACATCCCCCTGAACAGGGAGACGGGGCCTCGGTTTAACATCCCCTGAACAGGGTGACGGGGCCTCGGTTTAACATCTACCTGAACAGGGTGACGGGGCCTCTGTTCAACATCCCCCTGAACAGGGAGACGGGGCCTCGGTTTAACATCCCTCTGAACAGGGAGACGGGGCCTCGGTTTAACATCCCCCCTGAACAGGGAGACGGGGCCTCGGTTTAACATCCCCTGAACAGGGAGACGGGGCCTCGGTTTAACATCTCCCAGAACAGGGAGACGGGGCCTCGGTTTAACATCCCCCTGAACAGGGAGACGGGGCCTCGGTTTAACATCCCCCTGAACAGGGAGACGGGGCTTCGGTTTAACATCCCCTGAACAGGGAGATGGGGCCTCGGTTTAACAGCCCCCTGAACAGGGAGACGGGGCCTCGGTTTAACATCCCCCTGAACAGGGAGACGGGGCCACGGTTTATCATCCCCCTGAACAGGGAGACGGGGCCTCGGTTTAACATCCCCTGAACAGGGAGACGGGGCCTTGGTTTATCATCCCCCCTGAACAGGGAGACGGGGCCTCGGTTTAACATCCCCTGAACAGGGAGACGTGGCTTCGGTTTAACACCCCCTGAACAGGGAGATGGGGCCTCGGTTTAACATCCCCCTGAACAGGGTGATGGGGCCACGGTTTAACATCCCCTGAACAGGGAGACGGGGCCTCGGTTTAACATCCCCTGAACAGGGAGACGGGGCCTCGGTTTAACATCCCCCTGAACAGGGAGACAGGGCCTCGGTTTTACAACCCCCCTGAACAGGGAGACGGGGCCTCGGTTTAACATCCCCTGAACAGGGAGACGGGGCCTCGGTTTAACATCCCCCTGAACAGTGAGACGGGGCCCCTCGGTTTAACATCCCCCTGAACAGGGTGACGGGGCCACGGTTTAACATCCCCTGAACAGGGAGACGGGGCCTCGGTTAAACATCCCCCTGAACGGGGAGACGGGGCCTCGGTTTAACATCCCCTGAACAGGGAGACGGGGCCTCGGTTTAACATCCCCCTGAACGGGGAGACGGGGCCTCGGTTTAACATCCCCTGAACAGGGAGACGGGGCCTCGGTTTAACATCCCCTGAACAGGGAGACGGGGCCGCGGTTTAACATCCCCTTAAACAGTGAGACGGGGCCTCGGTTTAACATCCCCCTGAACAGGGAAACGGGGCTTCGGTTTAACATCCCCCTGAACAGGCAGACGGGGCCTCGTTTTAACATCCCCCTGAACAGGGAGACGGGGCCTCGGTTTAACATCCCCCCTGAACCCTGAACAGGGAGACGGGGCCTCGGTTTAACATCTCCCTGAACAGGGAGACGGGGCCTCGGTTTAACATCCCCTGAACAGGGAGACGGTGCTTCGGTTTAACATCCCCTGAACAGGGAGATGGGGCCTCGGTTTAACAGCCCCCTGAACAGGGAGACGGGGCCTCGGTTTAACATCCCGTTAACAGGGAGACGGGGCATCGGTTCAACATCCCGTTAACAGGGAGACCGGGCCTCGGTTTAACATCCCGTTAACAGGGAGACGGGGCCTCGGTTTAACATCCCCGTGAACAGGAAGACGTGGCCTCGATTAAACATCCCCCTGAACAGGGAGACGGGGCCTCGGTTTATCATCCACCCTGAACAGGGAGACGGGGCCTCGGTTTAACATCCCCCTGAACAGGGAGACGGGGCCTCGGTTTAACATCCCCCTGAACAGGGAGACGGGGCCTCGGTTTAACATCCCCCTGAACAGGGAGACGGGGCCTCGCTTTAACATCCCCTGAACAGGGAGACGGGGCCTCGGTTTAACATCCCCCTGAACAGGGAGACGGGGCCTCGGTTTAACATCCCCCTGAACAGGGAGATGGGGCCTCGGTTTAACATCCCCTGAACAGGGAGACGGGGCTTCGGTTTAACATCCCCTGAACAGGGAGATGGGGCCTCGGTTTAACAGCCCCCTGAACAGGGAGACGGGGCCTCGGTTTAACATCCCCTGAACAGGGAGACGGGGCTTCGGTTTAACATCCCCTGAACAGGGAGATGGGGCCTCGGTTTAACATCCCCTGAACAGGGAGACGGGGCTTCGGTTTAACATCCCCCTGAACAGGGAGACGGGACCTCGGTTTAACATCCCCTGAATAGGGAGACGGGGCCTCGGTTTAACATCTCCCTGAACAGGGAGACGGAGCCTCGGTTTAACATCTCCCTGAACAGGGAGTCGGGGCCTCCGTTCAACATCCCTCTGAACAGGGAGACGGGGCCTCGGTTTAACTTCCAGCTGAACAGTGAGACGGGACCTCGGTTTAACATCCACGTGAACAGGGAGACGTGGCCTCGATTAAACATCCCCCTGAACAGGGAGACGGGGCCACGGTTTATCATCCCCCTGAACAGGGAGACGGGGCCTCGGTTTAACATCCCCCTGAACAGGGAGACGAGGCCTCGGTTCAACATCCCCCTGAACAGGGAGACGGGGCCTCGGATTAACCTACCCTGAACAGGGAGACAGGGCCTTGGTTTACTTCCCCTGAAAAGGGAGACGGGGCCTCGGTTTAACATCCCCCTGAACAGGGAGACGGGGCCTCGGTTTAACATACCCCTGAACAGGGAGACGGGGCCTCGATTTAACATCCCCCTGAACAGGGAGACGGGGCCTCGGTTTAACATCCCCCTCAACAGGGAGACGGGGCCTCGGTTTAACATCCCCCTGAACAGGGAGACGGGGCCTCGGTTTAACATCCGCCTGAACAGGGAGACGGGGCCTCGGATTAACATCCCCTGAACAGGGAGACCGGGCTCCTCGGTTGAACATCCCCCTGAACAGGGAGACAGGGCCTCGGTTTAACACCCCTGAACAGGGAGACGGGGCCTCGGTTTAACATCCCCCCTGAACAGGGAGACGGGGCCTCGGTTTAACATCCCCTGAACAGGGAGACGGGGCTTCGGTTTAACATCCCCTGAACAGGGAGACGGGCCCTTGGTTTAACAGCCCCCTGAACAGGGAGACGAGGCCTCGGTTTAACATCCGTTAACAGGGAGACGGGGCATCGGTTCAACATCCCGTTAACAGGGAGACCGGGCCTCGGTTTAACATCCCGTTACCAGGGAGACGGGGCCTCGGTTTAACATCCCCGTGAACAGGAAGACGTGGCCTCGATTAAACATCCCCCTGAACAGGGAGACGGGGCCTCGGTTTATCATCCCCCCTGAACAGGGAGACGGGGCCTCGGTTTAACATCCCCCTGAACAGGGAGACGGGGCCTCGGTTTAACATCCCCCTGAACAGGGAGACGGGGCCTCGGTTTAACATCCCCCTGAACAGGGAGACGGGGCCTCGCTTTAACATCCCCTGAACAGTGAGACGGGGCCTCGGTTTAACATCCCCTGAACAGGGAGACGGGGCCTCGGTTTAACATCCCCCTGAACAGGGAGACGGGGCCTCGGTTTAACATCCCCTGAACAGGGAGACGGGGCTTCGGTTTAACATCCCCTGAACAGGGAGACGGGGCCTCGGTTTAACATCCCCCTGAACAGGGAGACGGGGCCTCGGTTTAACATCCCCTGAACAGGGAGACGGGGCCTCGGTTTAACAGCCCCCTGAACAGGGAGACGGGGCCTTGGTTTAACATCCCCTGAATAGGGAGACGGGCCTCGGTTTAACATTCCCTGAACAGGGAGGCGGGGCCTCGGTTTAACATCCCTTCAACAGGGAGACGGGGCCTCGGTTTAACATCCCCTGAACAGGGAGACGGGGCCTCGGTTTAACATCCCCCTGAACAGGGAGACGGGGCCTCGGTTTAACATCCCCCCTGAACAGGGAGACGGGACCTCGGTTTAACATCCCCTGAGCAGGGAGACGGGGCCTCGGTTTAACATCCTCCTGAACAGGGAGACGGGGCCTCAGTTTAACATCCCTCTGAACAGGGAGACGGGGCCTCGGTTTAACATCCCCCCTGAACAGGGAGACGGGGCCTCGGTTTAACATCCACCTGAACAGGGTGACGGGGCCTCTGTTCAACATCCCCCTGAACAGGGAGACGGGGCCTCGGTTTAACATCCCCTGAACAGGGTGACGGGGCCTCGGTTTAACATCCACCTGAACAGGGTGACGGGGCCTCTGTTCAACATCCCCCTGAACAGGGAGACGGGGCCTCGGTTTAACATCCCTCTGAACAGGGAGACGGGGCCTCGGTTTAACATCCCCCCTGAACAGGGAGACGGGGCCTCGGTTTAACATCCCCTGAACAGGGAGACGGGGCCTCGGTTTAACATCTCCCAGAACAGGGAGACGGGGCCTCGGTTTAACATCCCCCTGAACAGGGAGATGGGGCCTCGGTTTAACATCCCCCTGAACAGGGAGACGGGGCTTCGGTTTAACATCCCCTGAACAGGGAGATGGGGCCTCGGTTTAACAGCCCCCTGAACAGGGAGACGGGGCCTCGGTTTAACATCCCCCTGAACAGGGAGACGGGGCCACGGTTTATCATCCCCCTGAACAGGGAGACGGGGCCTCGGTTTAACATCCCCTGAACAGGGAGACGGGGCCTCGGTTTATCATCCCCCCTGAACAGGGAGACGGGGCCTCGGTTTAACATCCCCTGAACAGGGAGACGGGGCTTCGGTTTAACACCCCCTGAACAGGGAGATGGGGCCTCGGTTTAACATCCCCCTGAACAGGGTGACGGGGCCACGGTTTAACATCCCCTGAACAGGGAGACGGGGTCTCGGTTTAACATCCCCTGAACAGGGAGACGGGGCCTCGGTTTAACATCCCCCTGAACAGGGAGACAGGGCCTCGGTTCAACAACCCCCCTGAACAGGGAGACGGGGCCTCGGTTTAACATCCCCTGAACAGGGAGACGGGGCCTCGGTTTAACTTCCCCCTGAACAGTGAGACGGGGCCCCTCGGTTTAACATCCCCCTGAACAGGGTGACGGGGCCACGGTTTAACATCCCCTGAACAGGGAGACGGGGCCTCGGTTTAACATCCCCCTGAACGGGGAGACGGGGCCTCGGTTTAACATCCCCTGAACAGGGAGACGGGGCCTCGGTTTAACATCCCCTGAACAGGGAGACGGGGCCGCGGTTTAACATCCCCTTAAACAGTGAGACGGGGCCTCGGTTTAACATCCCCCTGAACAGGGTAACGGGGCTTCGGTTTAACATCCCCCTGAACAGGCAGACGGGGCCTCGTTTTAACATCCCCCTGAACAGGGAGACGGGGCCTCGTTTTAACATCCCCCCTGAACAGGGAGACGGGGCCTCGGTTTAACATCTGCCTGAACAGGGAGACGGGGCCTCGGTTTAACATCCCCTGAACAGGGAGACGGGGCTTCGGTTTAACATCCCCTGAACAGGGAGATGGGGCCTCGGTTTAACAGCCCCCTGAACAGGGAGACGGGGCCTCGGTTTAACATCCCGTTAACAGGGAGACGGGGCATCGGTTCAACATCCCGTTAACAGGGAGACCGGGCCTCGGTTTAACATCCCCGTGAACAGGAAGACGTGGCCTCGATTAAACATCCCCCTGAACAGGGAGACGGGGCCTCGGTTTATCATCCCCCCTGAACAGGGAGACGGGGCCTCGGTTTAACATCCCCCTGAACAGGGAGACGGGGCCTCGGTTTAACATCCCCCTGAACAGGGAGACGGGGCCTCGGTTTAACATCCCCCTGAACAGGGAGACGGGGCCTCGCTTTAACATCCCCTGAACAGGGAGGCGGGGCCTCGGTTTAACATCCCCCTGAACAGGGAGACGGGGCCTCGGTTTAACATCCCCCTGAACAGGGAGATGGGGCCTCGGTTTAACATCCCCTGAACAGGGAGACGGGGCTTCGGTTTAACATCCCCTGAACAGGGAGACGGGGCCTCGGTTTAACATCCCCCTGAACAGGGAGACGGGGCCTCGGTTTAACATCCCCCTGAACAGGGAGATGGGGCCTCGGTTTAACATCCCCTGAACAGGGAGACGGGGCTTCGGTTTAACATCCCCTGAACAGGGAGATGGGGCCTCGGTTTAACAGCCCCCTGAACAGGGAGACGGGGCCTCGGTTTAACATCCCCTGAACAGGGAGACGGGGCTTCGGTTTAACATCCCCTGAACAGGGAGATGGGGCCTCGGTTTAACATCCCCTGAACAGGGAGACGGGGCTTCGGTTTAACATCCCCCTGAACAGGGAGACGGGACCTCGGTTTAACATCCCCTGAATAGGGAGACGGGGCCTCGGATTAACCTACCCTGAACAGGGAGACGGGGCCTTGGTTTAACATCCCCTGAAAAGGGAGACGGGGCCTCGGTTTAACATCCCCCTGAACAGGGAGACGGGGCCTCGGTTTAACATACCCCTGAACAGGGAGACGGGGCCTCGATTTAACATCCCCCTGAACAGGGAGACGGGGCCTCGGTTTAACATCCCCCTGAACAGGGAGACGGGGCCTCGGTTTAACATCCCCCTGAACAGGGAGACGGGGCCTCGGTTTAACATCCGCCTGAACAGGGAGACCGGGCTCCTCGGTTGAACATCCCCCTGAACAGGGAGACGGGGCCTCGGTTTAACACCCCTGAACAGGGAGACGGGGCCTCGGTTTAACATCTCCCTGAACAGGGAGACGGGGCCTCGGTTTAACATCCCCTGAACAGGGAGACGGGGCTTCGGTTTAACATCCCCTGAACAGGGAGACGGGGTCTTGGTTTAACAGCCCCCTGAACAGGGAGACGAGGCCTCGGTTTAACATCCCGTTAACAGGGAGACGGGGCATCGGTTCAACATCCCGTTAACAGGGAGACGGGGCCTCGGTTTATCATCCCCCCTGAACAGGGAGACGGGGCCTCGGTTTAACATCCCCCTGAACAGGGAGACGGGGCCTCGGTTTAACATCCCCCTGAACAGGGAGACGGGGCCTCGGTTTAACATCCCCTGAACAGGGAGACGGGGCCTCGGTTTAACATCCCCCTGAACAGGGAGACGGGGCCTCGCTTTAACATCCCCTGAACAGGGAGACGGGGCCTCGGTTTAACATCCCCCTGAACAGGGAGACGGGGCCTCGGTTTAACATCCCCCTGAACAGGGAGACGGGGCCTCGGTTTAACATCCCCTGAACAGGGAGACGGGGCCTCGGTTTAACATCCCCTGAACAGGGAGACGGGGCTTCGGTTTAACATCCCCAGAACAGGGAGATGGGGCCTCGGTTTAACAGCCCCCTGAACAGGGAGACGGGGCTTCGGTTTAACATCCCCCTGAACAGGGAGACGGGGCCTCAGTTTAACATCCCCCTGAACAGGGAGACGGGGCCTCGGTTTAACATCCCCTGAACAGGGAGACGGGGCTTCGGTTTAACATCCCCAGAACAGGGAGATGGGGCCTCGGTTTAACAGCCCCCTGAACAGGGAGACGGGGCTTCGGTTTAACATCCCCCTGAACAGGGAGACGGGGCCTCAGTTTAACATCCCCCTGAACAGGGAGACGGGGCCTCGGTTTAACATCCCCTTGAACAGGGAGACGGGGCCTCGGTTTAACATCCCCCCTGAACAGGGAGACGGGGCCTCGGTTTAACAGCCCCCTGAACAGGGAGACGGGACCTCGGTTCAACATCCCTCTGAACAGGGAGACGGGGCCACGGTTTATCATCCCCCTGAACAGGGAGACGGGGCCTCGGTTTAACATCCCCCTGAACAGGGAGACGAGGCCTCGGTTCAACATCCCCCTGAACAGGGAGACGGGGCCTCGGATTAACCTACCCTGAACAGGGAGACGGGGCCTTGGTTTAACATCCCCTGAATAGGGAGACGGGCCTCGGTTTAACATTCCCTGAACAGGGAGGCGGGGCCTCGGTTTAACATCCCCTGAACAGGGAGACGGGGCCTCGGTTTAACATCCCCTGAACAGGGAGACGGGGCCTCGTTTTAACATCCCCTGAACAGGGAGACGGGGCCTCGGTTTAACATCCCCCTGAACAGGGAGACGGGGCCTCGGTTTAACATCCCCCCTGAACAGGGAGACGGGGCCTCGGTTTAACATCCCCTGAACAGGGAGACGGGGCCTCGTTTTAACATCCCCTGAACAGGGAGACGGGACCTCGGTTTAACATCCCCTGAGCAGGGAGACGGGGCCTCGGTTTAACATCCTCCTGAACAGGGAGACGGGGCCTCAGTTTAACATCCCTCTGAACAGGGAGACGGGGCCTCGGTTTAACATCCCCCCTGAACAGGGAGACGGGGCCTCGGTTTAACATCCACCTGAACAGAGTGACGGGGCCTCTGTTCAACATCCCCCTGAACAGGGAGACGGGGCCTCGGTTTAACATCCCCTGAACAGGGTGACGGGGCCTCGGTTTAACATCCACCTGAACAGGGTGACGGGGCCTCTGTTCAACATCCCCCTGAACAGGGAGACGGGGCCTCGGTTTAACATCCCTCTGAACAGGGAGAAGGGGCCTCGGTTTAACATCCCCCCTGAACAGGGAGACGGGGCCTCGGTTTAACATCCCCTGAACAGGGAGACGGGGCCTCGGTTTAACATCTCCCAGAACAGGGAGACGGGGCCTCGGTTTAACATCCCCCTGAACAGGGAGACGGGGCCTCGGTTTAACATCCCCCTGAACAGGGAGACGGGGCTTCGGTTTAACATCCCCTGAACAGGGAGATGGGGCCTCGGTTTAACAGCCCCCTGAACAGGGAGACGGGGCCTCGGTTTAACATCCCCCTGAACAGGGAGACGGGGCCACGGTTTATCATCCCCCTGAACAGGGAGACGGGGCCTCGGTTTAACATCCCCTGAACAGGGAGACGGGGCCTCGGTTTATCATCCCCCCTGAACAGGGAGACGGGGCCTCGGTTTAACATCCCCTGAACAGGGAGACGGGGCTTCGGTTTAACACCCCCTGAACAGGGAGATGGGGCCTCGGTTTAACATCCCCCTGAACAGGGTGACGGGGCCACGGTTTAACATCCCCTGAACAGGGAGACGGGGCCTCGGTTTAACATCCCCTGAACAGGGAGACGGGGCCTCGGTTTAACATCCCCCTGAACAGGGAGACAGGGCCTCGGTTTAACAACCCCCCTGAACAGGGAGACGGGGCCTCGGTTTAACATCCCCTGAACAGGGAGACGGGGCCTCGGTTTAACTTCCCCCTGAACAGTGAGACGGGGCCCCTCGGTTTAACATCCCCCTGAACAGGGTGACGGGGCCACGGTTTAACATCCCCTGAACAGGGAGACGGGGCCTCGGTTTAACATCCCCCTGAATGGGGAGACGGGGCCTCGGTTTAACATCCCCTGAACAGGGAGACGGGGCCTCGGTTTAACATCCCCCTGAACGGGGAGACGGGGCCTCGGTTTAACATCCCCTGAACAGGGAGACGGGGCCTCGGTTTAACATCCCCTGAACAGGGAGACGGGGCCGCGGTTTAACATCCCCTTAAACAGTGAGACGGGGCCTCGGTTTAACATCCCCCTGAACAGGGTAACGGGGCTTCGGTTTAACATCCCCCTGAACAGGCAGACGGGGCCTCGTTTTAACATCCCCCTGAACAGGGAGACGGGGCCTCGGTTTAACATCCCCCCTGAACAGGGAGACGGGGCCTCGGTTTAACATCTCCCTGAACAGGGAGACGGGGCCTCGGTTTAACATCCCCTGAACAGGGAGACGGGGCTTCGGTTTAACATCCCCTAAACAGGGAGATGGGGCCTCGGTTTAACAGCCCCCTGAACAGGGAGACGGGGCCTCGGTTTAACATCCCCTGAACAGGGAGACGGGGCCTCGTTTTAACATCCCCTGAACAGGGAGACGGGACCTCGGTTTAACATCCCCTGAGCAGGGAGACGGGGCCTCGGTTTAACATCCTCCTGAACAGGGAGACGGGGCCTCAGTTTAACATCCCTCTGAACAGGGAGACGGGGCCTCGGTTTAACATCCCCCCTGAACAGGGAGACGGGGCCTCGGTTTAACATCCACCTGAACAGGGTGACGGGGCCTCTGTTCAACATCCCCCTGAACAGGGAGACGGGGCCTCGGTTTAACATCCCCTGAACAGGGTGACGGGGCCTCGGTTTAACATCCACCTGAACAGGGTGACGGGGCCTCTGTTCAACATCCCCCTGAACAGGGAGACGGGGCCTCGGTTTAACATCCCTCTGAACAGGGAGACGGGGCCTCGGTTTAACATCCCCCCTGAACAGGGAGACGGGGCCTCGGTTTAACATCCCCTGAACAGGGAGACGGGGCCTCGGTTTAACATCTCCCAGAACAGGGAGACGGGGCCTCGGTTTAACATCCCCCTGAACAGGGAGACGGGGCCTCGGTTTAACATCCCCCTGAACAGGGAGACGGGGCCTCGGTTTAACATCCCCCTGAACAGGGAGACGGGGCTTCGGTTTAACATCCCCTGAACAGGGAGATGGGGCCTCGGTTTAACAGCCCCCTGAACAGGGAGACGGGGCCTCGGTTTAACATCCCCCTGAACAGGGAGACGGGGCCACGGTTTATCATCCCCCTGAACAGGGAGACGGGGCCTCGGTTTAACATCCCCTGAACAGGGAGACGGGGCCTCGGTTTATCATCCCCCCTGAACAGGGAGACGGGGCCTCGGTTTAACATCCCCTGAACAGGGAGACGGGGCTTCGGTTTAACACCCCCTGAACAGGGAGATGGGGCCTCGGTTTAACATCCCCCTGAACAGGGTGACGGGGCCACGGTTTAACATCCCCTGAACAGGGAGACGGGGCCTCGGTTTAACATCCCCTGAACAGGGAGACGGGGCCTCGGTTTAACATCCCCCTGAACAGGGAGACAGGGCCTCGGTTTAACAACCCCCCTGAACAGGGAGACGGGGCCTCGGTTTAACATCCCCTGAACAGGGAGACGGGGCCTCGGTTTAACTTCCCCCTGAACAGTGAGACGGGGCCCCTCGGTTTAACATCCCCCTGAACAGGGTGACGGGGCCACGGTTTAACATCCCCTGAACAGGGAGACGGGGCCTCGGTTTAACATCCCCCTGAATGGGGAGACGGGGCCTCGGTTTAACATCCCCTGAACAGGGAGACGGGGCCTCGGTTTAACATCCCCCTGAACGGGGAGACGGGGCCTCGGTTTAACATCCCCTGAACAGGGAGACGGGGCCTCGGTTTAACATCCCCTGAACAGGGAGACGGGGCCGCGGTTTAACATCCCCTTAAACAGTGAGACGGGGCCTCGGTTTAACATCCCCCTGAACAGGGTAACGGGGCTTCGGTTTAACATCCCCCTGAACAGGCAGACGGGGCCTCGTTTTAACATCCCCCTGAACAGGGAGACGGGGCCTCGGTTTAACATCCCCCCTGAACAGGGAGACGGTGCCTCGGTTTAACATCTCCCTGAACAGGGAGACGGGGCCTCGGTTTAACATCCCCTGAACAGGGAGACGGGGCTTCGGTTTAACATCCCCTGAACAGGGAGATGGGGCCTCGGTTTAACAGCCCCCTGAACAGGGAGACGGGGCCTCGGTTTAACATCCCGTTAACAGGGAGACGGGGCATCGGTTCAACATCCCGTTAACAGGGAGACCGGGCCTCGGTTTAACATCCCGTTAACAGGGAGACGGGGCCTCGTTTTAACATCCCCGTGAACAGGAAGACGTGGCCTCGATTAAACATCCCCCTGAACAGGGAGACGGGGCCTCGGTTTATCATCCCCCCTGAACAGGGAGACGGGGCCTCGGTTTAACATCCCCCTGAACAGGGAGACGGGGCCTCGGTTTAACATCCCCCTGAACAGGGAGACGGGGCCTCGGTTTAACATCCCCCTGAACAGGGAGACGGGGCCTCGCTTTAACATCCCCTGAACAGGGAGACGGGGCCTCGGTTTAACATCCCCCTGAACAGGGAGACGGGGCCTCGGTTTAACATCCCCCTGAACAGGGAGATGGGGCCTCGGTTTAACATCCCCTGAACAGGGAGACGGGGCTTCGGTTTAACATCCCCTGAACAGGGAGATGGGGCCTCGGTTTAACAGCCCCCTGAACAGGGAGACGGGGCCTCGGTTTAACATCCCCTGAACAGGGAGACGGGGCTTCGGTTTAACATCCCCTGAACAGGGAGATGGGGCCTCGGTTTAACCTCCCCTGAACAGGGAGACGGGGCCTCGGTTTAACATCTCCCTGAACAGGGAGACGGAGCCTCGGTTTAACATCTCCCTGAACAGGGAGTCGGGGCCTCCGTTCAACATCCCTCTGAACAGGGAGACGGGGCCTCGGTTTAACTTCCAGCTGAACAGTGAGACGGGACCTCGGTTTAACATCCACGTGAACAGGGAGACGTGGCCTCGATTAAACATCCCCCTGAACAGGGAGACGGGGCCACGGTTTATCATCCCCCTGAACAGGGAGACGGGGCCTCGGTTTAACATCCCCCTGAACAGGGAGACGAGGCCTCGGTTCAACATCCCCCTGAACAGGGAGACGGGGCCACGGTTTAACCTACCCTGAACAGGGAGACGGGGCCTTGGTTTAACATCCCTCTGAACAGGGAGACGGGGCCTCGGTTTAACATCCCCTGAACAGGGAGACGGGGCCTCGGTTTAACATCCCCTGAACAGGGAGACGGGGCCTCGGTTTAACATCCCCCTGAACAGGGAGACGGGGCCTCGGTTTAACATCCCCCTGAACAGGGAGACAGGGCCTCGGTTTAACATCCCCCTGAACAGGGAGACGGGGCCTCGGTTTAACATCCCCCTGAACAGGGAGACGGGGCCTCGGTTTAACATCCCCCTGAACAGGGAGACAGGGCCTCGGTTTAACAACCCCCCTGAACAGGGAGACGGGGCCTCGGTTTAACATCCCCTGAACAGGGAGACGGGGCCTCGGTTTAACTTCCCCCTGAACAGTGAGACGGGGCCCCTCGGTTTAACATCCCCCTGAACAGGGTGACGGGGCCACGGTTTAACATCCCCTGAACAGGGAGACGGGGCCTCGGTTTAACATTCCCCTGAACGGGGAGACGGGGCCTCGGTTTAACATCCCCTGAACAGGGAGACGGGGCCTCGGTTTAACATCCCCCTGAACGGGGAGATGGGGCCTCGGTTTAACATCCCCTGAACAGGGAGACGGGGCCTCGGTTTAACATCCCCTGAACAGGGAGACGGGGCCGCGGTTTAACATCCCCTTAAACAGTGAGACGGGGCCTCGGTTTAACATCCCCCTGAACAGGGTAACGGGGCTTCGGTTTAACATCCCCCTGAACAGGCAGACGGGGCCTCGTTTTAACATCCCCCTGAACAGGGAGACGGGGCCTCGGTTTAACATCCCCCCTGAACAGGGAGACGGGGCCTCGGTTTAACATCTCCCTGAACAGGGAGACGGGGCCTCGGTTTAACATCCCCTGAACAGGGAGACGGGGCTTCGGTTTAACATCCCCTGAACAGGGAGATGGGGCCTCGGTTTAACAGCCCCCTGAACAGGGAGACGGGGCCTCGGTTTAACATCCCGTTAACAGGGAGACGGGGCATCGGTTCAACATCCCGTTAACAGGGAGACCGGGCCTCGGTTTAACATCCCGTTAACAGGGAGACGGGGCCTCGTTTTAACATCCCCGTGAAGAGGAAGACGTGGCCTCGATTAAACATCCCCCTGAACAGGGAGACGGGGCCTCGGTTTATCATCCCCCCTGAACAGGGAGACGGGGCCTCGGTTTAACATCCCCCTGAACAGGGAGACGGGGCCTCGGTTTAACATCCCCCTGAACAGGGAGACGGGGCCTCGGTTTAACATCCCCCTGAACAGGGAGACGGGGCCTCGCTTTAACATCCCCTGAACAGGGAGACGGGGCCTCGGTTTAACATCCCCCTGTACAGGGAGACGGGGCCTCGGTTTAACATCCCCCTGAACAGGGAGATGGGGCCTCGGTTTAACATCCCCTGAACAGGGAGACGGGGCTTCGGTTTAACATCCCCTGAACAGGGAGATGGGGCCTCGGTTTAACAGCCCCCTGAACAGGGAGACGGGGCCTCGGTTTAACATCCCCTGAACAGGGAGACGGGGCTTCGGTTTAACATCCCCTGAACAGGGAGATGGGGCCTCGGTTTAACTTCCAGCTGAACAGTGAGACGGGACCTCGGTTTAACATCCACGTGAACAGGGAGACGTGGCCTCGATTAAACATCCCCCTGAACAGGGAGACGGGGCCACGGTTTATCATCCCCCTGAACAGGGAGACGGGGCCTCGGTTTAACATCCCCCTGAACAGGGAGACGAGGCCTTGGTTCAACATCCCCCTGAACAGGGAGACGGGGCCTCGGATTAACCTACCCTGAACAGGGAGACGGGGCCTTGGTTTAACATCCCCTGAAAAGGGAGACGGGGCCTCGGTTTAACATCCCCCTGAACAGGGAGACGGGGCCTCGGTTTAACATACCCCTGAACAGGGAGACGGGGCCTCGATTTAACATCCCCCTGAACAGGGAGACGGGGCCTCGGTTTAACATCCCCCTGAACAGGGAGACGGGGCCTCGGTTTAACATCCCCCTGAACAGGGAGACGGGGCCTCGGTTTAACATCCCCCTGAACAGGGAGACGAGGCCTCGGCTTAACATCCCCTGAACAGGGAGACCGGGCTCCTCGGTTGAACATCCCCCTGAACAGGGAGACGGGGCCTCGGTTTAACACCCCTGAACAGGGAGACGGGGCCTCGGTTTAACATCCCCCCTGAACAGGGAGACGGGGCCTCGGTTTAACATCTCCCTGAACAGGGAGACGGGGCCTCGGTTTAACATCCCCTGAACAGGGAGACGGGGCTTCGGTTTAACATACCCTGAACAGGGAGATGGGGCCTCGGTTTAACAGCCCCCTGAACAGGGAGACGAGGCCTCGGTTTAACATCCCGTTAACAGGGAGACGGGGCATCGGTTCAACATCCCGTTAACAGGGAGACCGGGCCTCGGTTTAACATCCCGTTAACAGGGAGACGGGGCCTCGGTTTAACATCCCCGTGAACAGGAAGACGTGGCCTCGATTAAACATCCCCCTGAACAGGGAGACGGGGCCTCGGTTTATCATCCCCCCTGAACAGGGAGACGGGGCCTCGGTTTAACATCCCCTGAACAGGGAGACGGGGCCTCGGTTTAACTTCCCCCTGAACAGTGAGACGGGGCCCCTCGGTTTAACATCCCCCTGAACAGGGTGACGGGGCCACGGTTTAACATCCCCTGAACAGGGAGACGGGGCCTCGGTTTAACATCCCCTGAACAGGGAGACGGGGCCTCGGTTTAACATCCCCCTGAACAGGGAGACAGGGCCTCGGTTTAACAACCCCCCTGAACAGGGAGACGGGGCCTCGGTTTAACATCCCCTGAACAGGGAGACGGGGCCTCGGTTTAACTTCCCCCTGAACAGTGAGACGGGGCCCCTCGGTTTAACATCCCCCTGAACAGGGTGACGGGGCCACGGTTTAACATCCCCTGAACAGGGAGACGGGGCCTCGGTTTAACATCCCCCTGAATGGGGAGACGGGGCCTCGGTTTAACATCCCCTGAACAGGGAGACGGGGCCTCGGTTTAACATCCCCCTGAACGGGGAGACGGGGCCTCGGTTTAACATCCCCTGAACAGGGAGACGGGGCCTCGGTTTAACATCCCCTGAACAGGGAGACGGGGCCGCGGTTTAACATCCCCTTAAACAGTGAGACGGGGCCTCGGTTTAACATCCCCCTGAACAGGGTAACGGGGCTTCGGTTTAACATCCCCCTGAACAGGCAGACGGGGCCTCGTTTTAACATCCCCCTGAACAGGGAGACGGGGCCTCGGTTTAACATCCCCCCTGAACAGGGAGACGGGGCCTCGGTTTAACATCTCCCTGAACAGGGAGACGGGGCCTCGGTTTAACATCCCCTGAACAGGGAGACGGGGCTTCGGTTTAACATCCCCTAAACAGGGAGATGGGGCCTCGGTTTAACAGCCCCCTGAACAGGGAGACGGGGCCTCGGTTTAACATCCCCTGAACAGGGAGACGGGGCCTCGTTTTAACATCCCCTGAACAGGGAGACGGGACCTCGGTTTAACATCCCCTGAGCAGGGAGACGGGGCCTCGGTTTAACATCCTCCTGAACAGGGAGACGGGGCCTCAGTTTAACATCCCTCTGAACAGGGAGACGGGGCCTCGGTTTAACATCCCCCCTGAACAGGGAGACGGGGCCTCGGTTTAACATCCACCTGAACAGGGTGACGGGGCCTCTGTTCAACATCCCCCTGAACAGGGAGACGGGGCCTCGGTTTAACATCCCCTGAACAGGGTGACGGGGCCTCGGTTTAACATCCACCTGAACAGGGTGACGGGGCCTCTGTTCAACATCCCCCTGAACAGGGAGACGGGGCCTCGGTTTAACATCCCTCTGAACAGGGAGACGGGGCCTCGGTTTAACATCCCCCCTGAACAGGGAGACGGGGCCTCGGTTTAACATCCCCTGAACAGGGAGACGGGGCCTCGGTTTAACATCTCCCAGAACAGGGAGACGGGGCCTCGGTTTAACATCCCCCTGAACAGGGAGACGGGGCCTCGGTTTAACATCCCCCTGAACAGGGAGACGGGGCTTCGGTTTAACATCCCCTGAACAGGGAGATGGGGCCTCGGTTTAACAGCCCCCTGAACAGGGAGACGGGGCCTCGGTTTAACATCCCCCTGAACAGGGAGACGGGGCCACGGTTTATCATCCCCCTGAACAGGGAGACGGGGCCTCGGTTTAACATCCCCTGAACAGGGAGACGGGGCCTCGGTTTATCATCCCCCCTGAACAGGGAGACGGGGCCTCGGTTTAACATCCCCTGAACAGGGAGACGGGGCTTCGGTTTAACACCCCCTGAACAGGGAGATGGGGCCTCGGTTTAACATCCCCCTGAACAGGGTGACGGGGCCACGGTTTAACATCCCCTGAACAGGGAGACGGGGCCTCGGTTTAACATCCCCTGAACAGGGAGACGGGGCCTCGGTTTAACATCCCCCTGAACAGGGAGACAGGGCCTCGGTTTAACAACCCCCCTGAACAGGGAGACGGGGCCTCGGTTTAACATCCCCTGAACAGGGAGACGGGGCCTCGGTTTAACTTCCCCCTGAACAGTGAGACGGGGCCCCTCGGTTTAACATCCCCCTGAACAGGGTGACGGGGCCACGGTTTAACATCCCCTGAACAGGGAGACGGGGCCTCGGTTTAACATCCCCCTGAATGGGGAGACGGGGCCTCGGTTTAACATCCCCTGAACAGGGAGACGGGGCCTCGGTTTAACATCCCCCTGAACGGGGAGACGGGGCCTCGGTTTAACATCCCCTGAACAGGGAGACGGGGCCTCGGTTTAACATCCCCTGAACAGGGAGACGGGGCCGCGGTTTAACATCCCCTTAAACAGTGAGACGGGGCCTCGGTTTAACATCCCCCTGAACAGGGTAACGGGGCTTCGGTTTAACATCCCCCTGAACAGGCAGACGGGGCCTCGTTTTAACATCCCCCTGAACAGGGAGACGGGGCCTCGGTTTAACATCCCCCCTGAACAGGGAGACGGTGCCTCGGTTTAACATCTCCCTGAACAGGGAGACGGGGCCTCGGTTTAACATCCCCTGAACAGGGAGACGGGGCTTCGGTTTAACATCCCCTGAACAGGGAGACGGGGCCTCGGTTTAACATCCCCCTGAACAGGGAGACGGGGCCTCGGTTTAACAGCCCCCTGAACAGGGAGACGGGGCCTCGGTTTAACATCCCGTTAACAGGGAGACGGGGCATCGGTTCAACATCCCGTTAACAGGGAGACCGGGCCTCGGTTTAACATCCCGTTAACAGGGAGACGGGGCCTCGTTTTAACATCCCCGTGAACAGGAAGACGTGGCCTCGATTAAACATCCCCCTGAACAGGGAGACGGGGCCTCGGTTTATCATCCCCCCTGAACAGGGAGACGGGGCCTCGGTTTAACATCCCCCTGAACAGGGAGACGGGGCCTCGGTTTAACATCCCCCTGAACAGGGAGACGGGGCCTCGGTTTAACATCCCCCTGAACAGGGAGACGGGGCCTCGCTTTAACATCCCCTGAACAGGGAGACGGGGCCTCGGTTTAACATCCCCCTGAACAGGGAGACGGGGCCTCGGTTTAACATCCCCCTGAACAGGGAGATGGGGCCTCGGTTTAACATCCCCTGAACAGGGAGACGGGGCTTCGGTTTAACATCCCCTGAACAGGGAGATGGGGCCTCGGTTTAACAGCCCCCTGAACAGGGAGACGGGGCCTCGGTTTAACATCCCCTGAACAGGGAGACGGGGCTTCGGTTTAACATCCCCTGAACAGGGAGATGGGGCCTCGGTTTAACCTCCCCTGAACAGGGAGACGGGGCCTCGGTTTAACATCTCCCTGAACAGGGAGACGGAGCCTCGGTTTAACATCTCCCTGAACAGGGAGTCGGGGCCTCCGTTCAACATCCCTCTGAACAGGGAGACGGGGCCTCGGTTTAACTTCCAGCTGAACAGTGAGACGGGACCTCGGTTTAACATCCACGTGAACAGGGAGACGTGGCCTCGATTAAACATCCCCCTGAACAGGGAGACGGGGCCACGGTTTATCATCCCCCTGAACAGGGAGACGGGGCCTCGGTTTAACATCCCCCTGAACAGGGAGACGAGGCCTCGGTTCAACATCCCCCTGAACAGGGAGACGGGGCCACGGTTTAACCTACCCTGAACAGGGAGACGGGGCCTTGGTTTAACATCCCTCTGAACAGGGAGACGGGGCCTCGGTTTAACATCCCCTGAACAGGGAGACGGGGCCTCGGTTTAACATCCCCTGAACAGGGAGACGGGGCCTCGGTTTAACATCCCCCTGAACAGGGAGACGGGGCCTCGGTTTAACATCCCCCTGAACAGGGAGACAGGGCCTCGGTTTAACATCCCCCTGAACAGGGAGACGGGGCCTCGGTTTAACATCCCCCTGAACAGGGAGACGGGGCCTCGGTTTAACATCCCCCTGAACAGGGAGACAGGGCCTCGGTTTAACAACCCCCCTGAACAGGGAGACGGGGCCTCGGTTTAACATCCCCTGAACAGGGAGACGGGGCCTCGGTTTAACTTCCCCCTGAACAGTGAGACGGGGCCCCTCGGTTTAACATCCCCCTGAACAGGGTGACGGGGCCACGGTTTAACATCCCCTGAACAGGGAGACGGGGCCTCGGTTTAACATTCCCCTGAACGGGGAGACGGGGCCTCGGTTTAACATCCCCTGAACAGGGAGACGGGGCCTCGGTTTAACATCCCCCTGAACGGGGAGATGGGGCCTCGGTTTAACATCCCCTGAACAGGGAGACGGGGCCTCGGTTTAACATCCCCTGAACAGGGAGACGGGGCCGCGGTTTAACATCCCCTTAAACAGTGAGACGGGGCCTCGGTTTAACATCCCCCTGAACAGGGTAACGGGGCTTCGGTTTAACATCCCCCTGAACAGGCAGACGGGGCCTCGTTTTAACATCCCCCTGAACAGGGAGACGGGGCCTCGGTTTAACATCCCCCCTGAACAGGGAGACGGGGCCTCGGTTTAACATCTCCCTGAACAGGGAGACGGGGCCTCGGTTTAACATCCCCTGAACAGGGAGACGGGGCTTCGGTTTAACATCCCCTGAACAGGGAGATGGGGCCTCGGTTTAACAGCCCCCTGAACAGGGAGACGGGGCCTCGGTTTAACATCCCGTTAACAGGGAGACGGGGCATCGGTTCAACATCCCGTTAACAGGGAGACCGGGCCTCGGTTTAACATCCCGTTAACAGGGAGACGGGGCCTCGTTTTAACATCCCCGTGAAGAGGAAGACGTGGCCTCGATTAAACATCCCCCTGAACAGGGAGACGGGGCCTCGGTTTATCATCCCCCCTGAACAGGGAGACGGGGCCTCGGTTTAACATCCCCCTGAACAGGGAGACGGGGCCTCGGTTTAACATCCCCCTGAACAGGGAGACGGGGCCTCGGTTTAACATCCCCCTGAACAGGGAGACGGGGCCTCGCTTTAACATCCCCTGAACAGGGAGACGGGGCCTCGGTTTAACATCCCCCTGTACAGGGAGACGGGGCCTCGGTTTAACATCCCCCTGAACAGGGAGATGGGGCCTCGGTTTAACATCCCCTGAACAGGGAGACGGGGCTTCGGTTTAACATCCCCTGAACAGGGAGATGGGGCCTCGGTTTAACAGCCCCCTGAACAGGGAGACGGGGCCTCGGTTTAACATCCCCTGAACAGGGAGACGGGGCTTCGGTTTAACATCCCCTGAACAGGGAGATGGGGCCTCGGTTTAACTTCCAGCTGAACAGTGAGACGGGACCTCGGTTTAACATCCACGTGAACAGGGAGACGTGGCCTCGATTAAACATCCCCCTGAACAGGGAGACGGGGCCACGGTTTATCATCCCCCTGAACAGGGAGACGGGGCCTCGGTTTAACATCCCCCTGAACAGGGAGACGAGGCCTTGGTTCAACATCCCCCTGAACAGGGAGACGGGGCCTCGGATTAACCTACCCTGAACAGGGAGACGGGGCCTTGGTTTAACATCCCCTGAAAAGGGAGACGGGGCCTCGGTTTAACATCCCCCTGAACAGGGAGACGGGGCCTCGGTTTAACATACCCCTGAACAGGGAGACGGGGCCTCGATTTAACATCCCCCTGAACAGGGAGACGGGGCCTCGGTTTAACATCCCCCTGAACAGGGAGACGGGGCCTCGGTTTAACATCCCCCTGAACAGGGAGACGGGGCCTCGGTTTAACATCCCCCTGAACAGGGAGACGAGGCCTCGGATTAACATCCCCTGAACAGGGAGACCGGGCTCCTCGGTTGAACATCCCCCTGAACAGGGAGACGGGGCCTCGGTTTAACACCCCTGAACAGGGAGACGGGGCCTCGGTTTAACATCCCCCCTGAACAGGGAGACGGGGCCTCGGTTTAACATCTCCCTGAACAGGGAGACGGGGCCTCGGTTTAACATCCCCTGAACAGGGAGACGGGGCTTCGGTTTAACATACCCTGAACAGGGAGATGGGGCCTCGGTTTAACAGCCCCCTGAACAGGGAGACGAGGCCTCGGTTTAACATCCCGTTAACAGGGAGACGGGGCATCGGTTCAACATCCCGTTAACAGGGAGACCGGGCCTCGGTTTAACATCCCGTTAACAGGGAGACGGAGCCTCGGTTTAACATCTCCCTGAACAGGGAGACGGGGCCTCGGTTTAACATCTCCCTGAACAGGGAGACGGAGCCTCGGTTTAACATCTCCCTGAACAGGGAGTCGGGGCCTCCGTTCAACATCCCCCTGAACAGTGAGACGGGGCCCCTCGGTTTAACATCCCCTGAACAGGGAGACGGGGCCTCGGTTTAACATCCCCTGAAGAGGGAGACGGGGCCTCGGTTTAACATCCCCCTGAACAGGGAGACGGGGCCTCGGTTTAACATCCCCCTGAACAGGGTGACGGGGCCTCGGTTTAACATCCCCCTGAACAGTGAGACGGGGCCTCGGTTTAACATCCCCTGAACAGGTAGACGGGGCCTCGGTTTAACATCCCCCTGAACAGTGAGACGGGGCCTCGGTTTAACATCCCCCTGAACAGGGAGACGGGGCCTCGGTTTAACATCCCCCTGAACAGGGTGACGGGGCCTTGGTTTAACATCCCCCTGAACAGTGAGACGGGGCCTCGGTTTAACATCCCCCTGAACAGGGAGACGGGGCCTCGGTTTAACATCCCCCTTGTAAGATTCGCAATTTTCAGCAAAAATCACGCAAGAAAACTGGATAAAATTAAGACTGTTTATTGACCAAAGTAAGCTTGCACAGAAAAACCTTTGATAAAAGGGCATACAAAATGGCCGCCAGGCCCCGTGATCAGTTTATGAACCATTTTATTTCTGTTACTGCAAGCCAGACAGGCTTGTGGATTGAAGACAGTGAGCCCACGAAAGCCAATCTCTGGGAACCGAAACTCAGAGCAACAGCATACATATTCAATGGATTATAAGTACAGGATGGGGCCCATCAAGATATGGGCGGACAATGTAAAAACACTTATACCCATTTATCGTACAAAGGAAAAACCGTTTAGCAGCCATCAAGGAAAATGTCCGGACCGATCAATATGCGAACCGAGCCACGGTGACAATGCAAAAGACATTGAAAGACATTATCGGCCAGGAAGGCCAGTTTAAGTTATCACCGGCTCCGTTACAAGACAAAGCGCCCCTGCAGAGATTTCTGCCCGCCAAAATTAATACAAAGACAGGACTATGATTTGGCGGGAGATAAGACTGTCCCAAAAGAGTATAACTATGGATTGAAAGTCCATCTAAAAAACTTCGGACTCCGGGTTACTTGAACAACTTCTTCTTCACTGCCACGGCTTTCTTGTTGGGCGACTTCAGGCTTCCATTTTCTTCAAGAACTTTCTTCTACGAGGAACGAACGAAGGGCGGATGGTGCCCGGATCGGCGCCTCTTCCACTTCGGCAGATCGATGAAAACGTTTTCGTCTTTTTAAAGACGGACGGTTTCGGTAAAAGGACAACGTGGTCGGTGTTCAGCCAAACAAGGCTCGGCCACGACGAGAAGACGACGAGGGTGGCCCGGGTACTGGGGTCGGGAGATCATCGACGACCCAGGCCGACGGAGAAGAAACCCTCTGAAGAACCGGCGATCGATGCCACAAGATTCTCCCAAGTGCATAGCCTGCATCTGGGTCTGCTCCATGAACCCAAATTGACTTGGTGGATCTCAACCTTAATGAGCACTCATCGAGGCTGGGTCTACCCCACCGCCTCGAGGGAGGAGAGAATATCGACTGCGCCAGAAGTTTCCAAATCCACGTGACGACGGAAAGCAGTGCCAAAAAGGCTGCGAACCCCCCTTTCTCGCGATTTCGAGAGTGGTGAGCATGATCCCAAGTTCCCCAGGTCGAAACTTAGTTTAGGTATAGGGGAGGGAGTTAAGGGAAATCGTAATGTGTTTCCCCTTTTTCGATGTGCCGTGTGTTCCCCATTTCCATAGAGTCAAGTTCATAAATTTGTGCATGATTGTAGTAACTTTAATCTGTGCCTATGATATGTATTTTGTAATGCTTCAAACTGTTTAAAAATAAAAGCATCCATTTCGTGCTATTCAACCTGGTCTATTGAGTTCTTTCTCTGCACTACTGTTCTCTGCACCTAAGTCCAAGGTCTAGAACCGTAGGGGGGAGTGGGTCGAACCACTCAAGGGTAATTATTGCACGAAGCCTGGCAGGAGACCAGAAAGAGCAAGAGAAACCCCCTACAGAAATGGCGACCGCGGCAGGACCTTGGCAGCAGGAAAGTAGTGTGTTAGATCAAGATCTGAATAGATGAAATGTGATGGATGAAAGAATAGCAGATTATGTTTTCGGAAAAGTCAACCTCACAAAACAATGGATATCTGATCTACTAAGGGATAGGCGCCCGCTAGACGCAGCCATCAAGTGGACAGCGGGTAGAGAGCATAAGAAATCTGTAGAAAAGGCGGTCTGGCTGATGTGCTACAAGAAGCAAGTCCAGCTTTTGGACCAGGTAGTTGCAGCACAGACAGTCCAGATCAACGGCTTGCTTAAAGGCGTGGAGGAAAAGGTTGCGGGAGGTCAAAAACTGATTGAATCGCTTGACGCGCTGAACCAGGAACGCCGCTCTGTAATTCGCTGCCACGAAACCCGGGTAGAATATTTAAAATGTCAGGTCGTGGAGGCCAAGGCCAGTGAAGGTAGAATGAGAGAGAGGTGTTCCCGTCTAGCCAAACAAGTAGATGCCCAAGAGGAAAAGCTCGTGGGAGCCAGGGCAGCATATAAAATGGCCATGGAGGATAGATCTGAGAACACCGACCACAGCACTTGCCGCCGGGAGCTAGAGGACCTGAGAAAGGCCCTAGCGAAGGCAAACGGGTTGGTGTGTCTCATAAATCCACCAGCGAGTCAGCTGTTGCTAGCCAAGGAATCCAAAAGACCGATTCCACAAGAGGCAGTTGGGGTACCAACCCCCGAACCTTCTGCGCCTCCTGCCTATGAGGAGTCTTGGACTCCGGGACAGGAGACGGAGACGGTAGAGGAAAAGAGCCCTGAGGTAGAGCAACCCCAGACAGTAGAGTCGGGGTCGGCGCCAATGTGTCCAACGAGACACCGGAGGATCGGTCCAAATGAAGAAAATGGCGATGACGGACCCCTTGAGAGTCAGATCATAATGCCTCATAGCGCACGACAGCTAAGAGAGATGATAAGTCACATCCCAAAACTCTCCGAGTCAGGAGATCCCTCCGTGCATTTCAGGGACGTGGAGCAGACCGCAGCAGTCAATGACTGCGACGGGGTTGAACAGTCTAAAATGCTGCTGTTCTCCCTGGACAGTTCGCTCCTCCAGTGTCTCCCTGACGAGAGCAAGAGAGGGCACAGGGACTATGAGTTGCTACGGGATGAGATTCTGGAGATCATGGGAGAGGGGGACGGAACTCCGTTCCTCCGTTTAGAAAAGACAGTGCAGCTAGAGGGAGAACCCCCACGGGTTTTCGCCGACAGGTTGTGGCCAGTGTATCGGCGCAGCTGCCCGGGCGGGCCGGCCCGGGCCGGGCTGGATGGCGAACAAAGGGCTCACTGGCTTCGGTGCCTGGTAGCAGGTTGCCTGCCAGTAGTGAAGGAACAGGCCAAAGCATGGTTTGACCCCACTAACGCCCGCTCCACGGAGGAAGTAGTACTAGATCAGCTCACGATCAGTTATAGAAACAACAAGGGCAAGAAAACGCCTGTTGTGAAAGGAAAGGTGCATGAGGTGAGACCCGCAGCCTCTGCTAAAAAGGAATGGCGTCAGGAGGGAAATCGCCATCCCCAAGCAAATAGCAGTTGTTACGGGTGTGGGAAGGAGGGTCATTGGCGCAAGGACTGTAGGAATCCTTGGAAGGATAAGAGGGAGAGAGAGTTCGCCGCAGCCCAAGATCGAGCCCAAGCCCGAGTCGCCAATGGCCCGAGAGTTTCCCCAACACCAGCACAACCACAAGTGCAGGCCGCTGCCCCAACACCAGTCCAGAACCCAACCGTAGCTTTTGCCCCGAATGAAGGGGGTGGTGCGGTTGTGGACCCCGCTGCGATCGAGTCAGTCTTGGAGACTATGCGGTCTCTGATGACCTGGCAGGGGAAGGTAGCGGTTGCTAACAGCCCTATCGCCCCCGAGACCCCAGCCGAAACACCTAAATGACTGACGCCCGCGCAGCCCATCTACTTGTGTCCGCTCCGCTATGACGCTTGGAGAAGACCTGTGGTGGAGATGAAGGTGGAGAAACAAAGGGGTAGTTACCTGTTGGATACGGGAGCTTCGTGTACCTTGATCCACACGGACAAACCTTTTGCCTCACCTCTGTCCGCCCAGGCTCCATATTTAGTAGCGGGTTTCACGGGTAGAGCACAGGCTGGCGCGCACTCCCTCCCGCTCTCCATTCAGTTGGGAGCGCTCCACACCACATGGACGTGCATCCTATTGAAGTGGAAAGAGGGGGGGGGGAAAGGCATCCTCGGGGCTGATTTCTTGGTGGAACACGGGATCCTCGTGGACCTGAGAAATCACTGTCTCTGGGGAGCCGAGGGCGGTTTAGGTAAGGTAGTCGTAATCCCGGGGAAGGAAGAAAAGGGGGCCCTGTGCACTATGAAGCCATCAGGAGGTTACGATCTCGAGCTCATGATAACAAACGTCCCAACGGACTTGCAGGCGCGTGTGTCAGAAAATCTGACCGCGTTCGCCACCCACAAGCACGACTGCGGGAGAGTCACTGGGTTCGAAGTCAGCGTAGACGGGGACCCCATGATCCGACCCCAAAAGCAGTATAATTTCCCCAAGGAGGCAGAACCCGACATGGAGACAGCAATATCTTCATTGGTACAGCAGGGCGTATTGAGGACGATAGCCACCCACGTGAACTCCCCATTATGGCCGGTAAAGAAACCGGACAATTCGTGGAGAGCCACGGTGGACTATAGAGTCCTCAATAGTAATATCCCAGCCTGCGCGCCCACGGTAGCAGCAGTTGCAGACTTAATAGGGAGTATTCCAGCATCGGCGACCACATTCACGGTGCTGGACATCTCGAACGGTTTTTGGTCCATTCCGCTGCGGCGGGAGGACCAGTACAAGTTTGCCTTTACTTTCAAAGGGCAACAGTACACCTGGAACTGCTTACCACAGGGTTTTCACAACAGCCCCAGCATTTTCCATCAGTGTATGGCGGGGAGTTTGAAAGAGTTCAGCCAGCCCAACCAGATAGTGCAGTATGTGGACGACTTACTCCTGTTCACAGATACAAGGGAGCAGCACGGCCCACTGTTAGCCGAATTGTTGGAACTGTTAGAAAGGAAGGGTTTCAAAGTAAACCCAAAGAAAGCGCAGATCGGCCAGCAGGAAGTTAAATTCCTGGGTCTGGCCATCCGCGCTGGGGAAAGAGCCATAGATAAGGCCAGACGGGAATCTATACAAGATCTGCCGATTCCCAACACAGTAACGGGTGTAAGGTCCTTTTTGGGATTGACCGGGTACTGCAGAGATTTCATCGAGGACTATGCTGCCACAGCGGCCCCGCTACTTCGACTCTTACACAAGGGAGTCGAGTGGTCTTGGGACGAGGGGTGCCAGGCAGCATTCGAGAAGTTGAAAAGAGATCTGCAGACCGCGCCAGCCCTAGGGGCCATAGATGGGGGAGAGGAGTTCTTTCTGGAGGTAGCCGCTAGTGGGGACAGCCTGAGCGCAGTACTGCTCCAAGAGCGGCACGGCAAGCTAAGACCAGTAGTTTATTCCTCCAGGGTGCTCACGGATGTGGAGAGGAGTTTCTCCAATTGCGAACGGCATCTCCTGGCCACGCATTGGGCTGTGAACAGATCAGTGATCTTCACAGGGACCTCTCCCATTACGCTCCTCACCCATCACACCCCCACGAAGATGCTTCTGGACGGGAGGATTAAGGATGGGACCGTAAGCAGCGCTCGGATTGCGCGCTGGACCCTCCTCCTTTCCCAGATGGATCTCAAAGTTAAAGGCCAAGGCTCGCAGCCAATATGGCATATCCCGGGACAGCCCATCAATGTTCCGTAGAAGGGGTATGGGAAGTTAACATAGGTTTACGGGCCGGGATACATCCCACGGGCCGCGAGATCTACGTAGACGGTTCTAGCACTGTAGCTGACGGCAAGCGACTCACAGGGTGTGGAGTTTATGACCCTGCGGCAAACATTGCCCTGGCAATTAAGCTCCCCAGCACTATGAGCGCGCAGCAGGCTGAACTGTCCACGGTGGCGTACGTGGTTACCCACCCCGAGATTTTCCCAACCCCATACACGATTTGCTCAGACAGCATGTTCACGTGCAATTCGTGTACGGAGTACCTCGCCATCTGGTCCCGACGCGGGTACACCTCCGCGGACGGGCGGCCTTTAACAGTTAAGCCCTTGCTGGAGAAGATCCTAGCAGCTGTGGGGGAGAAAGGAGAGGTGTTCATCCATAAGGTGAAGGCTCACTCCATTACAGAACCCCGCAGTCAGGGCAACCAGCAGGCGGATGCGCTAGCCAGGGAGGGTGCCCGCAGCGGCATTCTCTGGGACCCATACGAACCCGGACCCGTGGCGGCGATCCAAGGCAGGGAGGGAATTCCCGGGAACACAGGGGTGACACCGCCCCCAGACCTAAAGACCGTCCAAACCCTGGATCCCGCCCTAAAAGCAGTCCTAAAAGCCATCACAGAGGGCAAACAGGTAGAAGGTCCGTACAGTACGGCAGCCCTCACAGTCAAGGAAGGTATGCTGTTCCGAAAGGAGCAGTGGGTTGTGCCGCAGCAGCACCGAAGGGAATTCCTGCAATTGGCCCACGAGGGTCCAGGAGCGGGACACCCCGGACCTGAGGTCACCTGGCAACGGGTGGAACAGGCGGGATGGTGGCCGGGACTTCGGGACGATGTCCGCGAGTTCTGCGCAAGCTGTCTTGTGTGTGCTGCTAACAACCCAGACCCCCACAAAAGGAAGGTGCCCATGGGGCACATCAGGAGGGTAGAGGGACCATGGCAGTCGATTCAGGTCGACTACATAGGGCCCCTGCCCGCCGCCCAGGGAGGCTATAAGTACTGCCTTGTCCTGGTAGATGTGTTCACCAAATGGGTAGAAGCCTTCCCGTGCAGAACAGCTACGGCACTGGGTACTGCTAAGATCTTGATTCAGGAAGTGTTCTCACGGTGGGGACTCCCCCGTTTTGTAGAGTCCGACCAAGGGAGTCAGTTCACCGGTCAAGTAATGCAGAACGCCCTCAGGCTCTTGGGCATTGAGGGAAAGTGGCACGTAGCATACAATCCCCAGTCATCCGGGATTGTTGAGCGTATGAATCGGACCCTCAAGGAAAAGCTGAGGAAAGAGACAATGGGCTCGCCCCAGAAATGGGCGGAGGTCCTGCCTTTAGTCCTCATGGGGATCCGAGCCAGCCAGTCCAAAAGCACGGGGTATTCCCCGCACGAGTTAATGGCTGGAAGGATCATGCGAACACCCACCCATGTGCTAGCCCCGGTGCTCACTGAGGGCCAGCTCCGAGAGGTGAAACGGGACAAATTCGCCCAAACCCTCTTGGAGCGCCTGAGACAGATTTATGGGCAGGCGGCTGGGAACATGGGAAGACAGCACCAGGGAAATAAACTGTTGTTGGAACCTCGGAAACAACAAGAGTGGGTAGTCGGGGACCAGGTCATGGTCCGAAACTACGCCAGGGTAGGGAGTTTTGAACCACTGTACATGGGGCCATACAGCATTGTAGACAAAGCCAGCCCCATGGTTTATGCAGTGAAGACGCCCCGACGTACCAAATGGTTTCACATCAACCAGTGTAAACTGTTTAAACCGGGTACACCAGGGCCACCAAAGGGGACCAGGTCTGAGAACAAAGATCCTCAGCCTGTAACAGAGTCACAGACCACACAGGCTGGAGCAGTAGCCTGCGTGAAGGGAGAGGCCATCCCATTGGAGTGGGAGGTCTCATCTTTTGAATGGGATTTAGGCAGGGGAGAGCCCGAACAGCTCAACCTCGCTTTAGACCCAATCACGGAGGAGGAAGAGTCAGAGGACGGCAGTCCCGCCCTCGACTCAAGCTTGGGGGAGGTAGGGAGTGGGGGTGAAGACTCGTTACCTGTAGGGACAGGTGAGGTGGAGTCGGAAGCCACAGATCCCGACCCCGGGGGGGCGGAGCCTGAGGAAGGGGAGCTGGAGCCGGCAGCTGTGGAGGAACCACAGGCTGTGACGGTAACAGTCATGACCCCAGGTCCATCGGCCCCGGGAGCCCAACCCAAAGCAGCCCCTCGTAGGTCAGCTCGAGCGCCCCAGCCCAGAAAATTTTGGCCAGATTCTCCCCATCCTCCCCAACCACGGTTTAAAGCAGCCCCAGGAAGACATGATCCCCGTTCAGCAGCGACAGGCTGCGGGGGATCAAGGCCAAAGATCAATGCAGCCCCACTGCAGGGTGTGGCACACGACAGACCTCACAGGGATTCGGAAAGCCGCCCCACGGAGGGCGGCGCTGTACATAAGTTAAGATAGGTAATTATGGTCATAGTTTAAGGAATGTAAAGTATATGGTGTTAAGAGTACAATTTTGAAGTCTGCCCGGTATGTGTGTTTGTTAGGGAGCGGGGTCCAGGAACCCGCGCGTCCAATTAATTTAGGCCAGCACCTATCGGGAGCCCGGCTACATCATTTTGTTGGTTACAGAAACCTGGGATACGATGGAAAGGATTGTCGTCGCGTTCATGGCGATCGGGTGCGGGTGGGCCTACCGAGGCCGCACCAAGGACGTCATCATTTTCGGGTGCTCCGGGGACACGGCCCCCATCGCAACGGATGGGACGGGGGAGCGAGAGGTAGAGGAAACCGCCACCTACTTCCACCAAGGGAGATGGCCAGGTTGGCTGGGAACGAATTCTACGGAATATTCCAGCAATTTCGGTTTTGCCTACCAAGAGACTTCATTAACGTGCCCTCGAGTGAGGATCCTAGCGCCCAGAGTCAGCGTCACCGTGGGAAAGAGGATTTGTCTGGTGTGCAATGGGAACGTACCACCAAGGCGATGGTGGTGGCTACGAAAGCTGGGAAAGGACATGAGAAACTCTACGGTCGAGTGGGAGCGACTGGGTAATAATACCCATCGGACTATTACGGGAACTCACGGACAATTACGTGTGTGTTGGGACAAATGGTGGGAACCGGATGAGGGAATATATGTCTGTATGTGGGGTTCGAGACGCGTCTGCCCCAAGGGCGTGTCCATCTTCTTCCAGAGGCAGTGGCAGGATGAAGGGAAGGGGATGAGATGGGATGTTAGCACTCGAGCGTGCGGAGCCCCATACTCCCCTATTCCGGTGAACGCCACTGAACTCATCACCCGCCCACGCAAGCCCCTGCCCACGCTTCCGGTAGCACTAGCCCAGAAAGGAGGGTGCCCAACCACCACCAGGGGACCCGGGAACGGTTTAGTATTGGTACCCACCCGTCAGGTGCTGTACCAAGGGGTACACTACGCGGTGGCCTCAGTGATTTTAAATCTCACTGAGGTAAGATTGCCGGAGTGGTGTCCCAAAGAAACGGAACAATTATACCAGGTCCTGTTAACCAGTATGTTTAGACAATTTTACGAATTTGATTTTGCCGACATCGACAGAGACAAATTATACACCACACCGCCAGAAGTTTTGGATCGAGTCGGGAGGCAAAGAAGGGGTACTGTAAATGACATATTCACTGCTTTTAATACCGGGACATCTGTTGTCAACGCTCTAGATAACGTGGAACTGCAGACACAGATCAACGGTTTAAAAGCCCAGTTAAGGAACATATTGACAGACGAAAACAAGGTCGTGGGTTCTGAGTTGCATGAGGACCAGGCCATGACACTACACTTTAAGGACATAATTGCTGAGCTGGAGAAACACGCGAGAACGGTAAATGCACTCATTAAGGAGGATCGGAATGCGTCCGATCAAGCTGCGCAAAACGAGGCCTGTGTGCTGTACGGGGCGTGGTTATTGGGCGAGGGCCGCAGTAATCTTGAGGATTTAAAACAGGGTTTGGTCCCGTCCTGGATCAGCAACAAGCACTTGCAAGCGCTCCACCCTTTTGAGAATGCATTAAGCCCGTGCCAGCTCAGACTAGCCGCAGAAGCATACCCAGTTCCAGTGGACTGCGGACATTCGAATCACACTATTATGGGAATAGTAGTAAGAATGCCGGTGTTGGGTCCCGCAGCAAAGCCCGCCCCGGTATACAGAGTAGAGAACATTGGAGTCATTCAGGGGGGCGCACACATTCGTTACGCAGTGGTCCCGCCTTACGTCATCAGATGGGAGCGTACGATGACAGGCACCGACCTCTCGGGATGTCGGAGCCGGGGAGCACACATCATCCTGTGTCCCCAGCACTTGAATGCCTTTTTGAAACCACAGTGCGGGTTCAGAACCGCTAGCGCGAAGCCGGTGAATTGCACCATGGAGGCAATGGCAGAGGACCATGTGCCCCCACAGGTAGCATATATCGGGGGTGGGACATACTGCGTCACCACTGCAGCGCCTCAGTACCGATATGGACAACACGAGTGGTGTTCGGTCGGTGATAGCAGTTTCTGTTTCAAACCCAGGGCCGAGGTTCAAGTGGCACAACAACGAATTGTTCCCATTCCTGCGCCCTCCACTGTACACATCACTATCAAAGAGAATTTCACAGACTTACAACGATTTGTCGCGCATTTTGGTTATGTCATTCCCCCTCTTCCCGAACACCTCACCAAGGTTTTAAAAGCCGTTATAGTTTCGCAGAAACATTTCTATACACTGGAGCAGAAGACTTTAGAGATAGGAAAAGACATATTGGATATAACCATCCCACCATGGTGGGACTTGTTCACCAACATAGAGGTCCCCGCCTGGATTAGAATAGCATCCCATATCCTAGTAGTATGTCAGGTTTTGATTGTGATATTTTTGCTCTTCGTGCATTGCAAAAGAGGCAAACGCCTCCAGAGGCACGAGAACACAGGAGAATGGAGAGAACGCTATGTGCAGATGGGGGAAGCAGATACCCCACTCTAAGCTGCTAGTATAAGATTAAGCGTCCCTCCATTTAAAAAATAAATTTTTTTTTTTTTTTGATTGTTTTGGGTTATAAGGAAATAAGTATTGTCATGTTATTAGTTGTTCTTAAGTTTTTTTGGATTAATAAAAGATGCATGCAGATGGCGCAAAAGGGTATCAACCCCTGCCCATCTGACAGGTGAAGGTGTTATAGTTTAAGATTTGCTGTCTATGATTCCAAATGTGCATGAGGTAATTTTCATTTTTCTCCGGAAATGGGAACTGCATGTGTCGTGAGGGGCATAGATAGTTAAGTGCCAGGAATGTTTGGATGTGGGGAATCAGGGAAAATTTGCTCATCAAGGATTATTGATACTTTAAGCAAGCTATCAGTATCACAGGGGGGCCTGTAAGATTCGCAATTTTCAGCAAAAATCACGCAAGAAAACTGGATAAAATTAAGACTGTTTATTGACCAAAGTAAGCTTGCACAGAAAAACCTTTGATAAAAGGGCATACAAAATGGCCGCCAGGCCCCGTGATCAGTTTATGAACCATTTTATTTCTGTTACTGCAAGCCAGACAGGCTTGTGGATTGAAGACAGTGAGCCCACGAAAGCCAATCTCTGGGAACCGAAACTCAGAGCAACAGCATACATATTCAATGGATTATAAGTACAGGATGGGGCCCATCAAGATATGGGCGGACAATGTAAAAACACTTATACCCATTTATCGTACAAAGGAAAAACCGTTTAGCAGCCATCAAGGAAAATGCCCGGACCGATCAATATGCGAACCGAGCCACGGTGACAATGCAAAAGACATTGAAAGACATTATCGGCCAGGAAGGCCAGTTTAAGTTATCACCGGCTCCGTTACAAGACAAAGCGCCCCTGCAGAGATTTCTGCCCGCCAAAATTAATACAAAGACAGGACTATGATTTGGCGGGAGATAAGACTGTCCCAAAAGAGTATAACTATGGATTGAAAGTCCATCTAAGTTACTTCGGACTTCGGGTTACTTGAACAACTTCTTCTTCACTGCCACGGCTTTCTTGTTGGGCGACTTCAGGCTTCCATTTTCTTCAAGAACTTTCTTCTACGAGGAACGAACGAAGGGCGGACGGTGCCCGGATCGGCGCCTCTTCCACTTCGGCAGATCGATGAAAACGTTTTCGTCTTTTTAAAGACGGACGGTTTCGGTAAAAGGACAACGTGGTCGGTGTTCAGCCAAACAAGGCTCGGCCACGACGAGAAGACGACGAGGGTGGCCCGGGTACTGGGGTCGGGAGATCATCGACGACCCAGGCCGACGGAGAAGAAACCCTCTGGAGAACCGGCGATCGATGCCACAAGATTCTCCCAAGTGCATAGCCTGCATCTGGGTCTGCTCCATGAACCCAAATTGACTTGGTGGATCTCAACCTTAACGAGCGCTCATCGAGGCTGGGTCTACCCCACCGCCTCGAGGGAGGAGAGAATATCGACTGCGCCAGAAGTTTCCAAATCCACGTGACGACGGAAAGCGGTGCCAAAAAGGCTGCGAACCCCCCTTTCTCGCGATTTCGAGAGTGGTGAGCATGATCCCAAGTTCCCCAGGTCGAAACTTAGTTTAGGTATAGGGGAGGGAGTTAAGGGAAATCGTAATGTGTTTCCCCTTTTTCGATGTGCCGTGTGTTCCCCATTTCCATAGTCAAGTTCATAAATTTGTGCATGATTGTAGTAACTTTAATCTGTGCCTATGATATGTATTTTGTAATGCTTCAAACTGTTTAAAAATAAAAGCATCCATTTCGTGCAATTCAACCTGGTCTATTGAGTTCTTTCTCTGCACTACTGTTCTCTGCACCTAAGTCCAAGGTCTAGAACCGTAGGGGGGAGTGGGTCGAACCACTCAAGGGTAATTATTGCACGAAGCCTGGCAGGAGACCAGAAAGAGCAAGAGAAACCCCCTACACCCTGAACAGGGAGACAGGGCCTCGGTTTAACATCCCCCTGAACAGGGAGACGGGGCCTCGGTTTAACATCCCCTGAACAGGGAGACGGGGCCTCGGTTTAACATCCCCTGAAGAGGGAGACGGGGCCTCGGTTTAACATCCCCCTGAACAGGGAGACGGGGCCTCGGTTTAACATCCCCCTGAACAGGGAGACGGGGCCTCGGTTTAACATCCCCCTGAACAGGGAGACGGGGCCTTGGTTTAACATCCCCTGAACAGGGTGACGGGGCCTCGGTTTAACATCCCCCTGAACAGGGTGACGGGGCCTCGGTTCAACATCCCCCTGAACAGGGAGACGGGGCCTCGGTTTAACATCCCCCTGAACAGGGAGACGGGGCCTCGGTTTAACATCCCCTGAATAGGGAGACGGGACCTCGGTTTAACATCCCCCTGAACAGGGAGACGGGGCCTCGGTTCAACATCCCCCTGAACAGGGGGACGGGACCTCGGTTTAACATCCCCTGAACAGGGAGACGGGGCCTCAGTTAAACTTCCCCTGAACAGGGAGACGGGGCCTCGGTTTAACACCCCCCTGAACAGGGAGACGGGGTCTCGGTTTAACACCCCCCTGAACAGGGAGACGGGGCCTCGGTTAAACATCCCCTGAACAGGGAGACGGGGCCTCGGTTTAACATCCCCTGAACAGGGAGACGGGGTCTCGGTTTAACACCCCCCTGAACAGGGAGACGGGGCCTCGGTTTAACATCCCCCTGAACAGGGAGACGGGGCCTCGGTTTAACATCCCCCTGAACAGGGAGACGGGGCCTCGGTTAAACATCCCCTGAACAGGCAGACGGGGCCTCGGTTTAACATCCCCTGAACAGGGAGACGGGGCCTCGGTTAAACTTCCCCTGAACAGGGAGACGGGGCCTCGGTTTAACATCCCCTGAACAGGGAGACGGGGCCTCGGTTTAACATCCCACTGAACAGGGTGACGGGGCCTCGGTTTAACATCCCCTGAACAGGGAGACGGGGCCTCGGTTTAACATCCCCCTGAATAGGGAGACGGGGCCTCGGTTTAACATCCCCCTGAACAGGGAGACGGGGCCTCGGTTTAACATCCCCCTGAACAGGGAGACGGGGCCTCTGTTTAACATCCCCCTGAACAGGGAGACGGGGCCTCGGTTTAACATCCCCCTGAACAGGGTGACGGGGCCTCGGTTTAACATCCCCCTGAACAGGGAGACGGGGCCTCGGTTTAACATCCCCCTGAACAGGGAGATGGGGTCTCGGTTTAACATCCCCCTGAACAGGGAGACGGGGCCTCTGTTTAACATCCCCCTGAACAGGGAGACGGGGCCTCGGTTTAACATCCCCCTGAACAGGGAGACGGGGCCTCGGTTTAACATCCCCCTGAACAGGGAGACGGAGCCTCGGTTTAACATCCCCTGAACAGGGAGATGGGGCCTCGGTTTAACATCCCCCTGAATAGGGAGACGGGGCCTCGGTTTAACATCCCCTGAACAGGGAGACGGGGCCTCGGTTGAACATCCCCTGAACAGGGAGACGGGGTCTCGGTTTAACATCCCGTGAACAGGGAGACGGGGCCTCAATTTAACATCCCCCTGTACAGGGAGACGGGGCCACGGTTTAACATCCCCGTGAACAGGGAGACGTGGCCTCGATTAAACATCCCCCTGAACAGGGAGACGGGGCCACGGTTTATCATCCCCCCTGAACAGGGAGACGGGGCCTCGGTTTAACATCCCCCTGAACAGGGAGACCGGGCCTCGGTTTAACATCCCCTGAAAAGGGAGACGGGGCCTCGGTTTAACATCCCCCTGAACAGGGAGACGGGGCCTCGGTTTAACATCCCCCTGAACAGGGAGACGGGGCCTCTGTTTAACATCCCCCTGAACAGGGAGACGGGGCCTCGGTTTAACATCCCCCTGAACAGGGAGACGGGGCCTCTGTTTAACATCCCCCTGAACAGGGAGACGGGGCCTTGGTTTAACATCCCCCTGAACAGGGTGACGGGGCCTCTGTTTAACATCCCCCTGAACAGGGAGACGGGGCCTCGGTTTAACATCCCCCTGAACAGGGTGACGGGGCCTCGGTTTAACATCCCCCTGAACAGGGAGACGGGGCCTCGGTTTAACATCCCCCTGAACAGGGAGACGGGGTCTCGGTTTAACATCCCCCTGAACAGGGAGACGGGGCCTCTGTTTAACATCCCCCTGAACAGTGAGACGGGGCCTCGGTTTAACATCCCCCTGAACAGGGAGACGGGGCCTCGGTTTAACATCCCCTGAACAGGGAGATGGGGCCTCGGTTTAACAACCCCCTGAATAGGGAGACGGGGCCTCGGTTTAACATCCCCTGAACAGGGAGACGGGGCCTCGGTTTAACATCCCCTGAACAGGGAGACGGGGCCTCGGTTTAACATCCCCCTGAATAGGGAGACGGGCCTCGGTTTAACATTCCCTGAACAGGGAGGCGGGGCCTCGGTTTAACATCCCCTGAACAGGGAGACGGGGTCTCCGTTTAACATCCCCCTGAATAGGGAGACGAGGCCTCGGTTTAACATCCCCCTGAATAGGGAGACAGGCCTCGGTTTAACATCCCCCTGAACAGGGAGACGGGGCCTCGGTTTAACATCCCCCTGAACAGGGAGACGGGGCCTCGGTTTAACATCTCCCTGAACAGGGAGACGGGGCCTCGGTTTAACATCCCCTGAACAGGGAGACGGGGCCTCGGTTTAACATCCCCTGAACAGGGAGATGGCGCCTCGGTTTAACATCCCCTGAACAGGGAGACGGGGCCTCAGTTTAACATCCCCCTGAACAGGGAGATGGGGCCTCGGTTTAACATCCCCTGAACAGGGAGACGGGGCCTCGGTTTAACATCCCCTGAACAGGGAGACGGGGCCTCAGTTTAACATCCCCTGAACAGGGAGATGGGGCCTCGGTTTAACATCCCCTGAACAGGGAGACGGGGCCTCAGTTTAACATCCCCCTGAACAGGGAGATGGGGCCTCGGTTTAACATCCCCTGAACAGGGAGACGGGGCCTCGGTTTAACATCCCCTGAACAGGGAGATGGGGCCTCGGTTTAACATCCCCTGAACAGGGAGACGGGGCCTCAGTTTAACATCCCCCTGAACAGGGAGATGGGGCCTCGGTTTAACATCCCCTGAACAGGGAGACGGGGCCTCGGATTAACATCCCATTAACAGGGAGACGGGGCCTCGGTTTAACATCCCGTGAACAGGGAGACGGGGCCTCGGTTTAACATCCCCCTGAACAGGGAGACGGGGCCTCGGTTTAACATCCCCCTGAACAGGGAGACGGGGCCTCGGTTTAACATCCCACTGAACAGGGAGACGGGGCCTCGCTTTAACATCCCCTGAACAGGGAGACGGGGCCTCGGTTTAACATCCCCCTGAACAGGGAGACGGGGCCTCGGTTTAACATCCCCCTGAACAGGGAGATGGGGCCTCGGTTTAACATCCCCTGAACAGGGAGACGGGGCTTCGGTTTAACATCCCCTGAACAGGGAGATGGGGCCTCGGTTTAACAGCCCCCTGAACAGGGAGACGGGGCCTCGGTTTAACATCCCCTGAACAGGGAGACGGGGCTTCGGTTTAACATCCCCTGAACAGGGAGATGGGGCCTCGGTTTAACATCCCCTGAACAGGGAGACGGGGCTTCGGTTTAACATCCCCCTGAACAGGGAGACGGGACCTCGGTTTAACATCCCCTGAATAGGGAGACGGGGCCTCGGTTTAACATCTCCCTGAACAGGGAGACGGAGCCTCGGTTTAACATCTCCCTGAACAGGGAGTCGGGGCCTCCGTTCAACATCCCTCTGAACAGGGAGACGGGGCCTCGGTTTAACTTCCAGCTGAACAGTGAGACGGGACCTCGGTTTAACATCCACGTGAACAGGGAGACGTGGCCTCGATTAAACATCCCCCTGAACAGGGAGACGGGGCCACGGTTTATCATCCCCCTGAACAGGGAGACGGGGCCTCGGTTTAACATCCCCCTGAACAGGGAGACGAGGCCTCGGTTCAACATCCCCCTGAACAGGGAGACGGGGCCTCGGATTAACCTACCCTGAACAGGGAGACGGGGCCTTGGTTTAACATGCCCTGAAAAGAGAGACGGGGCCTCGGTTTAACATCCCCCTGAACAGGGAGACGGGGCCTCGGTTTAACATACCCCTGAACAGGGAGACGGGGCCTCGATTTAACATCCCCCTGAACAGGGAGACGGGGCCTCGGTTTAACATCCCCCTGAACAGGGAGACGGGGCCTCGGTTTAACATCCGCCTGAACAGGGAGACGGGGCCTCGGATTAACCTACCCTGAACAGGGAGACGGGGCCTTGGTTTAACATGCCCTGAAAAGAGAGACGGGGCCTCGGTTTAACATCCCCCTGAACAGGGAGACGGGGCCTCGGTTTAACATACCCCTGAACAGGGAGACGGGGCCTCGGTTTAACATCCCCCTGAACAGGGAGACGGGGCCTCGGTTTAACATCCCCCTGAACAGGGAGACGGGGCCTCGGTTTAACATCCGCCTGAACAGGTAGACGGGGCCTCGGATTAACATCCCCTGAACAGGGAGACCGGGCTCCTCGGTTGAACATCCCCCTGAACAGGGAGACGGGGCCTCGGTTTAACACTCCTGAACAGGGAGACGGGGCCTCGGTTTAACATCCCCCCTGAACAGGGAGACGGGGCCTCGGTTTAACATCTCCCTGAACAGGGAGACGGGGCCTCGGTTTAACATCCCCTGAACAGGGAGACGGGGCCTCGGTTTAACATCCCCCTGAACAGGGAGACAGGCCTCGGTTTAACATTCCCTGAACAGGGAGACGGGGCTTCGGTTTAACATCCCCTGAACAGGGAGATGGTGCCTCGGTTTAACAGCCCCCTGAACAGGGAGATGAGGCCTCGGTTTAACATCCCGTTAACAGGGAGACCGGGCCTCGGTTTAACATCCCCGTGAACAGGAAGACGTGGCCTCGATTAAACATCCCCCTGAACAGGGAGACGGGGCCTCGGTTTATCATCCCCCCTGAACAGGGAGACGGGGCCTCGGTTTAACATCCCCCTGAACAGGGAGACGGGGCCTCGGTTTAACATCCCCCTGAACAGGGAGACGGGGCCTCGGTTTAACATCCCCCTGAACAGGGAGACGGGGCCTCGCTTTAACATCCCCTGAACAGGGAGACGGGGCCTCGGTTTAACATCCCCCTGAACAGGGAGACGGGGCCTCGGTTTAACATCCCCCTGAACAGGGAGAAGGGGCCTCGGTTTAACATCCCCTGAACAGGGAGACGGGGCTTCGGTTTAACATCCCCTGAACAGGGAGACGTGGCCTCGGTTTAACAGCCCCCTGAACAGGGAGACGGGGCCTCGGTTTAACATCCCCTGAACAGGGAGACGGGGCTTCGGTTTAACATCCCCTGAACAGGGAGATGGGGCCTCGGTTTAACAGCCCCCTGAACAGGGAGACGGGGCCTCGGATTAACATCCCCTGAACAGGGAGACGGGGCCTCGGTTTATCATCCCCCCTGAACAGGGAGACGGGGCCTCGGTTTAACATCCCCTGAACAGGGAGACGGGGCTTCGGTTTAACACCCCCTGAACAGGGAGATGGGGCCTCGGTTTTACATCCCCCTGAACGGGGAGACGGGGCCTCGGTTTAACATCCCCTGAACAGGGAGACGGGGCCTCGGTTTAACATCCCCTGAACAGGGAGACGGGGCCGCGGTTTAACATCCCCTTAAACAGTGAGACGGGGCCTCGGTTTAACATCCCCCTGAACAGGGAAACGGGGCTTCGGTTTAACATCCCCCTGAACAGGCAGACGGGGCCTCGTTTTAACATCCCCCTGAACAGGGAGACGGGGCCTCGGTTTAACATCCCCCCTGAACAGGGAGACGGGGCCTCGGTTTAACATCCCCTGAACAGGGAGATGGGGCCTCGGTTTAACAGCCCCCTGAACAGGGAGACGGGGCCTCGGTTCAACATCCCGTTAACAGGGAGACCGGGCCTCGGTTTAACATCCCGTTAACAGGGAGACGGGGCCTCGGTTTAACATCCCCGTGAACAGGAAGACGTGGCCTCGATTAAACATCCCCCTGAACAGGGAGACGGAGCCTCGGTTTATCATCCCCCCTGAACAGGGAGACGGGGCCTCGGTTTAACATCCCCCTGAACAGGGAGACGGGGCCTCGGTTTAACATCCCCCTGAACAGGGAGACGGGGCCTCGGTTTAACATCCCCCTGAACAGGGAGACGGGGCCTCAGTTAAACTTCCCCTGAACAGGGAGACGGGGCCTCGGTTTAACATCCCCCTGAACAGGGAGACGGGGCCTCAGTTAAACTTCCCCTGAACAGGGAGACGGGGCCTCGGTTTAACATCCCCTGAACAGGGAGACGGGGCCTCGGTTTAACATCCCCTGAACAGGGAGACGGGGCCTCGGTTTAACATCCCCCTGAACAGGGTGACGGGGCCTCGGTTTAACATCCCCCTGAACAGGGAGACGGTGCCTCGGTTTAACATCCCCCTGAACAGGGAGACGGGGTCTCGGTTTAACATCCCCCTGAATAGGGAGACGGGGCCTCGGTTTAACATCCCCTGAACAGGGAGACGGGGCCTCGGTTTAACATCCCCTGAACAGGGAGACGGGGCCTCGGTTTAACATCCCCCTGAATAGGGAGACGGGCCTCGGTTTAACATTCCCTGAACAGGGAGGCGGGGCCTCGGTTTAACATCCCCTGAACAGGGAGACGGGGTCTCCGTTTAACATCCCCCTGAATAGGGAGACGGGGCCTCGGTTTAACATCCCCCTGAATAGGGAGACAGGCCTCGGTTTAACATCCCCCTGAACAGGGAGACGGGGCCTCGGTTTAACATCCCCCTGAACAGGGAGACGGGGCCTCGGTTTAACATCTCCCTGAACAGGGAGACGGGGCCTCGGTTTAACATCCCCTGAACAGGGAGACGGGGCCTCGGTTTAACATCCCCTGAACAGGGAGATGGCGCCTCGGTTTAACATCCCCTGAACAGGGAGACGGGGCCTCAGTTTAACATCCCCCTGAACAGGGAGATGGGGCCTCGGTTTAACATCCCCTGAACAGGGAGACGGGGCCTCGGTTTAACATCCCCTGAACAGGGAGACGGGGCCTCAGTTTAACATCCCCTGAACAGGGAGATGGGGCCTCGGTTTAACATCCCCTGAACAGGGAGACGGGGCCTCAGTTTAACATCCCCCTGAACAGGGAGATGGGGCCTCGGTTTAACATCCCCTGAACAGGGAGACGGGGCCTCGGTTTAACATCCCCTGAACAGGGAGATGGGGCCTCGGTTTAACATCCCCTGAACAGGGAGACGGGGCCTCAGTTTAACATCCCCCTGAACAGGGAGATGGGGCCTCGGTTTAACATCCCCTGAACAGGGAGATGGGGCCTCGGTTTAACATCCCCCTGAACAGGGAGACGGGGCCTCGGATTAACATCCCATTAACAGGGAGACGGGGCCTCGGTTTAACATCCCGTGAACAGGGAGACGGGGCCTCGGTTTAACATCCCCCTGAACAGGGAGACGGGGCCTCGGTTTAACATCCCCCTGAACAGGGAGACGGGGCCTCGGTTTAACATCCCCCTGAACAGGGAGACGGGGCCTCGCTTTAACATCCCCTGAACAGGGAGACGGGGCCTCGGTTTAACATCCCCCTGAACAGGGAGACGGGGCCTCGGTTTAACATCCCCCTGAACAGGGAGATGGGGCCTCGGTTTAACATCCCCTGAACAGGGAGACGGGGCTTCGGTTTAACATCCCCTGAACAGGGAGATGGGGCCTCGGTTTAACAGCCCCCTGAACAGGGAGACGGGGCCTCGGTTTAACATCCCCTGAACAGGGAGACGGGGCTTCGGTTTAACATCCCCTGAACAGGGAGATGGGGCCTCGGTTTAACATCCCCTGAACAGGGAGACGGGGCTTCGGTTTAACATCCCCCTGAACAGGGAGACGGGACCTCGGTTTAACATCCCCTGAATAGGGAGACGGGGCCTCGGTTTAACATCTCCCTGAACAGGGAGACGGAGCCTCGGTTTAACATCTCCCTGAACAGGGAGTCGGGGCCTCCGTTCAACATCCCTCTGAACAGGGAGACGGGGCCTCGGTTTAACTTCCAGCTGAACAGTGAGACGGGACCTCGGTTTAACATCCACGTGAACAGGGAGACGTGGCCTCGATTAAACATCCCCCTGAACAGGGAGACGGGGCCACGGTTTATCATCCCCCTGAACAGGGAGACGGGGCCTCGGTTTAACATCCCCCTGAACAGGGAGACGAGGCCTCGGTTCAACATCCCCCTGAACAGGGAGACGGGGCCTCGGATTAACCTACCCTGAACAGGGAGACGGGGCCTTGGTTTAACATGCCCTGAAAAGGGAGACGGGGCCTCGGTTTAACATCCCCCTGAACAGGGAGACGGGGCCTCGGTTTAACATACCCCTGAACAGGGAGACGGGGCCTCGATTTAACATCCCCCTGAACAGGGAGACGGGGCCTCGGTTTAACATCCCGCTGAACAGGGAGACGGGGCCTCGGTTTAACATCCCCCTGAACAGGGAGACGGGGCCTCGGTTTAACATCCGCCTGAACAGGGAGACGGGGCCTTGGATTAACATCCCCTGAACAGGGAGACCGGGCTCCTCGGTTGAACATCCCCCTGAACAGGGAGACGGGGCCTCGGTTTAACACCCCTGAACAGGGAGACGGGGCCTCGGTTTAACATCCCCCCTGAACAGGGAGTCGGGGCCTCGGTTTAACATCCCCCTGAACAGGGAGACGGGGCCTCGCTTTAACATCCCCTGAACAGGGAGACGGGGCCTCGGTTTAACATCCCCCTGAACAGGGAGACGGGGCCTCGGTTTAACATCCCCCTGAACAGGGAGATGGGGCCTCGGTTTAACATCCCCTGAACAGGGAGACGGGGCTTCGGTTTAACATCCCCTGAACAGGGAGATGGGGCCTCGGTTTAACAGCCCCCTGAACAGGGAGACGGGGCCTCGGTTTAACATCCCCTGAACAGGGAGACGGGGCTTCGGTTTAACATCCCCTGAACAGGGAGATGGGGCCTCGGTTTAACATCCCCTGAACAGGGAGACGGGGCTTCGGTTTAACATCCCCCTGAACAGGGAGACGGGACCTCGGTTTAACATCCCCTGAATAGGGAGACGGGGCCTCGGTTTAACATCTCCCTGAACAGGGAGACGGAGCCTCGGTTTAACATCTCCCTGAACAGGGAGTCGGGGCCTCCGTTCAACATCCCTCTGAACAGGGAGACGGGGCCTCGGTTTAACTTCCAGCTGAACAGTGAGACGGGACCTCGGTTTAACATCCACGTGAACAGGGAGACGTGGCCTCGATTAAACATCCCCCTGAACAGGGAGACGGGGCCACGGTTTATCATCCCCCTGAACAGGGAGACGGGGCCTCGGTTTAACATCCCCCTGAACAGGGAGACGAGGCCTCGGTTCAACATCCCCCTGAACAGGGAGACGGGGCCTCGGATTAACCTACCCTGAACAGGGAGACGGGGCCTTGGTTTAACATGCCCTGAAAAGGGAGACGGGGCCTCGGTTTAACATCCCCCTGAACAGGGAGACGGGGCCTCGGTTTAACATACCCCTGAACAGGGAGACGGGGCCTCGATTTAACATCCCCCTGAACAGGGAGACGGGGCCTCGGTTTAACATCCCGCTGAACAGGGAGACGGGGCCTCGGTTTAACATCCCCCTGAACAGGGAGACGGGGCCTCGGTTTAACATCCGCCTGAACAGGGAGACGGGGCCTTGGATTAACATCCCCTGAACAGGGAGACCGGGCTCCTCGGTTGAACATCCCCCTGAACAGGGAGACGGGGCCTCGGTTTAACACCCCTGAACAGGGAGACGGGGCCTCGGTTTAACATCCCCCCTGAACAGGGAGACGGGGCCTCGGTTTAACATCTCCCTGAACAGGGAGACGGGGCCTCGGTTTAACATCCCCTGAACAGGGAGACGGGGCTTCGGTTTAACATCCCCTGAACAGGGAGATGGGGCCTCGGTTTAACAGCCCCCTGAACAGGGAGACGAGGCCTCGGTTTAACATCCCGTTAACAGGGAGACGGGGCATCGGTTCAACATCCCGTTAACAGGGAGACCGGGCCTCGGTTTAACATCCCGTTAACAGGGAGACGGGGCCTCGGTTTAACATCCCCGTGAACAGGAAGACGTGGCCTCGATTAAACATCCCCCTGAACAGGGAGACGGGGCCTTGGTTTATCATCCCCCCTGAACAGGGAGACGGGGCCTCGGTTTAACATACCACTGAACAGGGAGACGGGGCCTCGGTTTAACATCCCCCTGAACAGGGAGACGGGGCCTCGGTTTAACATCCCCCTGAACAGGGAGACGGGGCCTCGGTTTAACATCCCCCTGAACAGGGAGACGGGGCCTCGCTTTAACATCCCCTGAACAGGGAGACGGGGCCTCGGTTTAACATCCCCCTGAACAGGGAGACGGGGCCTCGGTTTAACATCCCCCTGAACAGGGAGACGGGGCCTCGGTTTAACATCCCCTGAACAGGGAGACGGGGCCTCGGTTTAACATCCCCCTGAACAGGGAGACAGGGCCTCGGTTTAACATCCCCCTGAACAGGGAGACGGGGCCTCGGTTTAACATCCCCTGAACAGGGAGACGGGGCCTCGGTTTAACATCCCCCTGAACAGGGAGACGGGGCCTCGGTTTAACATCCCCCTGAACAGGGAGACGGGGCTTCGGTTTAACATCCCCTGAACAGGGAGACGGGGCCTCGGTTTAACAGCCCCCTGAACAGGGAGACGGGGCCTCGGTTTAACATCCCCTGAACAGGGAGACGGGGCTTTGGTTTAACATCCCCTGAACAGGGAGATGGGGCCTCGGTTTAACATCCCCCTGAACAGGGAGACGGGGCCTCGGTTTAACATCCCCTGAACAGGGAGACGGGGCCTCGGTTTAACATCCCCCTGAACAGGGAGACGGGGCCTCGGTTTAACATCCCCTGAACAGGGAGACGGGGCCTCGGTTTAACATCCCCCTGAACAGGGAGACGGGGCTTCGGTTTAACATCCCCTGAACAGGGAGACGGGGCCTCGGTTTAACAGCCCCCTGAACAGGGAGACGGGGCCTCGGTTTAACATCCCCTGAACAGGGAGACGGGGCTTTGGTTTAACATCCCCTGAACAGGGAGATGGGGCCTCGGTTTAACAGCCCCCTGAACAGGGAGACGGGGCCTCGGTTTAACATCCCCTGAACAGGGAGACGGGGCCTCGGTTTATCATCCCCCCTGAACAGGGAGACGGGGCCTCGGTTTAACATCCCCTGAACAGGGAGACGGGGCTTCGGTTTAACACCCCCTGAACAGGGAGATGGGGCCTCGGTTTTACATCCCCCTGAACGGGGAGACGGGGCCTCGGTTTAACATCCCCTGAACAGGGAGACGGGGCCTCGGTTTAACGTCCCCCTGAACAGGGAGACGGGGCCTCGGTTTAACATCCCCTGAACAGGGAGACGGGGCCGCGGTTTAACATCCCCTTAAACAGTGAGACGGGGCCTCGGTTTAACATCCCCCTGAACAGGGAAACGGGGCTTCGGTTTAACATCCCCCTGAACAGGCAGACGGGGCCTCGTTTTAACATCCCCCTGAACAGGGAGACGGGGCCTCGGTTTAACATCCTCCCTGAACAGGGAGACGGGGCCTCGGTTTAACATCCCCTGAACAGGGAGACGAGGCTTCGGTTTATCATCCCCTGAACAGGGAGATGGGGCCTCGGTTTAACAGCCCCCTGAACAGGGAGACGGGGCCTCGGTTCAACATCCCTTTAACAGGGAGACCGGGCCTCGGTTTAACATCCCGTTAACAGGGAGACGGGGCCTCGGTTTAACATCCCCGTGAACAGGAAGACGTGGCCTCGATTAAACATCCCCCTGAACAGGGAGACGGTGCCTCGGTTTATCATCCCCCCTGAACAGGGAGACGGGGCCTCGGTTTAACATCCCCCTGAACAGGGAGACGGGGCCTCGGTTTAACATCCCCCTGAACAGGGAGACGGGGCCTCGGTTTAACATCCCCCTGAGCAGTGAGACGGGGCCTCGGTTTAACATCCCCTGAACAGTGAGACGGGGCTTCGGTTTAACATCCCCTGAACAGGGAGACGGGGCCTCGGTTTAACATCCCCCTGAACAGGGAGACGGGCCGTCGCTTTAACATCCCCTGAACAGGGAGACGGGGCCTCGGTTTAACATCCCCCTGAACAGGGAGACGGGGCCTCGGTTTAACATCCCCCTGAACAGGGAGACGGGGCCTCGGTTTAACATCCCCCTGAACAGGGAGACGGGGCCTCGGTTTATCATCCCCCCTGAACAGGGAGACGGGCCGTCGCTTTAACATCCCCTGAACAGGGAGACGGGGCCTCGGTTTAACATCCCCCTGAACAGGGAGACGGGGCCTCGGTTTAACATCCCCCTGAACAGGGAGACGGGGCCTCGGTTTAACATCCCCTGAACAGGGAGACGGGGCTTCGGTTTAACATCCCCTGAACAGGGAGATGGGGCCTCGGTTTAACAGCCCCCTGAACAGGGAGACGGGGCCTCGGTTTAACATCCCCTGAACAGGGAGACGGGGCTTCGGTTTAACATCCCCTGAACAGGGAGATGGGGCCTCGGTTTAACAGCCCCCTGAACAGGGAGACGGGGCTTCGGTTTTACATCCCCCTGAACAGGGAGACGGGGCCTCGGTTTAACATCCCCCCTGAACAGAGAGACGGGGCCTCGGTTTAACAGCCCGCTGAACAGGGAGACGGGACCTCGGTTTAACATCCCCTGAATAGGGAGACGGGGCCTCGGTTTAACATCTCCCTGAACAGGGAGACGGAGCCTCGGTTTAACATCTCCCTGAACAGGGAGTCGGGGCCTCCGTTCAACATCCCTCTGAACAGGGAGACGGGGCCTCGGTTTAACTTCCACCTGAACAGTGAGACGGGACCTCGGTTTAACATCCACGTGAACAGGGAGACGTGGCCTCGATTAAACATCCCCCTGAACAGGGAGACGGGGCCACGGTTTATCATCCCGCTGAACAGGGAGACGGGGCCTCGGTTTAACATCCCCCTGAACAGGGAGACGGGGCCTCGGTTTAACATCCCCCTGAACAGGGAGACGGGGCCTCGGTTTAACATCCCCCTGAACAGGGAGACGGGGCCTCGATTTAACATCCCCCTGAACAGGGAGACGGGGCCTCGGTTTAACATCCCCCTCAACAGGGAGACGGGGTCTCGGTTTAACATCCCCTGAACAGGGAGACGAGGCCTCGTTTTAACATCCCCTGAACAGGGAGACGGGGCCTCGGTTTAACATCCCCCTGAACAGGGAGACGGGGCCTCGGTTTAACATCCCCTGAACAGGGAGACGGGGCCTCGTTTTAACATCCCCTGAACAGGGAGACGGGGCCTCGGTTTAACATCCCCCTGAACAGGGAGACGGGGCCTCGGTTTAACATCCCCCCTGAACAGGGAGACGGGGCCTCGGTTTAACATCCCCTGAACAGGGAGACGGGGCCTCGTTTTAACATCCCCTGAACAGGGAGACGGGACCTCGGTTTAACATCCCCTGAACAGGGAGACGGGGCCTCGGTTTAACATCCCCCTGAACAGGGAGACGGGGCCTCAGTTTAACATCCCTCTGAACAGGGAGACGGGGCCTCGGTTTAACATCCCCCCTGAACAGGGAGACGGGGCCTCGGTTTAACATCCACCTGAACAGGGTGACGGGGCCTCTGTTCAACATCCCCCTGAACAGGGAGACGGGGCCTCGGTTTAACATCCCCTGAACAGGGTGACGGGGCCTCGGTTTAACATCCACCTGAACAGGGTGACGGGGCCTCTGTTCAACATCCCCCTGAACAGGGAGACGGGGCCTCGGTTTAACATCCCTCTGAACAGGGAGACGGGGCCTCGGTTTAACATCCCCCCTGAACAGGGAGACGGGGCCTCGGTTTAACATCCCCTGAACAGGGAGACGGGGCCTCGGTTTAACATCTCCCAGGACAGGGAGACGGGGCCTCGGTTTAACATCCCCCTGAACAGGGAGACGGGGCCTCGGTTTAACATCCCCCTGAACAGGGAGACGGGGCTTCGGTTTAACATCCCCTGAACAGGGAGATGGGGCCTCGGTTTAACAGCCCCCTGAACAGGGAGACGGGGCCTCGGTTTAACATCCCCCTGAACAGGGAGACGGGGCCACGGTTTATCATCCCCCTGAACAGGGAGATGGGGCCTCGGTTTAACATCCCCTGAACAGGGAGACGGGGCCTCGGTTTATCATCCCCCCTGAACAGGGAGACGGGGCCTCGGTTTAACATCCCCTGAACAGGGAGACGGGGCTTCGGTTTAACACCCCCTGAACAGGGAGATGGGGCCTCGGTTTAACATCCCCCTGAACAGGGTGATGGGGCCACGGTTTAACATCCCCTGAACAGGGAGACGGGGCCTCGGTTTAACATCCCCTGAACAGGGAGACGGGGCCTCGGTTTAACATCCCCCTGAACAGGGAGACAGGGCCTCGGTTTTACAACCCCCCTGAACAGGGAGACGGGGCCTCGGTTTAACATCCCCTGAACAGGGAGACGGGGCCTCGGTTTAACTTCCCCCTGAACAGTGAGACGGGGCCCCTCGGTTTAACATCCCCCTGAACAGGGTGACGGGGCCACGGTTTAACATCCCCTGAACAGGGAGACGGGGCCTCGGTTTAACATCCCCCTGAACGGGGAGATGGGGCCTCGGTTTAACATCCCCTGAACAGGGAGACGGGGCCTCGGTTTAACATCCCCCTGAACGGGGAGACGGGGCCTCGGTTTAACATCCCGTGAACAGGGAGACGGGGCCTCGGTTTAACATCCCCTGAACAGGGAGACGGGGCCGCGGTTTAACATCCCCTTAAACAGTGAGACGGGGCCTCGGTTTAACATCCCCCTGAACAGGGAAACGGGGCTTCGGTTTAACATCCCCCTGAACAGGCAGACGGGGCCTCGTTTTAACATCCCCCTGAACAGGGAGACGGGGCCTCCGTTTAACATCCCCCCTGAACAGGGAGACGGGGCCTCGGTTTAACATCTCCCTGAACAGGGAGACGGGGCCTCGGTTTAACATCCCCTGAACAGGGAGACGGTGCTTCGGTTTAACATCCCCTGAACAGGGAGATGGGGCCTCGGTTTAACAGCCCCCTGAACAGGGAGACGGGGCCTCGGTTTAACATCCCGTTAACAGGGAGACGGGGCATCGGTTCAACATCCCGTTAACAGGGAGACCGGGCCTCGGTTTAACATCCCGTTAACAGGGAGACGGGGCCTCGGTTTAACATCCCCGTGAACAGGAAGACGTGGCCTCGATTAAACATCCCCCTGAACAGGGAGACGGGGCCTCGGTTTATCATCCCCCCTGAACAGGGAGACGGGGCCTCGGTTTAACATCCCCCTGAACAGGGAGACGGGGCCTCGGTTTAACATCCCCCTGAACAGGGAGACGGGGCCTCGGTTTAACATCCCCCTGAACAGGGAGACGGGGCCTCGCTTTAACATCCCCTGAACAGGGAGACGGGGCCTCGGTTTAACATCCCCCTGAACAGGGAGACGGGGCCTCGGTTTAACATCCCCCTGAACAGGGAGATGGGGCCTCGGTTTAACATCCCCTGAACAGGGAGACGGGGCTTCGGTTTAACATCCCCTGAACAGGGAGATGGGGCCTCGGTTTAACAGCCCCCTGAACAGGGAGACGGGGCCTCGGTTTAACATCCCCTGAACAGGGAGACGGGGCTTCGGTTTAACATCCCCTGAACAGGGAGATGGGGCCTCGGTTTAACATCCCCTGAACAGGGAGACGGGGCTTCGGTTTAACATCCCCCTGAACAGGGAGACGGGACCTCGGTTTAACATCCCCTGAATAGGGAGACGGGGCCTCGGTTTAACATCTCCCTGAACAGGGAGACGGAGCCTCGGTTTAACATCTCCCTGAACAGGGAGTCGGGGCCTCCGTTCAACATCCCTCTGAACAGGGAGACGGGGCCTCGGTTTAACTTCCAGCTGAACAGTGAGACGGGACCTCGGTTTAACATCCACGTGAACAGGGAGACGTGGCCTCGATTAAACATCCCCCTGAACAGGGAGACGGGGCCACGGTTTATCATCCCCCTGAACAGGGAGACGGGGCCTCGGTTTAACATCCCCCTGAACAGGGAGACGAGGCCTCAGTTCAACATCCCCCTGAACAGGGAGACCGGGCCTCGGATTAACCTACCCTGAACAGGGAGACGGGGCCTTGGTTTAACATCCCCTGAAAAGGGAGACGGGGCCTCGGTTTAACATCCCCCTGAACAGGGAGACGGGGCCTCGGTTTAACATACCCCTGAACAGGGAGACGGGGCCTCGATTTAACATCCCCCTGAACAGGGAGACGGGGCCTCGGTTTAACATCCCCCTGAACAGGGAGACGGGGCCTCGGTTTAACATCCCCCTGAACAGGGAGACGGGGCCTCGGTTTAACATCCGCCTGAACAGGGAGACGGGGCCTCGGATTAACATCCCCTGAACAGGGAGACCGGGCTCCTCGGTTGAACATCCCCCTGAACAGGGAGACGGGGCCTCGGTTTAACACCCCTGAACAGGGAGACGGGGCCTCGGTTTAACATCCCCCCTGAACAGGGAGACGGGGCCTCGGTTTAACATCTCCCTGAACAGGGAGACGGGGCCTCGGTTTAACATCCCCTGAACAGGGAGACGGGGCTTCGGTTTAACATCCCCTGAACAGGGAGACGGGGCCTCGGTTTAACAGCCCCCTGAACAGGGAGACGAGGCCTCGGTTTAACATCCCGTTAACAGGGAGACGGGGCATCGGTTCAACATCCCGTTAACAGGGAGACCGGGCCTCGGTTTAACATCCCGTTAACAGGGAGACGGGGCCTCGGTTTAACATCCCCGTGAACAGGAAGACGTGGCCTCGATTAAACATCCCCCTGAACAGGGAGACGGGGCCTCGGTTTATCATCCCCCCTGAACAGGGAGACGGGGCCTCGGTTTAACATCCCCCTGAACAGGGAGACGGGGCCTCGGTTTAACATCCCCCTGAACAGGGAGACGGGGCCTCGGTTTAACATCCCCCTGAACAGGGAGACGGGGCCTCGCTTTAACATCCCCTGAACAGGGAGACGGGGCCTCGGTTTAACATCCCCCTGAACAGGGAGACGGGGCCTCGGTTTAACATCCCCCTGAACAGGGAGACGGGGCCTCGCTTTAACATCCCCTGAACAGGGAGACGGGGCTTCGGTTTAACATCCCCTGAACAGGGAGATGGGGCCTCGGTTTAACAGCCCCCTGAACAGGGAGACGGGGCCTCGGTTTAACATCCCCTGAACAGGGAGACGGGGCTTCGGTTTAACATCCCCAGAACAGGGAGATGGGGCCTCGGTTTAACAGCCCCCTGAACAGGGAGACGGGGCTTCGGTTTAACATCCCCCTGAACAGGGAGACGGGGCCTCGGTTTAACATCCCCCCTGAACAGGGAGACGGGGCTTCGGTTTAACATCCCCTGAACAGGGAGATGGGGCCTCGGTTTAACAGCCCCCTGAACAGGGAGACGGGGCCTCGGTTTAACATCCCCTGAACAGGGAGACGGGGCTTCGGTTTAACATCCCCTGAACAGGGAGATGGGGCCTCGGTTTAACCTCCCCTGAACAGGGAGACGGGGCTTCGGTTTAACATCCCCCTGAACAGGGAGACGGGACCTCGGTTTAACATCCCACTGAACAGGGAGACGGAGCCTCGGTTTAACATCCCCCTGAATAGGGAGACGGGGCCTCGGTTTAACATCTCCCTGAACAGGGAGACGGAGCCTCGGTTTAACATCTCCCTGAACAGGGAGTCGGGGCCTCCGTTCAACATCCCTCTGAACAGGGAGACGGGGCCTCGGTTTAACTTCCAGCTGAACAGTGAGACGGGAGCTCGGTTTAACATCCACGTGAACAGGGAGACGTGGCCTCGATTAAACATCCCCCTGAACAGGGAGACGGGGCCACGGTTTAACATCCCCCTGAACAGGGAGACGGGGCCTCGGTTTAACATCCCCCTGAACAGGGAGACGGGGCCTCGGTTTAACATCCCCCTGAACAGGGAGACGAGGCCTCGGTTCAACATCCCCCTGAACAGGGAGACGGGGCCTCGGATTAACCTACCCTGAACAGGGAGACGGGGCCTCGGATTAACCTACCCTGAACAGGGAGACGGGGCCTTGGTTTAACATCCCCTGAACAGGGAGACGGGGCCTCGGTTTAACATCCCCCTGAACAGGGAGACGGGGCCTCGCTTTAACATCCCCTGAACAGGGAGACGGGGCCTCGGTTTAACATCCCCCTGAACAGGGAGACGGGGCCTCGGTTTAACATCCCCCTGAACAGGGAGATGGGGCCTCGGTTTCACATCCCCTGAACAGGGAGACGGGGCTTCGGTTTAACATCCCCTGAACAGGGAGATGGGGCCTCGGTTTAACAGCCCCCTGAACAGGGAGACGGGGCCTCGGTTTAACATCCCCTGAACAGGGAGACGGGGCTTCGGTTTAACATCCCCTGAACAGGGAGATGGGGCCTCGGTTTAACCTCCCCTGAACAGGGAGACGGGGCTTCGGTTTAACATCCCCCTGAACAGGGAGACGGGACCTCGGTTTAACATCCCCTGAATAGGGAGACGGGGCCTCGGTTTAACATCTCCCTGAACAGGGAGACGGAGCCTCGGTTTAACATCTCCCTGAACAGAGAGTCGGGGCCTCCGTTCAACATCCCTCTGAACAGGGAGACGGGGCCTCGGTTTAACTTCCAGCTGAACAGTGAGACGGGACCTCGGTTTAACATCCACGTGAACAGGGAGACGTGGCCTCGATTAAACATCCCCCTGAACAGGGAGACGGGGCCACGGTTTATCATCCCCCTGAACAGGGAGACGGAGCCTCGGTTTAACATCCCCCTGAACAGGGAGACGAGGCCTCGGATTAACCTACCCTGAACAGGGAGACGGGGCCTTGGTTTAACATCCCCTGAAAAGGGAGACGGGGCCTCGGTTTAACATCCCCCTGAACAGGGAGACGGGGCCTCGGTTTAACATCCCCTGAACAGGGAGACGGGGCCTCGGTTTAACATCCCCCTGAAGAGGGAGACGGGGCCTCGGTTTAACATCCCCTGAACAGGGAGACGGGGCCTCGGTTTAACATCCCCTGAACAGGGAGACGGGGCCTCGGTTTAACATCCCCCTGAACAGGGAGACGGGGCCTCGGTTTAACATCCCCTGAACAGGGAGACGGGGCCTCGGTTTAACATCCCCCTGAACAGTGAGACGGGGCCTCGGTTTAACATCCCCTGAACAGGGAGACGGGGCCTCGGTTTAACATCCCCCTGAACAGGGAGACGGGGCCTCGGTTTAACATCCCCCTGAACAGGGAGACGGGGCCTCGGTTTAACATCCCCCTGAACAGGGAGACGGGGCCTCGGTTTAACATCCCCTGAACAGGGAGACGGGGCCTCGGTTTAACATCCCCTGAACAGGGAGACGGGGCCTTGGTTTAACATCCCCCCTGAACAGGGAGACGGGGTCTCGGTTTAACATCCCCCTGAACAGGGAGACGGGGCCTCTGTTTAACATCCCCCTGAACAGGGAGACGGGCCCTCGGTTTAACATCCCCCTGAACAGGGAGACGGGGCCTCGGTTTAACATCCCCCTGAACAGGGAGACGGGGCCTCGGTTTAACATCCCCCTGAACAGGGAGACGGGGCCTCGGTTTAACATCCCCTGAACAGGGAGACGGGGCCTTGGTTTAACATCCCCCTGAACAGGGAGACGGGGCCTCGGTTTAACATCCCCCTGAACAGGGAGACGGGGCCCCGGATTAACATCCCCCTGAACAGGGAGACGGGGCCTCGGTTTAACATCCCCTGAACAGGGAGACGGGGTCTCGGTTTAACATCCCCCTGAACAGGGAGACGGGGCCTCGGTTTAACATCCCCCTGAACAGGGAGACGGGGCCTTGGTTTAACATCCCCCTGTACAGGGAGACGGGGCCTCGGTTTAACATCCCCTGAACAGGGAGACGGGGCCTCGGTTTAACATCCCCCTGAATAGGGAGACGGGGCCTCGGTTTAACATTCCCTGAACAGGGAGGCGGGGCCTCGGTTTAACATCCCCTGAACAGGGAGACGGGGTCTCCGTTTAACATCCCCCTGAATAGGGAGACGGGGCCTCGGTTTAACATCCCCCTGAATAGGGAGACAGGCCTCGGTTTAACATCCCCCTGAACAGGGAGACGGGGCCTCGGTTTAACATCCCCCTGAACAGGGAGACGGGGCCTCGGTTTAACATCTCCCTGAACAGGGAGACGGGGCCTCGGTTTAACATCCCCTGAACAGGGAGACGGGGCCTCGGTTTAACATCCCCTGAACAGGGAGATGGCGCCTCGGTTTAACATCCCCTGAACAGGGAGACGGGGCCTCGGTTTAACATCCCCTGAACAGGGAGACGGCGCCTCGGTTTAACATTCCCCTGAACAGGGAGCCGGGGTCTCGGTTTAACATCCCACTGAACAGGGAGACGGGGCCTCGGTTTAACATCCCCTGAACAGGGAGACGGGGCCTCGGTTTAACATCCCCCTGAACAGGGAGACGGGGCCTCGGTTTAACATCCCCCTGAACAGGGAGACGGGGTCTCGGTTTAACATCCCCCTGAACAGGGAGACGGGGCCTCTGTTTAACATCCCCCTGAACAGGGAGACGGGGCCTCGGTTTAACATCCCCCTGAACAGGGAGACGGGGCCTCGGTTTAACATCCCCCTGAACAGGGAGACGGGGCCTCGGTTTAACATCCCCTGAACAGGGAGATGGGGCCTCGGTTTAACATCCCCCTGAATAGGGAGACGGGGCCTCGGTTTAACATCCCCTGAACAGGGAGACGGGGCCTCGGTTTAACATCCCCTGAACAGGGAGACGGGGCCTCGGTTTAACATCCCCCTGAATAGGGAGACGGGCCTCGGTTTAACATTCCCTGAACAGGGAGGCGGGGCCTCAGTTTAACATCCCCTGAACAGGGAGAAGTGGTCTCCGTTTAACATCCCCCTGAATAGGGAGACGGGGCCTCGGTTTAACATCCCCCTGAATAGGGAGACAGGCCTCGGTTTAACATCCCCCTGAACAGGGAGACGGGGCCTCGGTTTAACATCCCCCTGAACAGGGAGACGGGGCCTCGGTTTAACATCTCCCTGAACAGGGAGACGGGGCCTCGGTTTAACATCCCCTGAACAGGGAGACGGGGCCTCGGTTTAACATCCCCTGAACAGGGAGATGGCGCCTCGGTTTAACATCCCCTGAACAGGGAGACGGGGCCTCAGTTTAACATCCCCTGAACAGGGAGATGGGGCCTCGGTTTAACATCCCCTGAACAGGGATACGGGGCCTCGGTTTAACATCCCCTGAACAGGGAGACGGGGCCTCGGATTAACATCCCATTAACAGGGAGACGGGGCCTCGGTTTAACATCCCGTGAACAGGGAGACGGGGCCTCGGTGTAACATCCCCGTGAACAGGGAGACGGGGCCTCGGTTTAACATCCCCCTGAACAGGGAGACGGGGCCTCGGTTTAACATCACCCTGAACAGTGAGACGGGGCCTCGATTAAACATCCCCCTGAACAGGGAGACGGGGCCTCGGTTTAACATCCCCCTGAACAGGGAGACGAGGCCTCGGTTCAACAGCCCCCTGAACAGGGAGACGGGGCCTCGGATTAACCTACCCTGAACAGGGAGACGGGGCCTTGGTTTAACATCCCCTGAAAAGGGAGACGGGGCCTCGGTTTAACTTCCCCCTGAACAGGGAGACGGGGCCTCGGTTTAACATACCCCTGAACAGGGAGACGGGGCCTCGGTTTAACATCCCCCTGAACAGGGAGACGGGGCCTCCGTTTAAAATCCCCCTGAACAGGGAGACGGGGCCTCGGATTAACATCCCCTGAACAGGGAGACCGGGCTCCTCGGTTCAACATCCCCCTGAACAGGGAGACGGGGCCTCGGTTTAACATCCCCCTGAACAGGGAGACGGGGCCTCGGTTTAACATCCCCCTGAACAGGGAGACGGGGCCTCGGTTTAACATCCCCCTGAACAGGGAGCCGGGGCCTCGGTTTATCATCCCCCTGAACAGGGAGACGGGGCCTCGGTTTAACATCCCCCTGAACAGGGAGACGGGGCCTCGGTTTAACATCTCCCTGAACAGGGAGACGGAGCCTCGGTTTAACATCTCCCTGAACAGGGAGTCGGGGCCTCCGTTCAACATCCCCCTGAACAGTGAGACGGGGCCCCTCGGTTTAACATCCCCTGAACAGGGAGACGGGGCCTCGGTTTAACATCCCCTGAAGAGGGAGACGGGGCCTCGGTTTAACATCCCCCTGAACAGGGAGACGGGGCCTCGGTTTAACATCCCCCTGAACAGGGTGACGGGGCCTCGGTTTAACATCCCCCTGAACAGTGAGACGGGGCCTCGGTTTAACATCCCCTGAACAGGGAGACGGGGCCTCGGTTTAACATCCCCCTGAACAGGGAGACGGGGCCTCGGTTTAACATCCCCCTGAACAGGGAGACGGGGCCTCGGTTTAACATCCCCCTGAACAGGGTGACGGGGCCTCGGTTTAACATCCCCCTGAACAGTGAGACGGGGCCTCGGTTTAACATCCCCTGAACAGGGAGACGGGGCCTCGGTTTAACATCCCCCTGAACAGGGAGACGGGGCCTCGGTTTAACATTCCCTGAACAGGGAGACGGGGCCTCGGTTTAACATCCCCCTGAACAGGGAGACGGGGCCTCGGTTTAACATCCCCTGAACAGGGAGACGGGGCCTCGGTTTAACATCCCCCTGAACAGGGAGACAGGGCCTCGGTTTAACATCCCCCTGAACAGTGAGACGGGGCCTCGGTTTAACATCCCCTGAACAGGGTGACGGGGCCTCGGTTTAACATCCCCTGAACAGGCAGACGGGGTCTCGGTTTAACATCCCCTGAAGAGGGAGACGGGGCCTCGGTTTAACATCCCCCTGAACAGGGAGACGGGGCCTCGGTTTAACATCCCCTGAACAGGGAGACGGGGCCTCGGTTTAACATCCCCCTGAACAGGGAGATGGGACCTCGGTTTAACATCCCCTGAACAGGGAGACGGGGCCTCGGTTTAACATCCCCTGAACAGGGAGACGGGGCCTCGGTTTAACATCCCCCTGAACAGGGAGACGGGGCCTCGGTTTAACATCCCCCTGAACAGGGAGACGGGGCCTCGGTTTAACATCCCCCTGAACAGGGAGACGGGGCCTCGGTTTAACATCCCCCTGAACAGGGAGACGGGGCCTCGGTTTAACATCCCCTGAACAGGGAGACGGGGCCTCGGTTTAACATCCCCTGAACAGGGAGACGGGGCCTCGGTTTAACATCCCCCTGAACAGGGAGACGGGGCCTCGGTTTAACATCCCCCTGAACAGGGAGACGGGGTCTCGGTTTAACATCCCCCTGAACAGGGAGACGGGGCCTCGGTTTAACATCCCCCTGAACAGGGAGACGGGGCCTCGGTTTAACATCCCCCTGAACAGGGAGACGGGGCCTCGGTTTAACATCCCCCTGAACAGGGAGACGGGCCTCGGTTTAACATCCCCCTGAACAGGGAGACGGGGCCTCGGTTTAACATCCCGTGAACTGGGAGACGGGGCCTCGGTGTAACATCCCCGTGAACAGGGAGACGGGGCCTCGGTTTAACATCCCCCTGAACAGGGAGACGGGGCCTCGGTTTAACATCACCCTGAACAGTGAGACGGGGCCTCGATTAAACATCCCCCTGAACAGGGAGACGGGGCCTCGGTTTAACATCCCCCTGAACAGGGAGACGAGGCCTCGGTTCAACAGCCCCCTGAACAGGGAGACGGGGCCTCGGATTAACCTACCCTGAACAGGGAGACGGGGCCTTGGTTTAACATCCCCTGAAAAGGGAGACGGGGCCTCGGTTTAACTTCCCCCTGAACAGGGAGACGGGGCCTCGGTTTAACATACCCCTGAACAGGGAGACGGGGCCTCGATTTAACATCCCCCTGAACAGGGAGACGGGGCCTCCCGTTTAAAATCCCCCTGAACAGGGAGACGGGGCCTCGGATTAACATCCCCTGAACAGGGAGACCGGGCTCCTCGGTTCAACATCCCCCTGAACAGGGAGACGGGGCCTCGGTTTAACATCCCCTGAACAGGGAGATGGCTCCTCGGTTTAACATTCCCCTGAACAGGGAGACGGGGCCTCGGTTAACATCCCCTGAACAGGGAGACGGGGCCTCGGTTTAACATCCCCCTGAACAGGGAGACGGGGCCTCGGTTTAACATCCCCCTGAACAGGGAGACGCGGTCTCGGTTTAACATCCCCCTGAACAGGGAGACGGGGCCTCTGTTTAACATCCCCCTGAACAGGGAGACGGGGCCTCGGTTTAACATCCCCTGAACAGGGAGACGGGGCCTCGGTTTAACATCCCCCTGAACAGGGAGACGGGGCCTCGGTTTAACATCCCCCTGAACAGGGAGATGGGGCCTCGGTTTAACATCCCCCTGAATAGGGAGACGGGGCCTCGGTTTAACATCCCCTGAACAGGGAGGCGGGGCCTCAGTTTAACATCCCCTGAACAGGGAGACGGGGTC